>NW_025931949.1:0-600000 GCF_000764305.2 Hyalella azteca | reverse complement strand
AAGCTGCCTGGACGGTTGTGGTGAATGATGCTCCTCGTAGATGCTTGTCAGGATTGTTTGACAGCGATGAATTCCCGAGTCCTGCGACGTAGAAATGAGTGGTAGTCTCGGCCGCACTGCCAGTTGTCGGATATGATGGACTACTCGCGAGACTGGCGATAAAACTTCACCAAATCCCAAGGAGGAAACACGTCAAAACTTGAAGTTATTAACGGCTGATCATCAACTATACCAGAACGCATCCAGTAGATTAAGCGAAATAAGAACTTACAATAGATTTTAAATACATTTTTGATTACATTTTACAAAACTTCCAAAGGTGAAAGCCGCCATATTAAACTTAACAACGTTGAAGTAAAAAATTCTCAAAGTGCAAGTGAGAAGAATTAGAAGATTAAGAATTCCTTTCTATCATTAAAAACTTTTCCGATTGTAATAAAATATTTGCATTAGTTTCATTTTCATGAAATAAGCAGGAATTTAAATTTAAGTTTAATCCAAGAAGGGGAGGGAATCAATTCTGAGCTACATCGCCAGCGAGTAGAAAATGGAATACGAAACCTGTCGTTGGCCATGCAAACAACGATAAATCCTGCACTTTATTCCACCTACAGGGAAACGTAACACCGTCAATCTGCTTTACGTCCGGCCCTTTCTCCTTGCAAATGACAACACAATACCAAGAAGTTTCGGCCAAATAAATTTCAGCTACCCGGTAGCATTTCCAGGGATAAGAAAGCGCCCAACTTTTCTGGACAGGCGATCGTCTTCGATCAACGTCAGCGAATGCGACACCAGATCATAACTTTTTTTTACAAGAATCCGCGCGCATGCTGAATATTACATGCATCGTTCCCATCTCTGCGGAAGGTATTGTTCGACGACAAAAATATGGATAGGGGCAGAAAGACGATCCCCTAGTAGCGTCTATACCACGAAAAAACGACTGGGTATGAGCTCGAGGTAATTCAAGACCACCGAGACAAGTGCTTGGAGGTAATTTTCCCGAATGAAAAACTAGATTTCCAAACGAAAACAATAGAAGAGAACATTGTTAGCAGGAAAGTAAATTGGCGAAGTGTAATTATAATTGGGATTGCACAGCATCTTTTTTATGAAATGAACAATAAACGATACATAGAAAGAAATCGTTTCACTCTCGAAAACAATATAAACGCTTATATCCGTGGGATAATAGACGAATAACATCTGCCTTATAGCAGTGAACGTAAAATAAATATAAACAAATGTTCGACGGCCAAGTACACTGAAAAAATCAATGATTGAAATTTTCTTCAGATAAACTAGGACAAATTCTACTGGGTTGCATTATGAAAAATTTTCGTAAAAAAACTGTTTTGTGACAGTAATGAAACAAAGTCAACAGCAAGGGTTCCACGTAATGGTATCAACATGCAGCGCTAGCATGTGACAAGATCGGCAAGTTAAAATTAGTTCCTGGCTGACCATTAATATAAACATCGGTGCTGCAACTCCCCTAACACAGGCAGGCCCTATGTTGTCCCAGGCAAGAATAATTCTCCAAAGGAACGAAGGAGACGTCGATGGTAGAAGATAAAAGAGGCGGAGTAAGCGACAGACCGAGCATGCGGCAACTAACGTACGGCGGAGGCACACGCATCCCTCTGGTCCAACAGATAAGACCTTCCAGGGATTTGCGAGACTTGAAGTGACTCGATAAGAAAAGTCAAGTATACCTGTATACCGGTGAACAATTCGGAATTATCACCTTCATGACAATGGTTTTCGCTCCTTCAGTTGTAATAATTTATTCATGAAAATAAAATAAGAACAAAAGATGAAGATTTACCTAAAAAAATAACTTTGGGTCGAAACAACAATCGTAAGAAGAGATGAACTAGAGACGAGCTCATTGCATCGTTTCCCAAAGACACGAAAGTGAACGGAGTTAGGCCTAAATCTTTTTTTAATTAAAAGAAAATGGATGTGGCTGACCGCATCCGCACAGCTGGAGCTCTTACTGGCATCAGGAACAATGTCACTCTGATAACACTAATTATTTCCTTTGTCATAAAACCTCAACTTGTTGCCAGCAGAGAATCTTTTAAGATTCCGCGCACAAATTGCCGCAAACGAAAAAAAAGTACGGAGATGTCGAAATAAGTGATGGTATTCTATCCTTCATCGTCCAAGCTGAAAACTTTTTTAACGCAGAAACGAAATTTTTTAAAACTGATTAGTCACGTTATGTTATAGGATTACCGTTAAAAAGAGGCCTAAAGTCGTTTCAACTTTAAGCACACTCAAAAGAAGTTGTGGAAACTATGACAGATTTTTAGGTGCATTCCCAATAAAGTGATGTTAGAATGTGTTATTTCAGAATAAAAAAATGTAGCAAAGTACATTACTCGTTGAGATACGAACCATTTATGGGTTTCCTAAAAATGCTAGAGAAATTTGGAAATTAGAACCAAGCATTTTTTCCCAGCGACTTACAACAGAAAATTCATTACAATTTCTCTGAAGGCGGGAATGCAACACAAGATCCGTGAATAGGCAAAAGGCAAAAACTCCGAATTTTTTCAGAGCCTCCAGTCATCCCGAAGTCATTTTGGGCTCCGTGTAGGAAGGAAATAAGCCTAAAATTTCCAATCCATCTACTCTCGACTTCGGCAACGAACTCAATGAGAAAAACTTGGAGCAAAATGAATTTTAGATTGACAATTACGGTTTGAGGGGGAGAAGCTACGCTCAAGAATGTGCTATGGTGAGTAAAATGCAGGGAGATGAGACGCTCGCTCTCAAGAGCCTCGCCAGAGTGAAAAAAACTGCCGTCTAATTCAGTTTCAATTTGAAAGAGGGGTTCAACAAAGGTAAATTAGAGAAAAATAATATTATTTGTTAAAAAAGCAAAAAATGTTACACTTGGTACTATCGTTTTACTGAGAGAAATTCAACTGATTGCAAAGTAGCAAACTGATACAATTATTAACGGAGTTAATATATTATTTTTCATTCGTTTTACAAATTGTATGCAACTCTAGAAACAAATGAATTTATTAAGAATTGAAATTTCGATATTGCATTCTGAAGATTTTATTATTAAGTGCGACAACTTTTCTTGCTTAACTGTGGTGCAGCTGTATACATGCGAATGAAATATTTTTATCGTAGATGTTGCTCACGTTAGTTCATAAAAAATCAAAGCAATTTCTCAAGTTTACTCCATATAGAACAATTCAGGAGCCATGCAAAAACGTGGAGCACTTGAGCACACTGAAAGGATGAGCTTGGAATGAAAGTTAAATGGGTTATGGTAATGAATTTTCTAAGACGAAATCGTTAGATCAAAACCACAATTTTTGTTTTCGACGACACGTCGTTGTTACAATAAAGTCATCTTGATAGCATTTGTTGTAAAACAAGACTTACGAAGAAGCCCGCCATTCAGGAGAATTATGCCTTTATGCATTTATTTTATATAAACTGTTCATATTATAAAACAAGCTTGAAAAGAATAGCATTTCAAGACACACCTTGCAGAAATTTAGTAGGGGAATAAAGCTTTCATTTCCGTTAATGCTGGCCAGCAAGGAACAGCTTTCAATATCCGTTTCATAGGAGAAGGATTTATCTATAATTTATCATTAAATGACTAATGCAGAGTTTATCAAAAGCTAGTTAATTACACAAAAAAACTGAAGAAGGAAATATTCATTCTCGCATTAAAAAAATAAATAAAATTGTTAGGAATGAAGCTAAGATCAGGCATTAATTGCTGGGTAGCCTCCGTTTAATTACAATAATAGGTTCAAGGAGTACGTGTTGCCTATTTCAGAGAGTGTTTTTCATAGTCAATGTGTATATAGGAGCTAGACAAAGAGCATCATTAGAAGCTCTTTACCGGTCGCAACTCAGAACTTAAGGCGCTTGGACAGATATTGATGACTGCACCGCAACTCCAGAATCCGCAAGCTTGGAAGCTAAGAGTAAAGGTCAACCCACAAGTATTTTTTTCATGCAGGCAATAAAATTCAATTTTTTATATTCTTTTCCGATTACCTTCTTTGGATTACGTTCCGTGTCTTAGTGAACGGCAATATATTTTTGCCCAGGTATTAATAATGCCAATTGCAAGCTGGACATCATTAAAAAATAAATCCCGTGTGATTCGTCAGGCGAAGATACAACTGCAATTGTAGTCATATGCAGAAAATAAAGTATGCTGACATTAATAACTGAGGTTGGGCACACAAAGAATAATACGCATGGCGATACAGTCAACAACGTGCATCCTTTCGATATTTGCAAGTGCAAAAAATAAAGGGATAACAATTTTCTGTTTCTCTTCATGAACAAGAAGACGATTTGAGAGGCTGTGGTGACCACAGGCGGAGACCTCATGTGGCAGAAGGTGCCAATTTACGGTGATCAGGAAGATACGCTAACATGCATTTTTCAGGAACGTACGTCAGGCTTTCATAGATCTCGCTGGACAACTATGGTGCTCGCGACGATGAAGGTGTAATCTCGGAGGCGATAGCTAATCCAGCGACGAGCTGAGCTATCTAACTGTTGGTCGACGATAAGCCAACAATGACCCGTCAATGGCCCCCTCTCCTAAGATTGGCAGCCAGCCATCCATCCATCAGAGTCTGGCATATTAGGGAAGGACGTGACAAATTGATGCTTGCCCTTTGTTGCAGAACCTTTTACGTGGCTAAATTCAGGGAAGCAAAAACTTAGTTTTCGGTCATCTCCGACATGTAGAAGTTCCTAAAAAGTCTGTAGAAGTCTACTCGTAAACTTCTCAGAATTCTGCTAGATGAAGTAAGTTTATTTTAAACCGCGAAGTAATATTTTTTTAATGACTACTATCATAAGCGATATTTTATTATACCATTTTATCATAATTCATACTTTAACAGGGCTAGCATATGAAACGACTTTTTAAGACAGGTTAAAAGTTGTTTTGTCGGAATAAAAACTTTTGAAACAAGGAACTTGAAATGACAAAAAGACGATAAAAACAAAGTTATAAAGAGGTAATACTTGCATGAGCCAACGTTCAAAATTTAGAATTTCAATGAAACGAACTTTGCTAGTTGCAGGGGAGAGCACATCACACAAACGTAAGAAATATAAATCGTCGAGCTAAATTCCATGTATGCAGCGACAGGCTTTAAACAGCAGTCGAAGAGACGGTACACTCGCAGGCTATCAGCCATAAGTCAGCAGGGAGTTCAATAATCGCATAAAGCTAATCTTTTACTAGCCAGACTTTGGCATAAACAACAGATGGAAATCTTACGGTCGCTAATGAAATACTTGAGACATGATTTGCTATTTCTAAAGAGAGGGTTGAAAAATGAAAAACAGGAATGCGATTAAAAAATCGTATTTTTCAATAACCCAGCAACGAACACACTGTTTGAATCTCAACGCCATAAATCTGTTATCAAGATCCCCATTCCTTTGCACGAATAGTAGAGGCTAACAAATTTCTGAAATAACACCTGGCAGATCTACTACAGCAGCACTCGGCTCTCAAAGACATAGCTGCTTTTTGCTTGTCATGTGTTTCTCTCATATGTTTCAGAAATTATGAGAATAACGACAAGTCAATTTGAAAGGAAAGAATCTGAAGGCATCAAATTTACGTAGTTAGTCCTCGTCATCCCAAGATCTGGAAGACATGTGCCAGACTCGCAATTGTCCACGTAACAGCCGGCCAAGTTGGTTGGCTTTTATCCATTAGAAGATTACAGAGTCTGAAGAATCGCTTTACACGCACGTTTGAATGGCCGCAACGTCAACAAAGCTTACCGAACACGACACTGATGACATCGAACATCCAAACGAGGTCCTCGCTAATTTGTCTACAAAAGTTTCTCGGCAAACTTGCGTTTAAATGAAAAAGAAGATGACTGTTTACTAGTCAAATAAATTATTTACTCACGTCACGCTACCGTGCACGAACGTCCACAATTTGATGAATAAAAGTCTAGTCAGTGATGGATACATGCAACTCCCGTACAACGAAAAATGATAACAAAAAATATGCAACAAATTACTAACTACTCAGTAAAATTGTAAGATCATTAACTTCAATAATTTTCCTGAACATTATACAGACCAATTTAGAAGAGTTCAATTTCGAGAGTGTTACGAACTTCAATAAACTTATAATAGCGGTTTCAGCGTTTTTAAAACCGTAGGCCTATCGCCGATTCTTAACATCTCAGAACATTCACAGCTTGTTGCGGTCTTAATTTGGACCACAAACTGGCGCACAGAGCTGGGATCGAACCCGCACCTCTCTGCTCCAATCCTGCGACTCTGAACTGTAAGCACAAGGCCATCCTGCCCTCATAATAATTATAACCAACTTTGAAAATGAAACTTTATTACACGAATCTTAATGGAAATAACCATCATTAATCTTGATACATGAGAACATTTACACGCACGTTGCGCCACAGGAGCAGGGGAGCAAAGCGAGCAGCATCGTGCGTGTCATGTCGTATTCATAAACAATGGAACTCTGCTGACACGATTTTAATGGCACTTCGGTCACGGTGGAAGCTTTCTTAAAAGATTGTCGTGCATATCGCTGCAGAAATTATGAAACAAAATCGCATGCACAAACGTGTAGGCACCTCACACGTGCAAGATGCAGATATGTATATAAAACAGCACATTTGAGTGGATGAGGTAGCTTGTTTAAGTGGATGAGGTAGCTCTCAATAAATGTAACTAACTGAAGGCTTGATTACATCAAATGAGCGAAAACCTTTAGTTTAATTTAAAACATTTTTGACATCGGAAGCCCCATTAAAAAATCTATAGCAGCGAAATGAAAATTCCTAAATGGTAAGAAATGAGTTTACAAATATAAAAAATTTGACAGTTACTGAATGTGTACCGGAATAGAACAGACCAGGGAACAATATGGCGAAGCAAGAAGAGTAGGGTATAGACGGAACATAACGAATGAGAACGGTAAAAAATTCACACTGAATAATCTTCGTACGACCGAAAATTACATATACGGGCCGATATTCAACAAAAATAGAAACCTGGTCCCAAGTAAAAGAGACGAAAATGGTTACGAACACAGAAGAAAACAGTCATAAGAATATTACGACCAGAACGGACACCAAGTGGCCGAGACTGCAGCAGACCACAGTAGGTCTATTTGCTCTGGTGATTGCCCGCGCGTGACACGAGTGCCGACCGACCGGGTAGCAGCCCTCCGCCATACCAAGTTCAGGCGAGGCGAGCTTGAGGGAGAGCGACGGGAGTGATACCATGTGCCTTTAAAGTTAGCAAGCTATTGGTGTCATCCCTCGAATTTGGATGTGATTGTAGGAATCACAAGTATTTTTTTGCAAGGAATTTTTACCGAAACTTTGTATGAACAGCTAACATATGGTTGATCGAACTACAAATGGAATTACTGCTCCGATGAGAGTTGTTATTTCGCCGATTCCATGACAGAAAGCTAATTGTTATTAATTTGTGGGAAGCCCATCATCATTTTCACGGTGACTGTTTATACATCTCACAGGATTAAGCAGCTTCCAGATTATTCAAGATAAACGAGGATAGTTTTAAGAATGCCACAACGCTTGAACACTTCGAAATATGTTATGAAATATACAGAAAATATTTGCTCATTGTAAATGGTGTTGGAATGCAATGGTCATGGTTATGTAAATAATGTGGTTACTAATATGCGCTAACCAGAAATTCTCAACCTGCTTAGGCAGAGCGTCATCGTGAAGCTATAAATAAAAAAAATTGCATGCAATGCTTCGTGTGAGTAAAGGATGGCAAGGCGGAAACACAAAAGAAGCACGATTAGCATTGGCTAACAAAGACATTACCACCGGTGGCAATTTCAGCACATGACATGTGAAGCACCCATCACAATGCTACAGTGCATTTAAAATTAATAGTGCATAGAGGAACTCCGCATACAGCGCTGATTTTAACAGGGTTGCGGAAGAGCGTACAACATATAAATTTAGTTATGATGAGTGACGGCCGGTCAAGCTCATCGTCACCAGGCATAGAGTCACTACGATTATCAGAGAAATGACATTGAAGATTTTAGCAACAGTTTTATTGAAATCAACCAGTAGGTGAAGGTCACATTATATAATTTGCTTCATTAATGAGGATGGTACACCATAAAATTGAGCTGAGAACAATCGCAGAATCGGCAATACTGTATTTTTCTAGTTCAAATGTTAATCACCGAACAATGTTTAATTAATTTCAATGGGAATCCAGCGGCTCCACGTTGCTGAGACCTGATTGTAAAGCGGCTCCACGTTGCTGGGCTTCACAATCAGGTTCCAGAAACTAGCTACAGAAAGTTCGGGGCAGTTCCCAGACTGCGACCCGACGAAAGACTTGCCGAAGATTCAGGATTCAAGAAAATGCAACTGGCATACAGCAAACTCAGGCTAAATATTTGTCTCTGCATGCCTACCTGGGGAACGAGAATACGCATAGTAACTAATGAGGTTTGCGCACTAAATTAATAATAAGCATCTACATAATTATCCGGCAAAAGCTCTTTGAATCAGACGAAAAGGTGTTTAATGAATAATCCACGCAAAATTGTGAATGTCAGGGTAGGCAGTAACCCTATAGCGATCAAAAGTATAAATTATACTTATCGAGAAGCTACAATAACTCAAATTTTGTACACGCTTCTTTCACCAGTCTCGTCCGTAAGGACACGTTAATAACTGATGTTGACGACTTCAGGAGATTAATACATAATTCAATACAAGGAAAATTCAAGTCGTAAATGTTACTTAGCATGAGGATGCAAAGTAACATTTATTCAGTTCAATGGTGAGTTCAAGCTAAAGTGGTAACAACCCGCCAAGACGTCACGACCGTCCGCCATCGGCTCCAAACCCAGTGCTGCCACTACGAGGCGCTGGAAACCCTACAAAGCCTTCTAAAAAAGACCAGAATTACTACAACAGAAGCTCAATTCGAGTGACGATGGCGATGGCAAAACGAATCTGCGATCTCTAGAGACCAAAAGCACAAATGCAAAGGGTCGTGTCATGAGCTGCTGGCCATAAATGGTTAATAGTGTTAAAAGAGAAAAATATTTCGCCAATAAAATATATATCTCGAAGTATAATACGGGTAAAATTCCATTTCAAAAATTTTTTTAACTCAGCACTAAAGCTTTCTGCAAGATAACAGGTCAGAGAAGGTGAGAAATTTGTCTTGGTCAGCCGTGCCATACTTCGCAGCGATACTCAAAACTCTGGCGACAAGGACCCCAGTGACGACACAGTTCACCACTATCAGGCCCTCCAACGACCGCCTCACTGTCGTTTCCGCCTCTAAAGGTGAGTGAAATATTTTGCGAGGGTCACGGGTAAGGCGGGAAAAGTCGTCTCATTGCAATTAGGAAAATTGCCTTTTGGAGGAAATTCGGGACGCGAAATAAAAATTTGTGAAACGGTCTTATGAAGCACGCCGCCGAAAGCTCAGAAATTTTAGTTTCAGCAACTGGAATAACATACTTATGCTTCTCTGCATACTCGCTCATCCAAGCAGAATCGTTACGATGGAATCATGTAAAACTGAAAAACATTAATTTTAGAATGCACAAATATTTCAGCAATATTTCATGCTCATTCTATTTCAGTTCATATTTCAGTTCATGCTCATTCTATAGGTACAGAGCTAATAAAAAAAAATACCTTCGCAGGGTCAGGAGGTATATTGCAGTTGGTGATTCAATGCAATGCAATAATTCAAATCGCGCAGCTAGAGGACGTTAGCGACAAATAACGTGAATTTGGCACTGAGCTCTCAACTGATATCGATCTGAAGACTAATGTCGGGGTAATGTATGACGTTACAGTCATCATAAACTGGTGGCAAAGCAAACAAATCGAGACATGAAGAGTCGAGCAAGAATCACATATGTACAAAGCTCATTAGACGAATGGCATCATGAATCTGGCTGATGGCATAAACCACAGTAATCGAGTCATGATTTACGCAAGGCAGTCGGCATGATAACATTAGTCATGAAGATGGCACCGTATGCATTATGGGAATGAAAGCAATGACGAAAAATGATTAAACACTTGAACGCAATCTTATTTAACATAAAAGTAATACCGGTATCTCATAAATAATAATAATCTAATAATAATATCTAATAAAATTTCAACATCACTGCAAACATTATCAGCAAAACTGAACATCATCACTGACAAATTTAAACATTACTGAAAAAGATCAGCATAAATCAGAGAACCATTATGAAAAAATTGATTGAAAATAATTTTTCGGGCTGCGATAATTTTAACGTAAATTACGAATATCGAGAGCTTAGCTCTCGATCAGTATAGTGGCGGTAACTCAAGCTACTAGGCACTTAGATACGAATATCGTTGACGGGGGTCAAAGTATTTGTGACTAAGCTTTGTACAACGCTGAAGATGCTCTGTGTGCACTAGGAAACGTATACCAAGGCACTACAAACTCGCTGAATTCGCAACGCAGTTACGTAATTTTGAGACGGCACATTGGCAATCTGCTCCACACACACTTGAGCAGAAAATCGAAGCTCGCAAAGCAAGCTGGAAGCAAGTTGATCCTGGTCTCGATATTCCTTGGAAGTCATTTTGCCGAAAATGTTGGAAGCAGAAACTATGACCACGCAAGTTTAGGATAAAACTGTCAGGAATACAGCAGTGTTTATAACGGCCCATAAAGAAATATACGTCAATGTCACAAGCGTACATAAGAGTACAATGAGCACAGAGGCGTTTACAATGCACAGTTGCGCGCTTTACAATTTTATATAATGATATATTAGATAGGGTATATTAGACGTTACTGAGAAATAAAAAGCAAAATAGCAGGCAACAAATTTTTCTTTCATGAGAACACAAGCGATTAAAAGTAGTGATAAGTGATGAACAAGAACACAGGTGATACGAACACAAGTAGATTCGAGTCTGGTATAAAGTTGTAATGCTTAATAAATCATGCCGAAACTTAAATACTACGATTTAACAATAAGCACCCAATAAAGTACTATTATCAAAAACGACAAAATGCGTGCGACAAATGCGAGCACAATAATATAAATTGCGATGCTTTATGATTATTTTTCATGCATACAAACTGCAGCAGGCCACTGGTGCGCTTGGTACAAGCCTTATCCTGCATTACAAGCTTCGAGGCCACAGCCATGCAGTGTTAATTAATAGACACACCCAGCGGGGCAGGAGCTGAGCCCAAATAATACACACGGCACAAGATAATTGCAGTTATCAATTAGCCAGGGAATTGCGAGTAGTCATGCTAAGCGCCCCACGGTGTATATACCAATTACATTACTTGTACGCGCTCAGTTCCCTCTCGCTACTTTCATGCGCATGGAGTTCAAGTTACGAGGTGGCTTTTAACTTTAAAAAATGAGAATGATATGGAAGGTATTACTAGAATTAGTTTAACAAGTGAAATGATTTTAGTTAAGTGATTTTAATTTTACGCAAAGATATTCCCTATAATGTGAGGCAGTAAAAATGACTGTCACTATATTTGCTCATAACTTCATTTTGCGCTTCATACCAGTAAGGAATTGCATGCTAGTGTTGAAAAAATTTCCGCGAGAGCTGTTCTATAGCAGCGTTCATTTTGAGTAAATAGTCTCTTCAACAATCAGATTCAGTATCATCTGCTTCTGCATGCATAACAATGGTCTACAATAAGCAGCAATAAGTCGAAAGCGTGTTTCACAAATCTTTCGGCTAAAAGAGCCAAATTTATCTCATCTTATGATTGCCGAGGACTGGAGTACGTCGCACAACAGCTGACAATTTTAAACCATACCTGGAATTCGCAGTTGAGAGTCGTTCTCATCATGAGATGCAAAGTATTTATTGCGTCAAAAATAGCTAAAGTTATGCTTGCAGCATTGCACTGACGCAAATGATATTCGTTGCAATACAACAATGATGGCTATACGGGGCACTGACGTGTGAACTCGCAAGATGCCGCGGCAGGGGCGAGACGCTGGAGCGGAGGGTCGGTCATCTGTTCTGCACGGCTGCCCGTCCTAACCTCGCTCTTTGCAGGTTAACAGCAGCCAATGAGGCTACGAAAGGGATCGGGACGGCCAGGCCCATTCAATGGTAAGAGGAACTGACTTCAAGGCGAGTGAAACCGCCAACTAGCCATAGAAACGCGTAAAGGTCATTTTAAAAGTGACTTTTAGGGAATGACTTGGCGCAGACGCGCTTCAATTTCAAACCAAAACGATATATTATGCAAGAGTGTGCTCTAACGACGAGTAAAATTCAATTACAACTTAATTATGCCTCACATGCATAAATCTACGCCAGTGGCAGTTATGTAATCCAATCTTTCTAGAAAATTGCACAGTTCACTGCACCCAGAACAGTCTGCTCGAAATGAAAGAAACCAATGAAACGAAGTGTTATAGTTCACACCGAAGATGCTTGCTAAACTTTTCAGCGAGATCATAATGGAATAGCTGGCGCACGACGCCTTGTAGGAACAACACCTCGAAGGGAACTTATAATTCAGTGTCAGCAGAGTTGTATGAGATGGCGAGTGGTAATGAAACACCAAGAGCAGTTGTCCTGCGGACATAATCGTCGCAATGAACGCTCGACACCGGCAATCTGTAACGCACGCAAGCGACGTGAAGCAGATGCCTTACTGAGATCATGAGACCATCTATTAAAATAAGTTAGGCCCACTAAAAAAATAATAAATACATAAGCAATGAACGGCTAAGATAAGACGACAGATTTTATATAAAAGGTTAAAAATGATCAACAAAATTTAAAAGTTAGAAAGATTAACCTCTTTCATTAACGGAATTTACAATAAAAAAATTTAGTACAGAAAACACAACAGAATATTCAGTGGAAATAGTGATTAACAATTTTCGCTCCGTAACTAAGAACAAAAGATACAAAATTTTGAAACAAAACCAGTCATCTAGAAATTAATGGTCCAATGAGTTAGAAACTGAAGTTAATAGAAGAACATTACCTCAAAATTTTTTACTGCATAGTGGACCGATTGTGCATCAAAATAGATTAATTTTGCGCAGGCTTTATTACAACATCATTCGAGATGGGGTCGTTCCAAACTACGACAATACATTGTGCGTTTGTGTGTAAAAAAACTGACACCCACGAACTTCAAGAAGGCAAAAAAAGTCGACGCGGGAAACAAAAAACGTTGATTGCTCTTATGCGGAGCAAGAATTAAATTTCTTAGCACTGGAAGAGCTGACAAGGCCTCGAGAGAAATCACATATTGCCGGACGCGCACAAGGGATTGATGACACAATTCCTGTCTCGCTGTGACGTCACTTAATAACATCAAGGACCGCCGCACGGGAACGGAGAATGGAAAGATACATGGTAAATATATACGAGAAATGCAACTATTAATAGACTAAGCCTTCGAAAAAACAATCCCAAAGGTATTAAAAATAACTGAAGATGACTGAAGGCTCGATGGAAACATGAAGATAATCATCGTGTGCTAGACACCACCGTGTATTTCTTCACGTCTCTCCGTGAAATCCTTCAAAGTAACTGCGAGGCCACGCGCAATTTAAGTGAGATTGGAGGTCACGGAGGCTGTCGTAGCCAGGCAAGAAAGTCGTGTTGCAGGGCACGGTCGTTGGTCGTGGCCACAACGGGTCAAACTTATAACCTCTAACTTGAGGAGCACCACACTCGAGGTCAAAAGGGGCATGCGTGCGTGTCTCACGTAGACTTGAAAATTTTCTCACAAAGATTTACATACCATAGTTAATGAGAAGTATAGATACCGTAGAGCTATCTTTCAAGATCTTCCGATGCCGTGCTGCAGTGCCGTGCGAAAACACGTAATTCTATTTTATTTAATTGAAAATGAATAACACCAAGAGAAGATCTCACAAGATAATGAAAATAGAAAATAAGGATATTGAGTCTCAAATATTCCGAGTCCCGATATTCGTTTAATTTTACATGTTTCCGACAGCGGCATGAAAATCAGACAAAGTTCATGAAGCCTAGAAGAATAATACCTTCTATTCAAGGAGCAGAACGCAGTGTGTGGTCAGTGGTCAGACAATGAGGTCAGGCAGCGAGGGTTGCAACATCTTGTTGATAGAACAACCAGTTGCACACGGCACAAGTATGCTCTAACGCAGCTGTCCATTTGCATCGCTTCAAAATACCGATGGTCAAGTCCGATGTGTCAACTGGGATCAATTCATTGTTGGTTGCATGTGCAATAAATCAAATTATAGAGACACTGAAGTGCTGTCGCTCACTAAACAAGTCGTCTTCAAAGCTTCTAAGTAATACGTAACAGTCGATGCTATGAACAGTTAGCAACAACGATAGGGGTCAATTCTTGATAGCAAGAAGCCAATATACATACATGACGGGGAAAGTAATAAACTAGAAGATAGAAATACCATCTAACTTATCAGGCAAACATAAGCCAAAGCAATACACACAGTTGGTAATATTAATAGTGCAAAGTCGGCTGCAGCTCTCCAGAGCGTCAGTTAGCAACCAAACAAAAGAGATTAGTTGGCACCAGTAGGAAAAATGATCGGCACCCAACAAAAAATGCAGCAGCAAGAATGCTAATGTAGTCATCAAGAGCTGTTGCTATGGAAGGAACAGTTTGGTACATGTTGCACCGATACCAAGTAGTAGTTGCGTGCAGGCACAGAAGCAGGATGAGGTAGCACGTATGCAGTGAACACTTCGGCTGGGAAAGAGGTGAAGGCCAGACAGTACCTCGGCAGACAGACCGCAATCCACGACGTGGATCAGGCTAATTGAACACCTTGACTCGACTCGTGTAATTAACGCATGCGGCACCGTGATTCATTCGCTGCACTACGATTATGCTGATAAATAAATAACTAAATGCGTTTTTTACAACAAGCTGTACCGAGATGCATTAAATTTTTTGTATATTTATCACTACAAATACAACTTTTCTGTTTATAAATATGAACAAAAATCGGTAAATTTGTTCGTTAACTCTCGAAACGCAAATTTTACACGCGACAAGATTTAAATTAGTCAATAACTGATGAAGATGTTCGGCTTGTGTATTCAATTTAGCAGCCGATGCAGCAATAAACATAACAGCCGATGCAACAATAAACATAACAGTAAAAACGTACTGGAATTCAGAAGAAAACTTGTTGGCAAACCAAATATGTGGAAAAACTTGCTCAAATTTGCCTCCATTTAGACAGCCGCTTGGTGATAACAGGAGAACGGACCATCGCCATTTGCGTAAGCATCTGAGTCACACCTCGATAAACGTAAAAACATTGTAGATTGGTGAAAAAATGGCAATCGGTATCGGTGCTCTGGCGCCAAGATCTATTAAGGTTGCAAATTTATGGGGCGTCTCCTGCCGGTTTTCAGATGTAGCCAGTAAAAAAAGGGTCTGGAGTTCAAATTAAGCACCTGACACTATATACCTACAATCACTATATCCATGTGTCGCCACTTGAGACTAGGGGGCAACCGAGACAGTTTCAAAAAGTCTTAATTTTATACCGTTTTTAAACAAGCATCGCATTAAAAGAAATAACAATGAAAGAAATATCAAACTACCATACAAAGCAAACTAAAAAACGCACGACACTTATTTTTATCAGTCTCAAGTTGCCCTGTTTGACGTTGAAGAAGTAAATTACACTTGTTGTCTTGTTCCTTAAATTATCATTTGAAAACTACAAAAATTGTCACGCGTCTATTGAAGTAAATACCATAATTTTATCCAAACCTTGAACTAAAAAAGAACACTAGTTCATAGCGATAACTTAAAAAAAATAGATATATTTTTTTTAACTACAGGACGTTTCTTTTGGCAAACACTTAAAGGTCTTACTGTTGAGTAAGAATTTACTTCAACCAAAACCAAGAAACCATATTTCCACCCGCTAGAGATGAGAGTAACTCATACCGGTGCTCGATATTAACACAGCTAAAAGCTCCCTCATACAGACTGCACAGTTTAAACAGAAGTCGTGTTCAAGCTCAAGACGCATCACAAACGTTGACATCAACGCAAGTGTCAAACGCCCTTCGCATTTGCAAATACCATTCCAAAAAATTATATTTCTCATACGCACAAGTATTGGTTGGGGGGTCATGCGCCGTATTTTACGATCGTCATAAATACAAGGACGATCGCTCAGGCAAAATCGTTTCTCTTCCATAAGCCCCTTGCACTTTACTTTCTATATATCGCCTACACTCATGCCTGCGTGCCTTAGTGCAGTAGCTCGGAACACGGGTGTTTACGAGAAATTTAATAAAAGTTGATAATTTTCAACTGAACTTAAGTACAATGATTTTCGTCTATCTGGTTTTAATTATATAGTGTTATAGGTGTTATAGTGACATTAATTATATAGTGTTAGTTCATTTTGAAAATCATTTGAAACTACGGTATATAAAAACCTCAAATGCAGTATTATGGGTAAAATTATTCCCTGCCAAGATTCTTTTCCGAGTGAGTTTCAAAGAGCAGGAAGAAACTACAAGGTAACAGAGTGTCAAAGATCCAAAACTTTGATTTCCAGTCGCGCAGCATCATAAATTATAGTGTAAAATAACCAATGCCAAAACCTCAATAAAATGATTTTACATGAATAAATGAAGTCGAATAATATCTTAAGATAGAAGCAAGAAATAAATAGTGAACACGAAGTGATGCGGCGATAGATATTAAAGCCTAAAATTTATTAACAAAAATATCATATGTTGGTCATAATTAGTCCAAGCAGACAGAATGACTCCTTCTCAGGTTCGCAATTTAAATTTTCAACTAAAATAAGCAAAGATGGACGGTAAAATGGTTTGTCTAAAATTACAAAATTTCCATAATTTTAAGGTGTGTATTCAGAGGCGCGTATTCAGCGAGGATGGCTCGAACGCTTCCTGGCTGTCATTTTAATTAAAAAATTTGTTCCTACGAGCTGAACGAATTTCTAGATCGCTTTCTCCAATATTCAACAAAATTTCTCAAAAAATTATTAAATCATGATAAGAGTTTGAACATAAATTTTAATAATATTGTGTTATTTAATAAATTCATACGGTACTTTAAAAATACCAAGAGCAAGCGCATAATGCAAAATTACGATTGTAAGAGTATTTGGCTGGTAGGAGTATTTTGCTGGTAGGAGAGGAGTTAAAAAGAGCGCGGTGCCTCAACCCTCTCAATTTCTCACCCATCCAGAATTCAATTCATGATATCTTTCTTTACAATTCAAGTGAAAGAATTCAGTGGGAGTGCAGTCATTGTTCCGCGGCGCTCATATCTCAGGGAACCCGCCGCCGTGGCGCCATTATGGTGGCCAACGCAAACAAGAAGGAGCCACCATGATAAATCATGCGAGCAATACGGGGAGAACGGGAAAACATTAGCAGGACCTTCCGAGAGAATGGAAAACGTCGAAAAAAGAATTCGACCCGTCAAAGAAATTAATGAGGTAATCCAATAGCATTTATACTATGATGATTCTCAGCTAAAATTAACAGCTCAGTTATGGTTAATCATCTACTGCGCGAACATCAGCAACAAGACTAGATGTTGTTGTCCATCATGGAGCATTGAAACTCGGCCTATTCAGATAATATTCACTGCAAGCTATTAAATAAACCATTAAAAATTTCAGAAAAACTCACAATTTAGAAATAAGAATAATATGCTGTCACTTCGAAGACTATTGCAATGCATTTAGAATAACTCCTGCGGCAGAAATTGAAGGCCTGGAACATCTCTTGGAAACAGCCACGATAATTTTCAGCCATAATATCGGTCGCAATTTAGAACAGCAAACATTTTATTGCACGGGCAGCAAAAATGACACCTCACTGGAGAAGCATGCAGTTCTGCAGGCTTCTCACTGCAATTGAATTCTCACATTATATCCAGAGGGAGATAAAGGAAACCCTCTATTATTTGCATACAATCAGACACGGAACGAAGAAGATAAAAGAAAATTAAATTGAAACGCTTGAATTATCTAGGGAGAAGTTTAGATAAACTGTAGATGTTTGCAAAATAATCAGAGAAGTGAGAAGTGCGTGATTTCTTGAATGTGGTACGATACAGAAAAGCCATAAAACATATGTCATTTAAACAGTTCAGCGTAGGTATATGGGTACTCTTTTGGATGCTCATATAATCACTTCTCTAACTAGGACCATATAACTTGAATTTACAACTTAATCTGGCCAATTCAGGACCTTAAAATTAGAAATTGTTATAAATTAATTAAGCAAATACGGACTTTGAAGATAGAAATTGCTTTTTGTATGAAGAAAAAACGAGAATACTAGCAAAATTATCATGCGTGAATCTGAAAGACTGAATGCGAAGGTAAACGAACTTTCGTAAACTTAAGCAATCCTAATAACGGCACAATTCTCAACCGTTTTAATTACTCCAGACGCTACACGACTCTTAGGGTAAACAGTATGACATGCAAGGTGAAGATATATTTGCGCTGCAGTAATAATACTGGGCGTGAAACCAGAGGTAAGTGGCAGCAGGCCATTATGCAAGGTACACACGAACAATATTCCTTCCTTCATATAAAGCCAAATACAAATTTATGGCTTCGCAGAGCAAGCTGCCCGAGAGAACCACTAAATTTGCCGATATTGCAGCACCGATCTCGACGCATGCACAGCAAACTAAACACGAGGGGACGAAGATATAATGTATCTCTAGGATACGACCAAGGACTTCCCATAAACGACGCGCATGGTTCCACAACCAATTTGTCATTGCACTCAGTAACAAATATTTATAATTGACCAATTGCAAAAAGTACTTGAATAAAACGTTGACACTGCAGTATTATTAAGAAAGATTAATAATATGTATAATAAAAAATATGAATGGGAAGGATCAATGACGGCAAGTGATATAAAATTGTTCTTTGAAAGAAGGTATCGAACCCGCATAAAGCTCAGCTTGTCCAACCCATTACACTAACGAGCAACGAATGTAAGGGCGGTATCAGATACTAGATAGGAATGTTCATTCTGGGATGAACAAATAGTGAAATAAGTAAATAACCACTTTCTACTCGGCAGTTTAGAATTTTAATCAAAGTTTCCTCCATTCATGACGTCATGCCGTTCCATGGAATAAAATACGAATAACTTTTTTTTTAACACGCGGAATAAATATTTTCATCAATCATTTGATTAATACAAGGTTAAATAAGCGTTGTAATAGAGAACACCTTAACGGGCGTTGTTTTGCGAAATATTGGCAACTCAAACATATATTTGTAGAGTAAAAAAAAAACAGAAGTTTGTCACTAAAGACGAAGCAAAAGAAGCCTCTGAAGAAGCAGACCCGCGCCAGGCACCAATTTTCGACGGAAGTGATCGTTTCGTTGGCCTGGCGTTGTTAAAATGGCCTTTTTCAAGCAAATTACCTTAGACTACCTCATTATATTCTCTCCCTAGTCTATAGTTGGATCATTCATTTCATATGAAGCGCAAGCGCACCTTTCGTTCCTTCTTCTCAATGAAGAAATGAGCATCTTGATAAAGAAGTGCAAATATTGTTCCAAGCGCTGGTAAAAATTATGTTTTTTTCAGTATAGATAGTAGTTATATTTTGACCGATATTACAGTAAGTAAAGAACAATGAACTATGAAGAGAAATGAAATAAAGAAGCTTCGAAAATAGCTAAATAGAGTTTTCGACAATGAACAGGATGTAGAATTTAAGTGGAACAGAGTTTAATGTTAAGGCATAAGGATGGAAGATTCCATTCATATATTTTAAAAATGAACCGATTTTAAAGTGAAAAGTTGCATCGTCGGAGAGCTCGGCCAACCTTTGTCTAAGGAACAAACATTTTTATGTTCAAACATTTCGTAATAAACGAAGCGACAAAGACCCACAAAGAAATTGTGACACCATGGAATACGTGCTCTATTAAAAGCGTAATTCAATTAAAAGGTTCGCCATTAGTCAGCGGCGATCAACAAAGGCGTAGTAAAGAGGGAACAGCCAGCGCGGCGAACTGCGGCGGCACAAAAAGCGCACACAGCAGCAGTAAACTGGACCTAATTTTTGACAGATTTAATTAGGTGGACTTCTATTGAATCAGCGTCGACAAAATCAGGCAATACGAGACAAGCTTCACAGAAGGGAATTGCATATACCGCCTTCCAGTGAGGGAATTTTCCCTTAGCAACAGACATAAGTGGAGCCTGTCCAGCACTTAAAGGAGTCATTCACTTCAATAGCTCGAAACTTTTATAGTCACAAGACGAAATTTTAAACCTAACTTTGTACAGGTAAGTCAAAAAGAGTTCTTTAAAAAAACTTAGTGTAAGAAAATGTGCGTTCAGAACTAAAGAAGTCAAAAACCTGCTCTAAACTAGATTTCATTGATGTATCAACCATAATAGAGTCACAATTTAAATTGACCTAATTATAATGCTTTGAATTTTCTGAATGAATGAGCATTAATGAGCATTAGCATTAAATTAATGAAATTAATGAGCATTTAAAATGAACACCTTAGCATTAAATTCAATACGAGACTCACAAGAAACTTCTTCGTGATAAAATAAAACGACGAAATCAAGTTTGAATTTTTTTATCACGGTAGGTGCTGCCGTAAAACATCTAAAGTTCAATCTAGAACTGTGATGTACAATACAAAAATCTAAAGCTAAAAATAAATACCAACTATAATTTCATGAAGTCGGAATCGTAAACAAAAAGGGAAATACACTCCGTTAAGAAAAAAAATCATCGCGACTTCCTTCAGATCGACCAGATCGCGACTTCGACCTACCAGATTCATCGCGACTTCCTTGCACGAAGTGAAAAATACAACAGATCGACATCCTATCTTTAAACGCGTCCTCTAGACTCACAGCCCGAAAATACCAGAGAACTGGTCTCCCCTTCGCGCTAACAAACTTAAAACAATTCATAAAGCGAACACGAAACAACAAAAAATCCACAGCCATAGAAAAATACTTAACAGTTTTTAAATGCCGGAGTAAAAAGCTTGGAGACTAAAATCGATTGCAGCGCATGCCGGAAGTACTACATTTTATGGTTAAATGAACAGGAAATATGAGAATGTGAACATGTCATTCAAATAAGATCGGCCAACAATTGAAAAACAATAAACAACATTCACCGTAAAATATCGTGTGAACAAATCAAATTATTCGGCTGAAAATATTATAAGTGCGATTGAATCTAGAGATTCGAATGAATTGCACTTTTTAAACCAATCAAAGGCATCATTTACTCTCAAGATATATAAACACGCAATAGATAGGAAGAATTATGTGTAAAATTGCACGACCACTAGACATTCAGTAGAATATTCATGACCGTCTAATGGAAGTAATTGTTAGCAAAACGGCTTCAAAATCAAGAAGAACAAGCAAGCAAACGCTGCACCTGTACGGTCAGCCACGCAGAGACTGGATTCAAGACATATTTGGCAAGAAGCACAAGGCTCCAAGGACAAAACTTGATGTGAGGTCGTGCGATATCTTAAAGGAAAACATTATATCTTCAGCCGAAGCCAAAGCGCACTTAAAAATCGGGAAGCGACTCAATTAACGAGCCATAAATAATGACCGGAGTACCATTGGTAAGAGACGTGTGTGATGACTGTTGAGTCTTCCGACAAAGAAGATTAAAGGGCCTCAGACATGAGTGTAAGATAAAAATATAACATGAACACTACAGGTCAGACGTCCGCTTAAAACTGCGCTACGTAGCAAACGTGAGAACGATTTGCAATGATTTAAATGCGCACTATTGAGAACAATATTTTTCAAGAGTTAGTCCAGAGATATTATCGGAAATTGTTCACGTCATAAAGTCAGGAAACTACACGCCGAAGACTGTCGTCAAAAGATGCCGCCAAACGCGGTCTTCTCTAAATAATCAAGAACGTCAGAAAATTGCCGCATTGAAACCCACTCCAAGCTCGCTAATGTCAAAGAGAAATCTCATGAAGCACGTCAACAAATCTTAGAATTGAAGTGGTTCCAAAATAATTGTAGACGCAACTGTAGAGTAAATAAAAAACCTAAGAAACGTACAGACAATGCCGCAACACCAAAATTAAAATACGAAGGAGCGTACTTGAAAATATTGGCTGTCTTACCTGAATTGAAATGATTTAGTTTCTTTCTCAAGACTACATAATGCCCATTGTAGGCGGGTGCATGCCAAGCAAGTGCGCATTTTTCAATTTCAGTAAATCAACAAGGAACTCAACGTTTGCAGACGAAAATAAAACAGCAGGGAGCCATCAAAAAACGCTCACACAAACACAGATGCATTCTCAAAAAGATGGAAGAAAAATCGACAAGTAGAGCAGGAGGTGAGAGGTCGTACACATTGAAAAAATGCACATCAGTTCGTGCAACTTTGCGAACAGGTTCTGGTTCATAGAATGGACGCAGGATGCACGGTACCACATATGGCAAGCACCAATAGAAGCACAGACGACACAGCAGACTGGCCTTGGCAAGACTCAAAGTCGCAACCAATATGAACAAGCGAAATCAGAATGCATTTTAACATGCTCAAAAGAATAAGAATTTATAACATAGTCCAAAGAGGAGACGGAAATCAGAAATGCATTCTAACATGCTCAAAAGAGGAAGAATTTATAACATAGTTCAGAGAGGAAACGAAATGGGCACTGAATGTACGAGCAAGAAAAAAATCGGAAGAGATCGTTTGATTTAAGAGGCAGTAAACGTACCCTTGAGCCGACACAATATTACGGGCAGCGACGGGGGATAGCGCGAATACAAATCTAAAAAAGTTTACATACATCCGACGTTAAAAATAAAACATAAGGGGCCAAGAACATAACACGAATTTTGCGCGAGAACTCGAGCCACGAATTCTTCGCACATAAAAGTGAAATGTGAGCAACGAAAATTTGAGCGCAGAAGCCAACAAATTTAAGCATAAAAGTGAAATGGAAGCAACAAAAATTTGAGCGTAGCAGCGATCAAATGAGTGAAGCCGAGCATGCTTTGGTCTCCATACTTGTGAAATTGAGGTCGTTATGCAAATCTGAAAAACTCTGCCGGGCTAGGTATATCAACAATATATGTGGGTAACAATTTTATTAACCATATAATTTCTCGTTACTCAAAATACACAAAGGGATCAAACGCGCGTCGCGTCTTATCTACGAACAACTTCCTCTCTAGACAACGAGTCCTGCCTACCGGAACAGCTGGGAGCGGCTACGCCGTCCTGCGGTTCTCCTGCACGCATTCACAGAATGCCTTCAAGCCAGTAACAGTCGTTATGCTGATTGTTAATAACGAGCAGGCAACCATAGCTAACGAGGAGCATAATAGCTAACGAGAGACCTCCTACTTCCCAGTGCAGCACCTTAAAGGGAGTTCAATTTCAAAGTGAAATTGCGATATTAAAAGATCAGAAGCAGATAGTTAGTCCAACGCATCAAAGTAAACTTCGCGTATTCGCAAGCGCTATAACAATTATAAGTTCCTAACAACTTGTTCGTTACAGGTTCAATTTTAAATCAGTGCATTTCATATAGCGAGAGCATATAAAATTATATTAAAAAATCTAAATCAAATTCGACAGTAAAATGAATAATTAACTGGAGAGTCATAATTACTGCGGTAGTAATTATGATTCGAATTAACTACTTTATACTAAGAAATTACTACGATACTACGAATTACGAAGATAATTTCAAAGGTAGAAATAAGGTCCTTTCGGCGCCGTGAAATTCGGACGGTGGGCTTTAATTGCACAACTGAGACAATGATCCAGCGAGGCCATATAATGCGTCTCAAGAGCTCCTGCGAAAGGTAACAACTGAGCCGGTCTTCATAATTTGTTAATGCAGCGTCATAATTCAGCTCAGTAAATTCAGCAACTCAGGCCATTAAGGAGCACAAGGAAGGAGACTCGGTAACTGATGGCTGGAATTTCACGGAAGCGCCACCATATATTGTTAGCAGTCACGTGCAATCTGATATATCACTGAGAATAAGCTAAGTTCATTTATGAATGACGAATTAAATATCTGAGAACCGTGCAGAAGGGGAATTCTAAGCTGGTATTTTCATCATTTAACCAATAAAAAGATTACATCTAACACATTACGGACTGAGAGATAAATTGCACATCATAATATGAAATTATTAAATCGACATGGGATTAAAATGGAAAATTACACCACGGCAAATAAAAATGCTGCTCTTGCTCATCTATAAGCATTCAGTCTAGGATTCCATTTTTGATATTTAAATTGCTCATTCGTAATACTTCAACAATGGAATAGGTACCAGATTTATTGCATTTACTGGGACATCAAAGTAATAACAAAGAATTCCATCCTGTTTTGTGAAGAATCCAAACAAAGATACTGATCAACATTGTTTAGTTTCCATTGCGCCGTATCACATTCACAATGAGAAGTTGGAATCACAATATCTGATCCAACATATCGCATCGAGAAGCAGAAATCACACAAAACAGAGCGAAATTAACTATTTATTAAATAAAAAAAATCGTTCCAATTGCTGACATTACATGCATGAAATGTAGTGTATGATGCATATTTTCTTATGCATTTAGAGTCTGAATTAATTAATGTGTTTGTTTAGAGCCTGTTAAGCTGAATATGGAGAGGTGTTTGATCGCGGATCCGAAATAAATGTGATTTTCTACAGTTAGTTGTGCAATCATGACCTACAGCAAAACTGGGAGGAGATAAATTAGATTAAAAATTAAAATGTATTCGTGATCTAGATAGATTCGAAATCGAAAAATTAAAATTTTCTCCTAATATTTTGATGGTGGTTCAATAGAGGGCTTTATAATTGCGACATATTGGTATATTGGTGTGAAGGGGTCTTTAATTAAAATTAATGAATCTAAATTGGGATTTAAATTATCAATGTGATCCGGGAGAACGGAATTCTCGATTCTCAAAGTTTAACTTTGCCAGGTTAGGTTGCTGGGACAGGACAGGAATTTTACAGTTTTTGAACGAGTGAGATTTTTGTTTTACAGAGGATAAATTTAAGAAAAAGTGTGATTTATGTTTTACAGAGGCACAATTTTATTCTAGATCTATGGAATGCTGAAAAATTATCCACAGTAAATATGAATTTTAAAAAGTTGCTGTCACATAGCCCTAGTATCACAAACTCGAATTCCTTCATTAGGACTTCACCAAATCCTTCATAATGCAAGGGCTTCAACTATACTTGAGAAATCTATATTTTTTTGAGCAAATAAATGCATTGCTGAGGTACCTAATTCACTTTTAGTAATGGTCGTATTATCGAACTATCCTGAAATAAAAGCAAGTTTAATGGTGGAAGTAAATAGTTAAGTTAACTTAGTTAAGTTAATAAGTTAAGAGACTCATTTTAAGTTAATAAGTTAAGAGACTCGTATATATCTGCTATTCTGCTGAAGAATGTGGCATAAGGACTAGTTTTCTAATAGTACCACCAAGACGGAAAGCACATAACAACGTCGCTCAAACCGTAGTGTCACATATCACAAAAGTATCAACTTAGAAGAACGACTCGAGCTCCAAAGGTTCTTGCAAGTTGCATGTCGTACCTATAGCCAAAAATGTCGTTCGGGGCCGTTCACCAAAAAAGCGCACAACGAAGGAAGCGAATGAATTTCTCACCCATTTGGAATATATGAATAAATACCTCAAACATATTAAAGCCGGTTGAGCTAATTTAAAAAGCTTATAGAATTGTAAACCTTCAAACGACACAAGATGGGCCAAGATGTGAACGCTCAAGTTCAACTTAACTGCCAGGTCAGATTTTACTAACGTAATATCATAGCTACTATTCACTTTAAAATAGCCAACAAACTAAGTTTTTGTTTACACTTTCATTTTAGGTTAACTAGTTAAAAACACTTTACAAAACCAGATGATTTTGTAAGCTGCCATCCGTAGCCAACACGACTAAGCACTACAGATTGCCGAGAGGAGCGTAGCGTAGACAAGCACCACCCTACCTACAGCACAGCACAACTCAGACTGAGTTAGTCGCGGGCCGCGGCGCTCGCCGCTCAGCCTCTGTTGGTCTGCCGCAACAGACGGGGCGAGACGGGCGCTCGGCGCTACCCCTTTGCAGATCCCGGGCTTCAAGTGATGGCCAAAATTGTTATGGATGCCATTCACACACATACATTTTTACTTCCTGTGGCGTGAAACGCGAAGCATGAACTATTAAACAGATATACATGATAATATTTGCAGTTGCAGGCTGTTCAATCCAAGTTCATTCAATCACTTTACCAATATAAATCTGTTTAATAGCAGTTCTGAGATCAATAGAAACGTTAGGGTACATAGAATATAGAACATGAATAATGCAAAAATCCATATTTTACTACTGAGCAACGTGAATAAATCGGAATCAAACCATCTTAGCGGAACACTTGTTTCTTCTTGCTGCCTAAACTGCTGTGAAGGAGGAAGTCGCGTAATTCAAAGTCTGAAAATCAGTGAACGAATAAAGGTGAAAGCACTTATCATGGGACACGCATTCCGCCCCCAGTTACGCAGTTAACGATGCACACAGGGAAGCCATGAGACGTGAAACAGAATTATTGTTCCCTCAAAGTTCGCCATTGAAAAGAGTGAGGAAGTCTCTGAGCCATGAAGCGCCGCGGTCTCTGCACGAAAAAAGAGCGTTCGAGGGGAGCGATGTTCCCGTCGGCAGCAAGGAAAGAAAGGCTGCCACCAGTCGCTACGCCGAGGAATCTTAAAATTATGGCTGTAGATATGTTTTAATCTGGGATGTTTTTTGCCAATTGTGCCTGTCAGGGTGCTCGCAGAGCCGGTTCCACTATAAGATAAACGTAAAACTTGCAGAGTCCGGCCGGATAAAAATAGAGACAGAATATGAGAAAGAGACACCCAAGAGATATGGGGCTGGAAATATAATGCTGGAAATTATTAGAGGGAGCAGAGTCGCTAAAATATTCCTACGGAGCTTAGAAATGTCGCCTTATGGGTCAGGTGAGATGAATGCTAAAGGAGAGACTCGCTGAATAGCGGCATCTGCTTAGTGAAGACTCGCAACTCGCTTAGCAAAGACATTCTTTGCGATAATAATGAGTTTCTTTGACGTGCATACTGATGTCTAAATTCTACAAAGAATTAAATTCCACTTTACAGCGCAAGCAAAGTAACTGAGATACATTAATTGGTTAACTGACAATAGTAATAGGTTTTTCAACTTGATTGAGGTCGTGGAATTTGAAAAAAAATCCATTGATTGGATAGCTTATTTTTCATCGAAAAGTGCGATAACTAATTGAAGGGAGAATTTTTTAGTATCTATCTACTCGAACCAAAATAACAAAAAAATAGAGAATAAATATTAAGAAACGAAAGCAACAATCCCGCACATATGTATATGCTGAGTGAATAAAAAAGCGAACGCCGTATTCGATGCAGAAATAATCTAATAAAATCGAAATCTGACAGAAAATCTAAATACTAATGCCGGCGGAGCTCAGTAGACTCAAAATCAACGACATTTACTACGAAAGCTGCTTAGGTCGAGAAAATTGTGATGAGTAAATTAGGCAGAGATAAACATGGTTTGAATTGAGAAGCGAAGCACGACGGGACTGCTTTAATCTTTTTCTTCTTATAGTTCTTTACGGAGCCTCATGCTGAAGAGCTGCTTGAGATCTACTCAAGCGCGCATGTGAAACGCACCAAGAGAGAGGATGCATAGATGAGGGTAAGGTGTATAGATAATGGACTCAACGAGTCTTGAGGCGCGTCAAGCATGACGAAAAAACGTTACTCGAGAGAGCTTGCAATCGAACCTCTCATGCATGCTAATCGAAAGAAAAAAAAGAGGAAAGGAATCGAGAAAATCACGCGGGAATTGAATGGAGTTCGGACTGTGCGATCTAATGCATGTAATATCACATGTGGGCTTATCTTTGATGATGGTCGAATTAACAGCGCATGGTTGTAATAATATCCAATACTATGACCGCATCCAGATCGACGCTCACTGTGCAGATCAACGAGTGTGAGAAGAAAACTCCCACGGCGGATATTTATATGGAAGTCAAGTCCCCACTGAAGTGTTAAGTAAACGCAGGATAAATCAACAGTAGAAAGATTGGCACCGAGATAAAACAAGCTTCGCAAGACGTATTGCCTCAAGAGCTTGAGAACTGAAAGATTATAATATCGTTCAGGTATAATCCAACTATGCCGAGGATAATGATCACTGATTACCCAGACGAGTGAGTATAGGAAATATTCTCTAATTTGACGTCGTTTGAATTACTAGTATCGTGAAACAATTTCTCATTCCAACAAAATAAGAGGAACCTTTGATTTCGTTTGTAGATCAGAAATATAATATCAAATTAGTTATTTCAAGATTGACAAAATTTCTCGACCAAAACAAACCTTTATTACGAATTAGAAACAATAAAAAACGAACGTTCTAAGGACGCGCGTCAATCACAAAAACCATTAAAAGCATTTATTGCAATCCAACAGTCTGTTATAGCGATGTACATTGTACAAGCACTGCAGTCAGTGGAGAAACCTCCGGGGCTTCGCAGACAGAGGCTATCTCATGCAGTAAATATTTTGTTATTTGAATGAAATCGATTAGAGCGAGTAGCTTCCAGCAAGTTTTGAAAGTCGGATGTAAAACAGGCCAAAGTTTTGTTATTTAACAGACTTGAATTACGGAGTTGAAAAATTTATTTCAAATTTAAAATGCAATGAATATATAAAGAAATGAAAACAGTGCAACTGAAGAACATGTAAGAAAGAGCTCATCAAAATAAGAAAGTAGATTTAAAAATTGAGAAGAAGTTAAAAATAAAATGGTTCACAAAAATGGGTTCACTAAAAATAGTTCACATAGTGTGTCCTTGATTAACTGTAATGAACTGCATTTTCGTTGTTACGAGTATGACAGTTCCTTGTCGGCAGAGTAGGGAGAATTCTCGAATGGTAGAATTACGGAATTACAGCTCTTCATTTTCTGCTGATCTTGATAAGAACCCGACATTGTGAAGTCTTATCTCCTAAAGCGGGTACCAGAAGAGGACCGAGACTCGAACTGCAGGAGAGGCGCCAGTTTGGGTGGAGTACGAGCGTGATTAGGTATGGCTCAGTGTTGATCCAGCACACGATTGCCTGTCCCAAAAGGGACTTTTAAATACGTAAGAGCTGCCGCAGGAGTCAAATTTTTCTATGCCAAGTCAACAAGTCGAGCATGTGACACCGAAATAATGATATCAGGGCTTTGGGACATCCGCTGACATGCTTCGCCTCTCATGGGTTGCCTGGCTCGCTCCCAAAGTTTCGATCGATGTCTCCAGTTAGTAGAGCATTAGAAGGCCAAGACTAAAACCGATGCCTGATGGCTACATCATTGCCAGAGCGGCTACGCCCATGACATGACAAGCAGCTTCCATCAAGTAGGCAATGATTTTTCTTATAATTTGCTTCTTTTCAAGTCGAGTAAATTTGTTCTAAGCCGTTTATATGACAACCGATGAGAATTGCACAACTTGACAATCTTTGATATGTTTTGGAAGTGTGTAATAACGTAATAAGTATTGGAAATAATCTTCGTAAAGCTCCGCATGTCAAATGAACAGACCAATATATTTTGTTTACTTATAAGTTGTTATATTGCAATAAAACTATAATAAAAACTGAAAATTACGGGTAGAAAGTCTACATAAAGCTAGTGAAAAAAAAATCGGAGGCTGTGAAAGTGTTATGGAATTTAACAAAACGCCTGCATATTTTATCGCTTACTTCTATTTTGTTCTTTCTCAAAGAAGTCTAATATCGGAAGTCAATGTTGCCAACCTGACATATGCCAGCGATTACAAAGGGAAAAAACAATGCGGGATAATTTATTCAAACATAATTTATTCCGAACGCACGCGTACTTAGCATAAAATTATCATAAGAAATTAGCAAGTGTCTTGAGGGAACTAGAACTACAGTTTTCTTGGCTTCCTTGCCGGCAAAAATTGCAGACCCGAGGGCGGCTGACGTACTCGAGAATATACTCTAAACAGCTATTAAACGAATTAAATTTACGTATCATCATTTGCCTGATATAATTCAATAATTCAGTATATATCACTCAGGATGGAAGTTTCGTTCATCGTGATCTATACACCATGGATATACAGGGTACAAACAAAACTTCCCACGTGCTGCTAATACATGATGTATAAAGGGTGCTTCTCCTGTTTTAATCTCCCCCTTCATCTGGAGAGGAAGGGGCGTCGCTCGAACAGCAACAGCACACATGGTGCTGTTTTATATGCGAATTTATTACCATAGGACTTTAGTCAAAAGTATCACCGTTCAACGTATGCGCGACTCCGTCAACGCAGTAACAAGTTCACAAGTATTATATCAAGAAGACCACATCGTACGACCATCTCCATTAAAATTCATAGGAAATTAGATAACAAATTTATTTCGATAAAAAATGAGTTTATTGGAAAATATTAGGAAGTGGTGTTTATACATGAAACTGAACTCTGAAATACTTTGTAAGTAAATGACGTGACCTGGATCAGAATTACCAATGGTGTATGGGATTGATAAACCTTTTCCGACCGTTGGATGAAATTGTGAAGTAATGTGGCAGGTGGTTTCAACTCAAAGTAAAATCAATAATTCTTCTATCCACTGGTGAGAGTTACGGCAGAGGTTGGAACCGTTTAATCTACAAGAAATTCAATATTATTTAGAATGCTATAAGACCACATGAAAATGAGATTTATTTATCAGCGTCATATCAGGGAGCGCGAGCAATATTACACCCTGATTTATTATGCAAGGCTGTGAAGCATTAGGTGATGTTACTTCATTTCTGTTACTTTAAGAAATAATGATAATACATTCATACATATTTCAAGCATTCACGCAAACATTCGAGTAATTGTTGAATAAAAAGTAAATAACAAATCTCTCTCCGAGACGGCGTGGCAAACAGATGTTGAGCTCTAGCTTTGATCTCGATTATAGAGGCTTTACAGAGGACCAGAGGCAACCAAGCTGTGAAGTTGGAGTACTCGCCTCGACAATTCTGAACTGCGCACAACAAAGACGAACTCAAAAGCAGCTGTGGTCTGTTCATGCAGCCCAGTCCATTGCACCAACTCCTGGACTGTATTGACACTTGCCGGCTAGATGATGTACAGAGTGCGCGGCACGCCCTCTAAAGTATATACCGCAGGCACAGCCAACAATGAGCTGAATGCCTTGAAGAGAAATTGAAGTTCTTAGCCACGTAACTATGGTAACCAGAGGGCCAATGAGTTCGACTAAACAACGAGAGTGCAATATGTGATTTAGATTCTTCAAACGGAAATGAGCGAGGCAAAAATGTTTCATGAAATTTGCTACAAAGTATGAAGAAGGAGACGCACATTATGATTGAAGTAATACCTCCATCAAACATTGCAAATGAACGGGTAACTATATGTTGGGAAGCCACCACCCCAACGTTCGGAATATCCCTTGTAAGTGTTTATAAGGGCTGATTGACAGGCGCCAGCCCGCCTCTTTCCCTCAAAAGGGCGCAAATAAACCTGAGATGATGAGCAATGAGCAGTCGTTCAACTCTCCACGGTCGAGTTTCAGATTCCAAGAGCAATAAAAATGGAGTCTTACTTATTCTTGAAGCGCAGGTTTTATGGTCATTTTACGAGAGTCATGTGACCGCAATGATATCAAAAGCGCCGTTTGTTGGCTACTTTTACCGTTACTGCTCCTGGGATAATCAAATTAAGAGGTATTAATGGCAGAGTTTTCGAACGGTCTGCGTTACGTAATCACACGAATGAGTGCTTGGAAACGGTGTCTCACGATCGGAAGGGACCTAATAAACGTTCATTTTATACTCAACGTTCATGTTTTTATTGCAACCACACAAACACAACGCAGGCTGATCGGACAAAAGAGGCCGCTCACAAGTTCCTAATTGCGCAGCTCGCGAGGCTGACATCTGTGCAGTCGACGTATGGGATAGTTCAACTGAAGTATACATCAAAAGCTTTAAGGTAATCGAATAATGCGTGCACGTGTAGAGAGAATAGCCTTCAGGCAACAGTCTTATTAGCAGGAGATAATCTGTTAATTAAGTCGTTCGAATCTCAACTGGACCGTATGTTTGTGATCAAGCAAAATGAAAATAAAGAGCACACAACAGGACCATTGATGAAGGAACCGATAGTAAAATGGCTCGTTGATGGATCGGTTGAATGTCACTTGCAAGGCAGGTGCTGTAAGGATGGCTGATTGACAATAAATATTATTTGAACTGACAGAACTGAGCGGTTCAAAAACGCATAGCCTATTAAACACGTCGGAATTAAACTTTTTTTCGAAGGCACTAGCGAAACGATATTTAACCCGTAGTTTTTGTAGTACTACAAAATAAATTAAAATACTTTGATGTACTCACCTGTCGGGAGCAGCAAAGACACTCGCCACCCGGCCGGGAAATAATTCTTACCTGTTGAATAAAATAAATTGTGAATTTATCGGGGCACCTAACCGTCATCAAAGAACATCACGAGAATTGTACCTAAAATCTCATTCAATGGTTTGAAATTAGCAGTGTTATTACACACATTAATTGAATGTGTACCAGTATATAATGTAATAATTACAATATGCAATATTAATAATAACCAGTGTAATAATTTTAATAATTTGTTAGATTATTCCTCCCCCTCGCAATAATTTATCATCAGTTAACACGATCATAATAGGAATTTCTGAGAGCAATTAAAAAAATATTGCAAAACATGTTTATTTATCTTTAAACAAGAAACACAATCGATTGAATTGTGTATGAACAGCCATAAAAAACAAAGTGCAGCGGTCAAATTGTGATGTTGTAAAGGCAATACGCGAGTCAACGAAAAAAAAACCATAAATTTCAGTTCAGTTTAACAGACAGGCGACTGAATACGAACACATTTGATAGCGAAGACCCGTTTGACAGCCCGGCCACACATGGCAGCACGGCAACCAATCACACGATCATAAAGAGGAACCGAATTTGCATGCGGTGGGAGCAAGAAGGCAAGATCCTCGTATAAGTCCCGGCTCAGGAGCACGGCTGTCACCACCAGATAATGCTATCACGTCCCATCAAGAACATTTTTCACCGATGCTGCTGGAGGCTCGCCGCGGAAATTAGCAGAGGATATTTTGGCTCAGGCTATAGACAGAGAGATCAGTGCTAGTAAATTGGATGAGCGTCCATGGAACAAGTTAAACTTCTACTAATGAGATCGTAGGAAATTTTGATTGAGAAATCGGTGTTACAAGCCCTCAGGAGACAGCTCCAGCTTGCGAACGAAATGGGTATTGAATCGAAAACGAGAAAGGTTGGAAATGGCATGGCTAATAAATCCAAACAACTTATGTTTCGTCCCGAATTTTCTATTTTCTTACTATGTTTCTTCTCATATTGTTCATATTGAAGAAAGATTCATAGACATCTCACAAGATGGGAAATAAAGTTTCCGTATATTTTATAGAGTTTCGACATTCTTGAGGAGTATTTCAGATCAGATGAGCTAAAGACAGTTTTTGCCTCAACTGATATTTCAGACTTTAAATAAACGCCAATTTAATCAATAATAATAATGCTTGAGACTTGAAAGTTTTAGATGCACTGAAAAATGTATAAAAAGGTCAGCTTCAAGACTTTTCGTCCTTGAAAAATGTAAATTTCATGCCATTCTTGAAATATAAAAGTTGCGCCTCTGTATAAAGTTCCAGACTGGGCCGGTGCAATCGACCAGCGGGCGCCAGAGAGCGCCCACACTCCAAACTCCTGGACAACGCCCCTGCAGTGTCGGGTGGGACCAACATCTGCGACGCTGCAGTGTACTCCAAACACTCGTTCAAAATAACAACAAAATTTTCACGAAATCATAACATACTTCTGATTGGAGGCAATTTGTTTGATGCTATTGTCAATACTTAGAATAGTTTGATAAGTAATTGATGATTGTTATCAATTTTAATGGCGTAGATAAGTGCACCAAAGAATATGAGCGACGGAGGGAGAGCGACGCAGGCTTGTATGCAATCGGCAGAACGTGCGAGGATATGAACTGCGCGTCCCGTGCAGCTACACCCACTCTGTGGTATCATGTTGCAGGTGAGCCAGTAACAACGCTTGCTTTTATGAAATAATAGCCGTTCAGCGAGAGAATGATTAAAATGAGCCAGTAATACCTCATTAGGAAGGACGATCTAATTTTGTTACTAAATAATGCATTTAATAATTTTTCCAAGAAATTTCAATGAAACAAGGAACATATATAACGTATTTAATTCTACGAGTATGCGATAATCCGTCACATGAAAAGTTCTAGAGTACTAGAAAAGTACCAGTATACTGATTACTGAAACGAGCATTTCAAAGGAAGTATGGAGCGTTCCTCACCTTAGTTAAATAAACCAGGAAAATATTGTTTGACTTGTGGTCGCAATTGCTACGCACTCAATTGAGCACGTTCAATGTGATCTCGAACCGAGACAGCAAACACTTGAGAAGCGATCTCGCCGAATCATTTATATGTCTTCAACTACGCCACGGATGAAAGATCGAAAAACAATGAGTTCCATTATCATTCAGCCACACAAAAACATCGAACTGAAAAGTTTTAAAATGTGAATATGCCCTCTAGCGCTCATCTTGAGAGACAAGAATAGCTTAAATATATCTGCAATCTTTGGTAGAGGAAGATGATAATTACAATCAATTCACCTTTTCTACAGAATTAACAATACTATTATGGTCATATTAAGTTCTAGCAGGATTTCAGTTAGCAAAGAAGCAAATATAATTCTTCGATTTAATTAAAAAATTGTTTAGCCAATTTCTTTAAAGACAACTTTGTAAAAACTGAAGCAAAATGAAATGCAAAGTTTCCTAACGCAATCAGTGGCAGAGCGGAGGCAAGCCTTGTGGCAGGGACCACTTACACTTTTTACAAGTCGGAATATAAAAGCAAATAATCCAGGCTCGGGGAACAAGCTAAGCACAAGCGCTGCCTCTAATTGCAAAGACATTAGAGTCGTCGGGATCCCGGGCGCACACCTCAAGCAAAGTGGAATATGAACGAGATTTTGAATGCCGACCAACGCAAAGTCGGTGAGTAACAGCTATAAATAAAAACGTAACATTATCTCAAACTCACATTAATGTACAGGGAACAAAGCTAGGAAATTGCACATGAATTTCAATATAGTCATCCATCGACTACTCGGCTATTGCATCGCATTGAATAAACAATTGATGCACGAATGACTTAATGAATGAATGGTTAATGAAAAAGTTCCAAAGGGTTTCTGTTAGAGTTCAGTTGACACGAAAATTATGATGAGTACAAGTGCTTAACGATAATGTTTAGCAGGCAAGAGAGCTGCATTCGAGACACGTGACTAGAGCTTCAACTTCAAATTGGAGACGTATGAGAATGGCGGCGGCGGCGCCGTGAATACTGAAATGGATGTACACTACGATATTCAGGAGACGCGAATAGAACAAAGTCAAGGGGGAGTCTCGGAAGACAAAGCCTGAATTGTTTGTGGCGTTTTCTCGAGGTCCAAGCTAAGCAGGGGCTCAGAGATGCGGCCCCGCCACTGGTATATATACCGTCTTGCGATTGCTCTCTCTTACTCGTCTGTACTTTACAAAGTTTATGAGGTTCTCGCATCCCGGCGATACATCTCATTGTTGCTACACACGAGGAACACAATCGAACTATCGATCACGACATTTGAAACCAGTAGTGTAACCCAACAACGAAAGGAAGTAAAGAAATTAACGTGTTAGAAAAATATATTAGAATCTTTAACCTAAAGGTTTTTACTGTGAACATAGATATGTACTGATAGTCAAGGTAAGTGTTGTATCCATTTCCAACCATTTTGAACACTCATAAAAATAATTTAGAAACGTATTCCTACTCGCATAACAAAATTTGAAAAGTTAGGAACAATTTTTTAATCATGCCCAAAACTTCTGAGCTTGTTAAAGCTTGGCGAAATTGGTAACAATAATTTAACCCGTTTAATCCAGAAAAGACACTCTCTAATATTAGAACCAATGCCAGGCTTCAAGTTGAGTACACAACCCTATTAAATGACTTTATTTGACAGCCATCTCAACCAAATGTTGTTAACTATTAACCAATCCTTGGAAATGACAGACGTTTCTTAGACAGTCGATACCGAATAGACGAGAGAAGGTGATTAATTAATTGCAGGAGGCGATCGCTGAACGAGGAGAAGCTGAGCACGGGACGCAGGAGCGGGTGTCGACTAACACGATTATCGCTCACTAAAGCCTGGGACCTTCCCCGACATTCCGGTTGGACGCTGCGAGGTCGTGATGTGACTGCTAATAAGGGAATTATAATCCCAACAGAGGGAAGCGAGAGCAACAACAGGCTCAACGGACAGGCAGGCACAACCGCCATGCAATTGCTACCGACACAGGAAGATGATACTTCAACTATAACGTCACTGAGGGTAGGCAGAGTTGTACGCTCTGACATCAAATCCTCGTTTGTGTTCCTAACGTGGCGGAGTGGATTCAAGGGAGCACACACAACAAGCTCCTTGATATACAAGTAAACGATGCAAATCGTCTGTTGAACCAAAAATGGTCTTGTAAATACGAAAAGATACAGAACTGGAATTCATTCGAACACATTTTACGAAAATCTCATCGGATAAGAATTAACAAGAAAATCGGAGAGGCTCTAAACCGACCCGCTGACATTATATCTGGCGAGTAGATCTGGTACCACAAGTTAACGAGGTGCGAACAGAGAGAAACGAATGGACATCATTAGTCTTTTAGAGCACAATGGGTGAAACGAAAAACCAGTTTGGGACAGCGGAATGAAAAAGAAGTCAGGTTCATTATAACTAGTCTTCCTGGCTAATAATGAATTCCGCAGGAGGCATCCGACAAGGAACACCACCTTACAGGCAGACGATTTTTATCGGGTTGTGTAAAAAATGATTTAGCATCGCTGGGTGTTGTTCAAACTTGGGCATGCCACGCTTCTCATGGCCTAACGAAGATTGATCAACAAACTTATTAAGCATGAGCTTGAGATCGAAATTCTACTCTATTTTATGAATTAATACTTTTTGATCAATTTGTTACAACTAATTCGTAAAAAATTATCACATGCCGATAGAAATTCTGTTCATGAATCTCGGAATTTTCGAACACAGATCTCACATTTCATTGGAATAAACGCTACCGCAAGAACTGGTAAAACATCAGTGAGAAGAAGTATAGGCACCAAACGAGTTTAAAAGCATAAATGGTGTTTTTTAGTAATAACAAAGTCGCCGAAAGGCTAACATTCTTCGGAAGCAAATTTAGCAACTCTCACACCTGCCGTATATACGGAAGACCGGCAGGACGGCGCATGAAGGCGGTTCAGAAACACCGTTAACGGTTATCGGTTTATTGGCTCGAGAAATACGAGTAGTTTTTCTGCTTCATGAGAGCGGCAGTAGACTAGGAACAAATCGAGTCAACAGAAGAATTCCATTCTTATATGGTGCGGTAAAAAGTCTTTTCGGGCCATGAAAAATGGCGTACAAACAAACCCATCTTGCGTAAAACCAGTCTGTAAATTTCCTAGAATTAGTCATTTCTTCTTAAATGAAAGAGCAGAAGGAAAAACGTATAAATTTATGATTAATCGAATACAAACTATCCACCGCATTTCAACAAACTACCACAACAATTCCATCACAAAAGCACGTTACAAAATAAATTGTATATTACATATAATGAATTTGATTCTCGCTAGAATTTCGGAACGAGTTAAAGGAATTTATATTTTTACTAGCATAATAAGGGTTATGCAAAAAAAATTCATTTGATACAAACAGGAGGAAGCTTGATTGAATCAAAGCAAGATTGCAAGGCGAGCTTTATCCCATTTGTGCACGATCATAAAATTCGCAATTTCGTCAGGAGAAGATAGAAATTTTTAGTGCACCCGAGTAGTGTTGCACACGGACTTTCAGCAGGGGAGGTTTGGCAGCAAAGAAGCGGGTGTCGCATGAAGCATAAACACGATTTTTATGACGAGGAAGGGGAAGCAGTGAGCGCAGTAACTGCGACAACCTGGCCAGCGTTTTACAATTCGCGTTAACTAGATTCGGAATTTGGGGAGCGAGAGCGGCCGCACCATCGGTGCCGCTTCATTGCCGTTCTTTACCAGCAATTACCGCACAATATTGCAGAGGTCAGTATGCATATTGCAGAGCAGCGCTGGCGAATATTGCGTTCTAAGTAGGAGCGAAGTTTACGAGCAGCCGACAGCCCGCGATGAAAAAAATTGGAGGTGCGAAACGGGCTAAAATCTCACGGTTTGCAAAGATGAAATACCTAAAGCTCACAAAATTTGCTGCGAAAATACCGAAAGAATATTGTTGTAAATTTTTCGATTAAAAAATGAAACTATAACTTTTGACTGATGATAAATAAAATAAAAAAATTCTCGAAAAATTTTGAAAACGAGAAAATGCAGTTTAAAATTTCGAAATATGAAGAATGATTTATATGATAGAAGTAAATATAATTAGGGTAACAGGTTATATGTTCAACAATCTAAAGCATTAAAAAATAACACTTCGATATCTCTAGTCGCATATAGATAAATCCAGCGGGCCTGGACCAGAGAAGCTCGTCGGAAGGCAGGTTTTGTTGCGAGCCAGAATTACTTAATTAAGACATTAAGGAAGCTGGTGCTCCTTATTTCATCTGTGAACAACAAGAAAGAAGCAATGTAGCGAAGCATTCTTCTAATTCTCTGACAAAATGAGTGATGAGGCCGTGAGGAGCAGCTAAAAGGCAGGCGAAAGGCTGGAGGGTGGAACAAATAATGAAGTGAGAGCAGGAAATTTTTCATCCGTTATATTGTGTAGACCTAGATTTAATAATCTTAGGTTCAACCCCAAATTACGGAGAAGTTTTATTAATCATCATGTAATTCAGAACACAGTACAAAAATGCACACTTTGCCATTAAATTCAGAAAATATTATCTAATAGAAATAAATGATGTGCCAATTCCTCTCAGGACAAGACTATATGAGCTTCCTCGGTCGAACTTTCGTACAATATTCCAGTCAAACCGTAGGCATGAAATGAGTTAGTTTGGCTGCTTTTATTGCGCTAAAGCATAAGGAATCAAACAACAGAGCTGACTTGTAATTCATCTCACCTGTTCAAAAGACTCATTGACAAAAATTTACCTTATTCCCAAGAAACGAAATAATTCTAGAATCGAAAGCAAATATATCACTTAAGCGTAAAATCAGTTATGAGAAAAAGCGCATACCTAGCTACTGAAACATTTCACATGCATTGGGCGATTTGTAGCTTTTTAAAAGCTGCTCGTGTATTAATTATTTTACGAATGTTCACCTAGGTTTGCTTATTCAGAACTAATAACAATTTAATAAGCAAGGGTATTTAATACATCGTAATGGCTTGGTCACTAACATAGGATGATGAATAGCATCATAAAGTGGAAGGGGCTTATGAAGCTTAAGACAACAGCAGGACTCGTGGCTTGAAGCTCATGCAGTTCAGGGTCGCGGACTGCAACTGTGTTCTCGTGTGACGTCGGTCTTAGTTGGCATAACTCTTCCATCACGTGAGAGTAAAGCCACGAGCCTCCCCACGCAAGCACGAACTCGCAAAGCTTCGTCACGCTCTCCAGCCCTCGTATAATACATGCGACCCACTGGTAAAGAAGGGCATGATCAAACTAGCATGATGCACAGCGATACGCAAGAACAATCACGCTGGATAAAAGGCTAAGCCTTTCAAGTTCACGGTTCACTGAAGTCGTCGCAGGACGATATTAAACTTCACTGATGAGTGCGCTCCCGAGGCTGTGAGCGCGCAGCAACTTTTTTTATGGCAAACTATAACCTTGGCACTAGAATGGACGCGGACGTGAACGCATGCAAATTGATAGCGAGAAATTTCATGGGTGCATGATCAGGGTGGTAAATGCCGCCATACATTATATATACGGCCCGAAACTTCGAAGGTTCATACTTTGTGAGCGAGAATTCGAGAGGGCATCAAATATTTATAAAGTCTTTAGCCAAAGCGGAGCTTCTCTCTCCTGAGAACTTCAAAAGCATTAGTTTACGTACACATAAAGGGGTCGAGAGCATCCTATGGGATCAGAACAACACATGGTAAAGTACTCGGCGAACTATTGACATCTGATGCGTCTTGCTTGTACCTCTTGGAAAATAATGACAGAACCTACCCATCAGTTGCAAACACACTCAACATTCCGGGATAAATTATAGCATCGTCAAACACGGGATAAAACGGCAAGCCATTCAACTTCTATGCCATGCATTAGTAGTTAACTTGAATAAAGAGCTCGCAAATATGGTCTGGCTATTTTTAGAAGGCCTGTTCAGAGACGTATTGTTACAACTAACATATTATCTATATAATTGCACGAAATTAGATTGGTTTCGAATATAACTAAATATGCTATTGAAAATTATCCAGAGGATAGTTTGAAGCAGAAGTAAAAGTTTTGGAATCAATTATCGAGTACTTGAATCTAGGTAAAATGCTTTAAAAATTTCTATTTTGTTCACAAGTATTATCTCTCATAAAATTTTTCCTTTCAAATTGAGCTTAAATAATGATAAAATGGGCAAGTTCGTTGGTGTGATAAGAAAGCGAACGGAATAAGTTTCGTCAGGTTTCCCTCTTTAAAACCACCTCCTTTCAGCCTTTCTTAAATGAAGCTCAAAAATTTCATGTATATATAAATCGTTAGAGGAAATTTGATTACAATAATATGTAATCATATGGATCCAAATAGACATCGTTATCGACTGACCACTGCCAATTAAGCAATTAACATGATGCTCTGCCACTCGACAACCATTGACAATTTTAATTTCCTAACTTCAATTTATAATGAGACATTTTATAAAAGAAAGATAACTGTTAATTTACATCCTATACTTATACTAGTGTGCAACAACAATTGCCTGCCTGTAGTACAGGTCATCTCTAACCCACCTATGACTTATTACAGCACATCATCGAGGAGAGCTCAAACGCGATTAGTGGCCACCGCATCATGACCTGTAATTAAAACTTGAGCTGGGCGGCCTAATGCTTGCTTCACCTTGCTACTGGCTTCACATCGGCTCGCTGTTTACGCGTGTCTCAAGACAAACACGTACAGAAGTAAACCTTCGTCGGCAAATATTTATCGCTACTAACGTGCAAACAGCACAATTTTCTACAAGGTTGCTTCGCACAAACATCAAGCTTTGAAAACAATCAAAGACTCGTTGAAGATCCACGAAAACTATTTGATTACAAAAACGTAAGATTTATGTATTCAAGACTCGTTCATGAAAAATATGGAAATAAATCAAAAGTCTATTCACAACGTACGTAAAAAAACTTGAGCTCAAGATGTCTTGAAATATCAGACAGCGGCGATCGTTTCAACGTGGTTTAATTATAAAATTAACATTCTATTTTCTCGTATTTTTCCTAGAATTAACTAAGGAAAAATACACGAGTATGAAAGCCATTTTAGTTTCACCTAAGCGTAAAATATTGGTTGATAAAATAAAGCATGAGTCCCGAAGTGCCAGAACTTGCACGTGTAAACTACGGCAAGCTCATCAGATAAAATACGGAGAGCTTGGGGTGGCAGAAACTGCCAGACCTTAACGAGAGATAACTCGCTCGAGCGATTCCACCGACTCAGAGAAGCCATGTTAAGGAAGGCTTTAAATTCATGATAAAACGAATTGATGAAAAAATAGGTAGCACATGGAAGTGTATTTATGCGCTACTTATTTTCTCGAGATTTAAGTACGGAATTACTTTCGCACATAAGCAGTAAAAACCCACATAAGATAATTCGCACACAAACAGTAAAAAACAATTCAAACAGCCTGTGTTAAAGTAAGAAAGTGGTTAACTTGGAAAACTAGTCAACGTAGCAAAATGAACAGTAAAGTACTTGTAACTATCAATGGCACAAGCTACAAGAATTTAGATTTCATCTGCCACGATAGCGGACGAATTATTTTAGAATTACACTGCAAGGAGACCCAGTTGCCAAAATTTCCACAACATTCACAGATATTCGTGTGTCAAGAATAAATAAAGAAAACCAATTTATTGCAGGCATTTAGAACTACCAGACAAGCTTAGCCGGAAGGCTATAACACGACTTCGTCGCCAGCTAACTTTGTAGATTGTGTTTACAGAGATGTAACTTGCAGCTCAGCCAGCTGCTCTATACTCAAATTCAACGGGAGAGTCATAATGAGGTTAATTAGCCGACAGGGGAGTAAAATTTTTCAATAAAAATACTAAATACACACTCTCCCATAGTAAACAAAATTTTTCAGATAAAGTATTGAATTGAGAAAATACCGAGTAAAGTAATATAATTTGGATATAAATAAAAATGAATTTGTAGAGGCCAACCAAGTAATTTGTTTAAAAAGTTTTGCGTGGGAATGCGCAGCGAATAGAAATTCCTCTTGCACGAGCCAAGAGACGCAAGATAAGACAACAAATAGAGGATAAAATCAGGCAGCACTATCAGAAGACAGCGTGAAGAGACACTGCCTTTATCCGAGAGCTGGAATGAGATTAATAGGAGCCTAAAACGAGCCTGGCATGCGAATGTGCCCACATGGATTACCAAGAGTAGACAAAGTGAGTCTGTAAGGCAATGTGGCTCAAATGCCACTAAACTGCGCAACTCCTCGCGTTATCGGCGTGTTTGGAGTCTGTATTACAATGTAGTTCATTTAGAACTTCAGTAAATGGATCAACTTCGCCAGCTACGAAATAAAGCAAGATTTAAAAGTTGTGGTACGTTAAAAAACTAATAATTAATACGCCGGAGATGCCAGCATTTTGTGAGAAATATTCAAGAAAGCTCAAATTAATTAGGAAAAGTTTAATTCGACCGTGGTTTAAAAAAAGTATTTATGATAAATAAATTTTTACATCTCTGGCGACATGTTCTAAAATTAATACAATGTAATTCATTTGTGGTTTATAAGTAGTCCCATCCACGAGATACAGATAAGGTGTCGCCACACAGATCACGGTCGTGAGAAGCAGCACACATCACAGATTGCATCGCAGCAGAACTCTGGAGACCGCAGTTCCGACAAATTATCAGCAAGAAACCGCAAGACGTAAGCTGCAACACTCGAAACAAACTTTACGAAATTTTTCGGTGCAAATCCAAATGCGAGGTGGAAGGGGAGCTGGAGAAGGAAGTTAGGGGTAGCGCACCAAACGCAATGAAAGAAAATTATCCCGAAAAAGTCGCGTAGAGTTTGCGTTGTTTTGTGTGGCCGTGCTAGGCTGGAAGGAAGCCTTCAGAGGCTCATTTTAGAAGCACCACAGCTTTAGTGGGTTGCAGCGAAAACACGTCTGCCGTCACTCGTTGCAAACCATAAACATTTCAACGCAAATGAAACGCGTAAAGCAAAATAGGCTGGACCTAAATTTCATAGTTATCCATCACAGAACATTGATGCACGAATCGGAAATCTGCCTTACAACCACTTGCAATTGTTAACAAATAATCTCAAGACAAAAATTGGTTCTCGAGAGATTTAAGTTCGTTTGAACAGATTTATATCAGAGCGTCGTAACTAAAACCTATTGCATTATCCGGCGGAATTTTTTTTTTATTCTGATACAGTTATTGGGAATCAATTGCTATCTAAGCATTTCCTTTTTTTTTAGTTCCATTATGATTTTTTGGTTCCATTTGAAAATTATTGCATTGCCTAATTAAAAAAAAGAATTTAAAGATTCAAATCGGGAAAATCCTTTATGATTTAAATTGGAAGAATTCAACGGTAAAGAGGCGTTCGCTGATGCATGCGGTAACGACCGAGAGCAACAACATAAGAAATTTTTGACCAGCGAATTCTTGCGCTCACAAGGGACTTGACTGGCCATTGGTATTCCGTGAAGTGAAGGCAGTGGAGTAACGCAAGTGTCAAGAACCTGTCAGCTTATATTGAGCGTCAAGTACTTCCGCAAAAGCTTATTTGATCGGCCAGAGCGCGTACGTAGAATTGAGGATAAAAATTTTAGTACTAAACTCATTCTATCAATAATGACAGCTAAGGTTTACATCATTTAAATTAAAGTGTCGAACGAACAACGCAAGTAATCCTGAGCAACAGTTGAATACTCAAGTTTGGGCGGTTCAGAGAGAACACACCATATATACCAAACGGATCTCGTTTAAATTAAAGTGGAACTTAATTTAATAAAGACGTATAACACTTGAGATCAGCGCAGTGGTGTAATAACTGAGGGAAGAGATTGCTCACACATCAGCAGCAGAGAAATTCCTTGATGACATTTGCGACCTCCCCGAAGCAAGTTTCTAGAGCGCACACATCACAAGCGAGTGAGTGGGGCTTCAGAGATGGTGTTGGTTCAGGTGGTGAGCTTGTAAGTAAAATGAAGACGTCCAAAGCAAACGGTAAGCAGATACGCCGACTTGAGAGGGCCTCACCAGTTTCTTGCATGCAGGATGAGCCTCAATATAAGACTCACTTTGTAGGCCATCACTGCGTGATTCGAAATTCAGACCCATAATATAGCAAAAGAAGAGGGATGAACGTGTACTGATTCTTGAAGGTTTCTTTCAGTTCAAGAGACATGTGGATGTAGAACAGAAATAAATGAAAGTGTATTAGTTGAGGAAGAATTACAGTTAGCGACGAAATGATTCGTACATCCATCTATTTGTAATGTCTTCTTGAATTAATTAATTAATTTTCTTGAAAATTAATGAATGCACGAGCCTAAGATTTGATTGAACTAAGAACAAGATTTTAGAACAAAGTGTAATTTCAAAACGTTTTAGAATGCAAAAATTCCCCTTACACATTCAGGTACAATTATTCGTACAGTCGGAAAATACTAACATAGTTGCAATATTAATAATAAATGGCATGTCTTGATAATCTCCAGCAGTCTCTTCCTATACTTCTTGACGAGATTCAAAGTGGTATCCGCGGTTTCATATCATCTCGTTCTTTAATTGCGGTTTGTTTCGATTCCTGGCGATTCTTGGGGTTCAAGCCGAGCGCCATAAATTCTCAATCGGATTAAAGTCGTGGCTATTTGCTGGTCACGGAAGAACAGTCACCTCTGTTTTATTAAGCCATGTGGTTGTAGCTTCGAATTATAATTTTGCCGAAAGGTCTATCGTCGTCTAACCCAAATTCAGAGCGGATGTTTGCAGGTATTCCTTCATAATCGTTTTATAAACATTTGAGTTTATTATTCCATCAATTAGAACTAACTTCCTGGTGCCACTTGATGAGAAACAACCCCAATACATCATTGACCCGTGCACCCTCATGGTTGACTGTTGGGATTGTGTTCTTCGGAAGGAAAGCAAATTTTTTGCGCCAAATTTTCGTACTATTATGTCCATTTAGCTCAATTTTTTTGTCACTCCATAGTACTGGGTTAGAAAAGACTTACCCCTAATTGTTCACATAAGATCCTGCGAATGCAATACAAGCAGCAACATAACGTCCTGTGTGAAGTGGGACTCGTCGAGGTCTGCGTTCATGCAGGCCAATCATGCCGAGAAAACGCTGCATATGTTACACTGACTCACGCTAGTTCCCTCACTGGCTAATGTATTGGCAAGGTCCTTCAACACCACTCTTGGACTGCTATTTCCCTCACGACACAGTTTTCTAACTGATCGTTCCGATAGAATGGGCTTCCGTCCTCGTCCAGCCAGCGTGTGTGCAGTACTATATAAACTCTAAAAACTTCTTCATCACCGACTGTACTGTGGATCTTGGAATATTCACGCGCTTCTAGATGCACACATAACCATCACCAGATTTCAGTTGGTCAATAATTTTGCTTCTCAAATACACACTGAACTACTCGTCTTGTCTATCTTCAAGTTAGCAGTCAATTAACAGGAACCGATACCTCATTCATAATTTTCAAGTTATTCAAGACAATATTGAAAAGAAAGGGTCTATGAATAATTTCGTTGCTAACTGTAGACTAATGGTTACAATGCAGCATGAATGGACAATGTCAAGTACGTGTTTCGATAAAAATAATAATAAATGGATAAATTTTCTGTTCTAGAATATTAATTCTAGAAACAAGTTGTCCAATTATCTAGGGACCGCGTTCAAATAAAAAAGCATTAATTCGAAGGATTTGTGTTAAGTTTGAACTCTAACACACACCAATATAGAAGAACGAGGTCAGGACGACATTCTCGCGCAGATCACATCTGCAAAAAACATTCAATGGAGCAGCAGCAACTCAAACTCACCGTACGCTCCTGCCATATAACTATACGTTCTGCACAGCTTAATAAATTCATCTTTTGTTTTACTTAAACAATTGTGGACGTATTCATGTTCCATGAAAATTTGCCTCTTTAATAAGCTTTTAATTTCTTAGTTTCCGCTCGTTATAATTCGCAAGCTAAAGATTTGTGTTCTCCGCATACAATAACTTTTTAAGCATAATATAAAATGAATGATCAATAGCTGGCTACAGAAGCATACTGTAAAAATGTCACTCGAATGTGATTCTGTTAAACAAATTAAAATGCAGCCCAATGGAAGTAAAATATGCGCATTAAAATAATTTAGTTCAATAACAAAATGAGTACTGAATGAAGACGGAAGTGTGAGAGAAAGTAATAGATGGAAAGGCACGCAAACATCTCAAGAACTGGCGCTTGTCTTCGTCAACTCAACTCTATATGTGATGACGCCGTCTTGTCGGGCTCTAGTAGTGCCTCATTTGCGCGAGAGTTCGGGAGCTCAGCGCTGACAAGGAGCAATGACATGTGGCGATATTGCGATACCAGAAAACGCCGCCACTGAGCAAAACTAAACACGTGTATTTCATCTTCAAGCGTGCCATCTGGACTCACCGTCCTAACAGCCCTTCTTTGCGAGCATTCCCTCCTCAATAAATATTATTGTCCCAAATGGATACCGTACTATACATGTCTTCAATCAAACAATAAACGAATTTATATTTAATTTCAAATCATAAACGAATTTATATTTAATTACATATTATTCGTATTGAAGGAAGCAATAACTCGAAAGAACTTTGCACATCGTAATCGGGCACACCTTATAACAAGCTTACACAATTATGCCGTCTATCTTTTTTCCAGAATTTGTTACAGAAATAACAATGTCCGATAAAGTATGGTTATAAGGATCTTCCAAAATTATGAAGAATGAAATTGCATCAACATCGTCTTCGCTAATTTAATGTTGATGGAGAGAATTGAGGCCAGCAACAAAAAGGTTGACGACAGACTTCGAGGCCGAAGTAATTAAGAGGACAAAGCTTACGGTCTTTAAGAGGCACTTCAATCTGCCAAAGTAACTCAGGAATATGCTGATTTTGCATGGCCAACGCAAGACGTGACAAGCAAGTGAAAAAAGGAAAAACTCTTTAATCAAAAGCTAAAATTGAAGGAACGCTGAGAATTCGGTCAGAATAAAAGGGAAAGCCAAGACGAGCAGCTCAACACGGAAATTTTTTGAGAGAATTAGTTTGGCCATTGCAATATACGCGTCTAATAGAGAAAAGAAGCATAAAATGAATTCAAACTAAACCAAAACATGAGTAATGCTTAAACATGCTTGCATTCAAATGAAATTGAGCTCTGAGCCCGCTAAAATCTGCCACACAGCATGTAGCTGCAATTTTTTGTGCATGCTGAAAACATATTGTCCAATAGATAATACGCGTAGCTAACCATAAATACAATGAATATTGAAACAAATATGAGGTCAAAATCGAAATTTGACGGCCCAAGGTCTGCTCTTGGACTAATTTTTCAATCACACTAGGAATATTCATTAATATCCAAACCACAGCACAAGATTGAAATAATTTAATTTGAATTAATAATTTGATTTTATAATTTTTAATCTTAATAATTTGAATTTTGTACAGTAGCTTATAACCCGAAGGTAGATTCCCAAATATGAAGAACGCAATACTTGTCGACGAACATGTTGACATGTCCAAGCAAGAAGCTATATTGGAAGAGTTAAGAACCCGAGCGTTTAATTAGATCGTTGGAAAGTGTGCACTCTGGTGAGCATGCAGGCACGATGTAATAATGAAGCCTTCCCAGTAATGTAATAGCTGAATTACAGCTCAATAAAGTGAGCATAAAGCAAATTAACTGCGCTCAAGCTACTTCATCGCTTACCAAGAGCAAACGTAACAGTTTTCAGTTGAAAGGGTGACGCGCAGCGCGATGTCTTGTTTAAATCTTCCCGGTAAGTGAAATGACAAGCAAATTAATACTTTAGTGAAAACTGTTCTGTCCTGCTTCTTAATGTACTTAATTGAACAAAAACAATCGGGAAATGCAGAGTAAAATTTCATCAGTACAGCGAATAAATAAGAAGCTTGAATTAATCCTTTGTTAGGCATGCGAATTGGCAATAAGAATATTTTCGACTTCGGGAATGCGCTCGCACAACAAGAAAGGCAATAATGCCATGCTGCTGAAATCAGACTCGAATCCCGAGAACATAATTTATTTTTATGATGTTCTTCCCTGGACCCCAGTGTGCGCTTCGAATTCAATTTTGAAAATCTTTTCCCAGATGAGGCACTGGAGCTTCTCCAGAGATCGGAAATCATAACCGTAAACATATTTGAAACGGCGTCCTATAGACGCTCTCTGGGACGATCCCAGCGCAAACCAAAAGAAGCATTTGCCAAGAAATTCTCAGTCCTCATCATGAGAAAATTTTTACAATTGTGAAATATTACTTCAGATACCATGAAAATTTACCTGAATTCATGTTGAACACGCCGTTTCACAGTTGAAATAAATGTTCAAGCCACTTCTTATAGTTTATGTAGGTTCTTGAATGAGGTGAAGCTATCTTCATCGAGAAAGAAAAATTACGAATTAAATCGACTTCTAAACAAATGATATCGATTCAACATTCTCTGAAATAGGAAGTATGAAAGGAACAGTGCCCTAGTCTCACGCATTCAATTCACTGCCCTTCTTTCCAATTTATTATAAATATAATATAATTTATCAAAAAATGCATGAATTAGATTTTCCCAGTTACAGCGCCAAAATTATCGGGATTGGACCCGATGACGAGTGAATCAAAGAAGCAATAAATTCATAAGATTGCTTCTAAAGATCTTAAATTCGACAATTCGCAGACACATTTGACAATTCGCAGACACATCAATTCGCAGACAAAATTCACTGAAAGGATTGGATTTGTGGAAAGCGCCCAGAAGTCCTTTAAATTTTAGATCTCAATCGTATAGATAGACCGAGACGCTTTGTCACGCACAGAAGTCGCTTCCCGAGACGGCCAAGCCCCGATGGACTTTTCTTGTCAGTCGGAGCCAACATCATCACATTTTCCGCAGCATTTAGGAGACACAGGCAGAAATAACAGAGCTCTTCAAAAAAGGAAGCCCTCCCATGCAACAACGGTTAAGTGATCGTTTTTAAGGCTCCGTAAACAAACTTGTACCACAAAAGAACGACCAGCTAGCTCAGAGTATTTCACAGAGAGAAAGAGCGAGAATACTCGAAAAATGAGTGCGCGGCACAGCCAAATGTAGGAAACATAACTTTTGGAATGGATACTTTTCAAGTAGTCAAATGAATGCATCTTTTCGCTGACGGTTCAGCATTAGTCTTCAACGTCCATAGAAGCAACAAAGCAGATGAATACCAGCAAAGTTAAGTAACACGAGATGTTCATTGATTAAAGACTTCATCATGACTGAAAAAACGTCAGCCAATGATTGTCATGATTACAAAGACACTCATCATTACTTAAAAATGTCAGCCAATGACTGTCATGAAGAAAGACGCAGACATATAATTGTTTTGCATCTAATATTTCTGGTTTATGATTACGACTCTTGGATCAGAACAAAGTGGGTTACCAAATCGTGATACTGATCAGTAACATATCATGTGTTCCATTATGAACATAAAAAAACCTTAGCTTCAGGTATAGGTCCTATATATAGGAATTATGCTGCGCTGCAGCTGACGGCTTTCATCACTGAAAAAGTAAAATACAATGCATTGTACAAAGAATTTAGGGAGAGAGGGCTGAAAAATTCATCGATAAAATTAGTGTAGGTACCCATAGAAGAGCACGGTTGTCATAAAATTCAGTCAATGCAAACAATGCCATACTGAAGCAGCGCATTAATTGGCTATATACGCTTCTTCACATTAGCATATTTTCTTAAATTTTCGATCGCGTTTTTCATGCCGTAATTTTAACGCAGAAATGGGCATAACTAACAAAGTTAAGTATATTGGGCTTCAAACAGTCGAGTATTTCCAGGTAAGCAATTCATAATAAAGGAAATATGGATTTAAATACATCGGCTGCATATTATCTCATCATTCCTATGAACCTCACAGCTATAAAAGCAGAAAACTGCCAAGTTACACCCTAATTTTGCTTCATTTTGGAGATCAAACGCAAGCAATTTCAGACCGGAGGCACCAGGGGTTCCAGAGATATGAGCTCGCCTTCCTTTCAAATTATTCAGGTAATTATTGCTTCATAAAAGAAGATGATAATCGAGAAGAACCTTCCAGGACGAGGATACTTTTTTGTTCCACGAAACGATGGCTCTCCCGATTCAAGTATTTTTTTATCCCAAGAGACAAGGAATACGCGCGAGGATCAGCCACAAACCCGTGCTCTGGATGCCACAATTGGTGGTCATGTCTTACTACAGGGCACGGGAAATGTTTTCGAGTCAGGAACGATTCCAATAAGTTACTTTTCTGCGACAAAAATGCATAGAACTCAACACAAAATGAACCAGCGACGATTTTCAACAAAGGTCTTGCACCACCCGCTTGTGCCCAGCAGCTTATATACTGGGTTCAATTAAGATGGCACACAAGCTCAAAGTTAACGCGTCTACGGTTACATGAACTAATAGTTGATGTTACGCGGCGGGTTCGTGTTGGTACGCGGTGATAATACGACACTCTCAAGTGGTACTCGATCAAAAATAGGCTGGCCCGAAACACGTACTGGTCTGCATGGCGTTTAATGCAGAAACACAGACTTCATCAAAGGAAGTATGTACAGAAGTTTCAGCGGTTGCAGTTATATAAATATCACGACCGCAATTACCTCATGAAGTAAATAAGAGTAACGCTATAATTTCGATTTATACGGGTATATGTAGTGCTCAACTAGATAATGCCGAGGGTTGTAATAATAGATAATAGGTATACCAACGTTATAGGTATTCGGAGTCGAGGATCGTGTATGGAAGCAGCAGTCGCGTCGTTCACACGAGCGCTGCAAATAATTAGGCAATATGCCGACCATCTCTCGCTGATAGCACCTGGGGCCTGGAGCTCGGCGACGGTGTCTCCAGAGATCTTGTACCTCCAGCTCCCCTCACATGCATCTTCCTCGGCACTATATTCTACGGAATCCCGACAAGTTTTCATCCATTTTATTTTATTTAGTATTTTCTTTCGCAGTTCACATTGCACAATAAATTTTAAATTTCTGTTTACATTTATATTCAACGGAATCCCGACAAGTTTTCATCCATTTTATTTTATTTGATGTTTTCTTTCGCAGTTCACATTGCACCATAAATTTTAAATTTCTGTTTACATTTATATTCTACGGAATCCTGACAAGTTTTCATCCATTTTATTTTATTTAGCGCATTTCTTGCGCAGCTCACTTCGCACAAAGAATTCTAATTATTTTTACATTTATTTTATGAAGTAGAAATGAATGACACATGATGGTGATCTTTACAAGGTAAAAAATAAATATAGTCAACGGAATTATTGACATCAAGTCATCGGAATGATGATTGGTTTCGGAAGCTCATCAGTTTCAATGAACGAATATTTACAATCGGTCACTTGTTAAAAAAAATCAGTCGTAACCGAAGTTAAACAGAATTAATAATATTAAATATCAATAAAAAATTATTCAAGAATATAGACAAAATTAAATGGTTCCTTATTCTTAATGAGGAAGAAAGAGTAAATGAGTCGCAAGAATTTTCATTTAAACTGACAAGAATGAACTCCCAAGCCTAAAAAAACACGCGCGTTGGACCAGAAGTACGACGTCTAAAGCGTCGCTCATCTCCATATATATTAGGCTTCTCATGGAGATTAGCAGCGCCAAGTGCTAAGGGAAAAATTGCGTTGAGAGCAACTCTGTCGCACTTCACGTGTTTTCTTCTAAACACGAGACAACGTGGAACCTAGTGGCAACTGCCAGGAATATTGACATTAATGGGTATAGAATAACTCAATATTCATTTGTATTCTATTGTTTGGCTTGAAAACTGTTATATCTTTCTTGACAAAAGTTTACAGGATAAAATGAACAAATGCAACAAGGTAACTATTAAGGACTGCTTTAACTATTATTACATGCAAAGCAATCAATCTCTTGTGGAATATATGGGTGACATTGACATAAATGTTCGGCATTAATACAAGTAATAGATAAGAAAATCAACTGCCTACGGGAGTGTTGATATGCTCTTTTTTTCTCTGATGAAAGTTAAAAGCTTATGAGGGATACGAGGTTCTCTTCAGAAACGCAACTCAACATTTGTACGTATCGCTCTAGCTGAGATGATAAATGGACGAAATTCCACTGCACGCAAGACGGGAAGTTCATCAGCAAGAAATCGAGGAAGCTCAAAACCGAAAACTTTTATAGAGGGAGCTTTAGGCAAACTTCGAAGAAATCCTTCTTTTGTTTCTTAAGTGCAAGGAATTAAGGGAGAGGAGATTCTGTGAGGAAAAAATTAACACTCGAGTGCTTTAGTGCGGGAACTTGAGGAAGAGGAACGGCACTAGGCTGAAGTTGCGGTTTGAGCGAGGGAAGTCGTACCTCACAAGAAGCAAAAAAGTAATCATCCGCGGATAATACGAAGTAGAGAGAATAAAATCTATTTCAGAGAATCGATTCCGAGCATTATCGAGTTCAAGCCAATACATCTTTCCACGCCGAAAAAAAGGGCGAGATTTATTCGCACTCGACATTACGATATTTTGAAAAAAAATCACAAACATTCGAATTCGGAATTCGTCTTCGAAAAAGGCAAAAAAATTAACTGATCTCAAATTCTAGCACGCTCGTGCTAATGGTTTAATTAATAATTAAGGAGTTTGTTTTCATTGCTGAAAAATTTCTGATACGAAAGAATAACGAGCTAGGTTATTAGAATGCTATTTTTGTGTGTGATTTGGTCCAGGACAAATTCATTGAAGCGCACATACAAACAAGTGTCGTGCAAGCCATCAGGCATTTGATAGTGAACTAAAATATCCAGAGCAACTCGATACCAACGATGGAGGAGTGAGGAATGTCCGCGGTGCTGACGGAACCAACAGACGAGGCAGGAGCTCGAAGAATGCGGAGCATCCGTTGTTGCGAAACAATCGAAACAAAGCAATAAATTATGTCCTAACGTACTAGACTAACAAGGGATTACATGAGCTGAACAATGAACATGTACCGATACAAAACAACAATGAACTTAGGTGCGAAAAAGTATTAGTCGGAAAATAAGTTTCCGTCTATGAAGGAGCAATGCAAATCAGAAAAAAATGATAGAAGTGTTAATGGACGTACGTGAATTATAAATGTTACGACACAATCATTTCGTAATGCAATTTCTTGCCATAATATACATTGCTTTGCTTTATCCCCATTTTTTTTAATCTTTGAACGGACGTACTTTGCTTTTAAAATAAACATTTTAAGAGGCCAACTTCGTCTTACAGGTGTGAAAGAATGTTTCGGAAGCGAATTCATATCACCGAATAGTACAAAACTGTACAATTTCTTGTGAAGTGTTTCAGCAACGGTAATAAGATTAGGCCTGATGTCGACGAGTCGCAAAAACCAGCACTGGATGTAGAACTTTTTAACTTGCTTAGTCCTCCGTGTAACAATAAAATTCTGGAGAAATTCATTAAACGATGCATCGGAGCGAAGCAATTAGTACAGTGTTGGAGGAGGGCTGCCCCACAACGACCCATTTCAATGGAGCAACTGCACCGCAGGCACTCCGGCAACTCGCATTAAATAGACTTGGGGCTTCAAGGAATGCACGCGAACTTACCTGGAATTGCACACACGTTGCCACTTCCCCAAGAACAACGATGTATTTTTATTTTGAGATCCAAAACGACCTCCCGGAAACGACCCTAACAAGTGAACTTCAAGTTAACAACTCTTACAGTTGAAGTTGTGACATCAACAGAAGAGAAAATCGTGGCCAGGAACAAAGCCGAAGCAGAACAAAAATAATTTTCTAATAGTAGGTATCAACATCATTCATTGTTGCATTTCAAGGAATGGACAAATCTACACCTAACTTCAGAAATGAACAAGTCCCGAATACTATTTCCACGGACTAGGAGCGAGCATTGGCGCACTCAGGATTCTAGGCAATGCAAAGAGAATAAAGTATGAGAACTCTCAGGAGTCGATGGCTTCCATATGGACTCAATTTCAGCGACGAAAGCGCAGGGCGAAAGCAAAAAATATCGGCTACCCAAGTCGGAAGCGAAGCAGCCGTAGGAAGGGCGAGATGGAGACAAGTGCGCCTATTTGCTCAGGATATCGAGTGGCAGAGCCCAGTTCAACCAGGGAAAAATCGCCAGCCATAAAAGCCTGCTCTGCTTTTGCTGCAACGATGTAAAATGGCCAGGCCTACCTAAATTCAGCTTCAACCAAGCCTCGTTTAGGCCAGTCAAGAAGTGGGTCTCAGAGAGCGTCGGCCGTAGCGGGCACCTGCGCCATGCATTAAACGAGCGCTGCACTGCAGCTCATTGCTGAATGCACTTGCGACGAACGCTTCGCTTAATTTACCGAACCCCGACAAGGTTTTTGCTGCTAATTTACTTGTATTAAAAATATTACTTTATTGATACAGCCGAAGCCGTGCGCACGGCATGAATAGCCAAAAACGTATATCATTCTCTGAAGAAATTTTGATCGAAAAATTGTAAGCCATGATCGCGTCGGCACGGTCGGAGCGACGCGTGACACGCGGCACATCCCGTAGGATAAATGTTTAAATTACCGTGAGTGAATAATAAGAACTTTAAAAAACATATAAGCGGATTCCACGATAAGTGAAATAAAATGCACAACCGTCATAAATTTGTGTATATTAGAAAATAATTGTACGAGTAGGCCAAGATCTAAAAACGGCAATTTAATAAATTATTGATTTTATAATTTCAGGGGATTTATTTTTAAAAATTTAGCCCACTTATAAGCTAAAAACCGATTAAACTCATCGCACAATTGGAATAATATCCAGAACGCTCTCCAGCGTGATCATGAAGTGTTGCTGATGGAATTAGGTGCCGTGACGCAGCGGATTGAGCTGAGGTTACACAAGATATACAGAACAGAATATACAGAAACATTAACGTGCCTTAGTTGCTACAGGAAGATGACAGCCCCGTAAAACATTATTAACTTACTAATAATGTTATTAAGTTAACGTAATGGATATTGCACGGAACGGAATGATGCACGGGAAGGAATAATTTCGAATGGTCCACAAATTAAATTACAACGTTGTCAAGCTTCGGATAGACTTGCTGCAAACCAATGCATATGTACGAGCGGTCATAAAAATGTGATAATATAAAAAGGTGCTGTCTCAGGAATATATATTACTCAGAAAAGCAACAGCGTCGTTTTATCTCCGGGGGAAATTCCAGTCCCTTTGCATATTGCTCATTCTGATGACATTTCTTCCAAATGAGAATTAAATTATTACAGTACACTGATACCAGTGAAAATTTGAGGCAATGTCAACCATAAAGCGGTGACTATTATAGTAAATTAAGTAAGAATTAACGACTCAGGTGTTAATGACGCAGGAATTAACGCTTGGAAGGGCCAATTTCCAGACACCACATAACTGATTACGCGAGTCCTCAACGGCACAGATAGTCTCCAGTATTTATTAGAAGGTTTAGAGAATCGAATATAAAGATATTTGTCCAGTGAAACGAAGCCAACTAACGGTTCTTAGGGCAATTTGGACGATAATTTGCCCACATTTTGAAAGCACAGTAGAGTTACGGAACCACAATTTTTTGTAGCCGGTACATTATAAAAGTATAGAAAACAGGTACCAAGTCTTGACTAAATTATTAAGTCATGCACCGCATTGGCTCGCCACCTTTCTGAGCAGGTCGGCAAGTTTGGGATTGGCCAAATTATCAAGGAAACGCTTGCCAGCTGCCGGGACGTGAGTTGAATGGCTCAACTCCATTGCGCCAATGAAACCTCATCGTCAATTATTTACCAATGCCGGCCAATTCCACGGCCAGGGTAAAGGAGGCCACCAGAGGCGAAGAAATTTTTCTATTTTTTTTTCTCCATCGAGACCGACTCGATACACACGAGGGAGAATTGTTGCAAAAAATTCTTTCAAAAAATCCACTGGCCAAAATTAGGCAGAAATTTCACTGAAATACAGTTCAAAATTACATTAATGCACAAGAACCTCAAACACCGCGAACATAAAGCGAGCAATCGTAGCTAGGCCGCTCTTTGAAGCACGTATATTAAATCAAGCAATTCATTATTTTAGAGCCAAAGTTAACGAGTTGGCACATGAGCGAGTACGAGAAAGCAAGAAATAGGCTCAAAGTATGAGGCTTTTTTGTAAGCTCGTAGCCATAAATCGCGTGAAATGAGAGAGTCGGATTACGACGAGAGCGCATGACTTGACTTAGCAACGTGGGCCTCGATCACCGGAAGACGGCGGTGTATCACTGCACTTATTCTGTCGTGACGTTAATACCGCGCCTCGGGGTAAGATTGATATAAAATGCATACTCACAACAATTTCTAAGCAAAGATTTCAATTTATAAACAAAAAGTTATTTTCAATCCTTTAACGAAGAAAATGAATAAATTTGCTATAACAAAACCGTATTATGTTATTTAAATATATATGAACTATATTAACAAATAAAAAGCCTTGGTAGAACAAAATTAATTTCCATTTTCAGCACAAGGAAAAAAACCGAAGGAAAGGACATGCGACGTTTGCATTGGACCAGAGCCCACGACGAACGGCAAATAAATTGAAGGCAAAAGTTAGTAAAACAAGGAAACGGCGCCCCTAGGCTGCTGATGGAGGGGCAGAAGCTCCTTGATTGCCTGCAGGAGCAGTCAACCGAACACACGGACGGCCCAACATTGACGATTGACGGCAAAAAGTCAGGCCTCAGATACGAACTGCATGGCTACGAGACCGCGTCTCTCGGGTGGCATGGCTGAGTAAATCAATGACAGAACTTGTGTCCTTCTCTGCAGGTTAATGGACGAAAGTTCTGCGTGTACGCGGGTTGTGCAAATACAAATCATTTTCAACACTGCAAATACAAAATAATTTTAGGGAAATTTTTCAACACTAATAAAGTTGAAAACAAAAACTTCATCAGTTGAAAGTGAATAGAAAATATAAACCCTTTCCCAGAAAGTACCGCTTTAAAAATGACGAAAATACAGTTATTAAAGTAGCTTCATACATACGAAGAATGTTAATGCTAGATAAAATAACTTTGCTCAACTTTTCAATTACTCGGTCCATTTTAAATCCGGAAGAACAAATGATGACCTAAGAGAGTGATTCTGAATCCAATTTCAAGTCATCCCTGAGCCGATTTGCTGCCATTATCCACCCTCTGTGACCGCTTCAAACATCGCGAACAGGAAAGACTCGTTCTGCTCGAATTGATGGCGAAACATTTCAACAAAATGAGATTCGGGAAAGAACATTGAAATAAAAATTGCACTAAGACGATCAAGGATAAGAATGAATTAGCCAATACCTCACGTTTCAAAGGAAATTAGCAATGAAGTAAACATTTCTCCCAAAACTCTATAGATTGGAATAAAACGAAACGGCATAAGTACAAGTAGTTTTCAATTTCAGGTCAAGAATAACAAAGAACGCACAGTCTTTCTTGTAGTCGGTGAAATTCTGTCTATGTACATGACGTGGAGCCTCACTGAAGCTTATACATGTAAATGCTTAGGGACGGGGAAAAACGTGCCCACTTCAAACGTGCGTGTAATCAGACGGAATCTCGTAATAAATGAACCACAAGAAAATTATATTAACAACGGCTCTTTGGAATGGGAGGATCTGCAAGCCTGTGTGAGACTCTGACGCCATGAGACTATGGAAGAATCAAAACAAAATGGAGCAAAATTAGTAGATTAATATTATTTGTTGAAATTCAACACATCTCTGGCTTAACTTAAGTCCAAACGAAGGCTGCATTACAGAAACGCTAAAACTCTGTAACTTTAACTCAACGCTGCATTACAAACGCTGTTGAGTTAAAAACAGTTTGAACATTTGGAATGAAATTAGAGAAACTAGGTTGACGAAAAAAATTATTTAGGCAATTAAGGCATGGCAAGGTGCTTTGTGGACACGGAAAATAAATGAGTAATTCATGATTTGGAACGAGCGAGACTGCAGCTCCAATTCCGGAGAAAAATAAGAAACACAGTTTCAAATAAATGCGAATAAATTTGGAAGAATTAATTACACATTTTCAACGAATCAAAATGCATCAATCACTTTATTTGACTTCATTCCAAGTATAAAAACGAGGCCCTCTCAGGCTGCAATAAAACAAGTTCCTATGGAAAGGATTCGCCCGCACAGCAACCAGCATGCAGTTGGAGAGTAGTAGACTAAGCCTGCAATTCGGATGTCAATTAGCACAGTAGAAGGGCCTCGCGAGTCTACGGCAGGAAATCTCAACTTGCATCCCTTTCATCGTCCAACTTTGGACATGTCTTTTACTGAATTAAACTTGCACTGGCGCTTCATTGGATTTTTTCCGCTGATTTCTAGGGAAGAGTTGCGCTTGGACTAGGAGTTCAAATCTCAGTGCATTTTATGAAGCATGCGTGCATTTTCTGGCTATTTTTTGGTAGTTGGTTCAAGTACACAGACACAGTAGAAAGTAACGGACATTTTAACTTTACGTACAAAGTCTATATCAGATATCAACATTATCATGAATTATTCTTCTCACGTGAAAACCGATTGGATTATCAAGTTGCTGAAATCTTGTGCTAACTGAAGATCCACAGAAAACAGAGTTCAGAGGAACAGTGGTAGGTAGTATAAGTTTGAAACTATTGACGGTAGAATACATCTGATAGTTCATTACTCATTCAATGAGTCAATAAATGCGATGGCAGAATAGCACATTACCAACGGACGTGTTAACAAGATGCGCATTTGGTCGACCGTTGATGCGGAGCGCAGCAATAAGCTGTCGCATCTCTCATCACAAATCGTCTGGGCTGTCAGGGCGACGCGGTATGTCGATAGCAAGTCTCAGAAAAACAGCATATGACTCAATGTCAGCATATCTGTCGGGAGCTCCGAGACGACTCATAAGTGAACACTTGCCATCCAATAAGAGCTCATGGGAAGTAATCCCATAAACTTCACTTCGCGACTTGGGCGAAGTTTATTTTTTGGGGGGACGTTTGCCAGCTAAAGTACAAAAAAGTCTCAGCCGCGTGCAATATTAGAAAAAAATTAAGAACATTAATTGATAATTAATTTCAATATACTAGAGCATTTAAACTGATTAGAATGTTGAGCACACCGAAAACGAAGCATGACCACTGGTGAGGAGAGCAACAAATGTCATAATTGTGGTCTAATGTAATGAAGAGCATCGTATATGTAATGTAATCGTGTTCTACATAAATAGAACACGATCTATAAGAATTAAGCACGACGCACCTTTCAATTTTCTTGAATACAAGGAGAACAAAAATTGAACGAATCTCGACTTAATTTTTACATTGCAAACTTGCACGAATTAAAAGAAACTTCGAAATATTATTACGACGTCATCAATGCCAACACATTTTCAATTGACGGCTAATCAAATTGCACGCTCTCAGTAAAACGATTCTTCCAAAATAGAGTGGGAACCTTGTGGTGGGTGTACCAGCAGAGAGAACAACAATAGTGAAGTGAAGATCAACTGCCATCACGACAACAACAATATCGTGTAATTTTGTAGGTGACGTAGAAGCTGTCCAGTGTCACACGACACTAAAATCTCCATCAGGAGAGGCAAATCCTAGGCTTCCACGTTAACCTTTGCATGGGAATCACGACCATTTGCAAGGCAATAAATCGCTGACGAACAATGGCGATATTCGAGTGGGACAGTTTAATCGCCTCGCCACGGTACAGAGTTCACATGGGTGGAGACAGTCACTTCGGGAACATTCGGGATTTTCAGCAACAGATCTCGGCTGTAAAATTTAAATAAAGGAAAAAGATAATTTCTGTGACGTATAATCTATGCGATGGAAACTTTTCACCTCAACGAAACAACTAGAATGGTGAATTCTAATTCTAGAAGAATTGTGTTGTGAAGCAAGGGATTTTCTCATGTATAATTTTCGGTAATATAATGAAATGTAACAGCAAAGACACTAACTCGTGTAAAGCAGGTTTTATACTCGATGCCTCCTTGTTTAGTCTCAGCAACATCAAAACTGGAGGATTTTGATCCACATTGAGCTAGCTTGGTACTGGGAAACTATCGGCTCAATATCTAAATAGTCAGTAGACCGAGATTCGCTATAAATGTTCAGCAGGGGACGACTGGCTATTTGGCGTGGCGAACGTGACCGTCGTTTAGTTACGCGGCTCCTTCGGCATCAAAAATGATCAACAGAACTAATGTGCTCGTGGAGGTTTATATAAACATCACGCTCTCTGCGTCTCAAAAAGCTTACCACACGAGTCGCGCATGACTTCCTCGGGCGCCTCAAATGAGACTTTATGCAATATATCAGCTGCCTAAATTAATTACAGCTTCCCAATGTGTGAAACTAGTGCGGAAATTTTTACCTAAAATTACAAAACGTGATAAGACATCTGTCAAACAAGAATTAATAATATTACGAAAAATGAAAAGGTTATTATTTTGGTGAAATTAATATCGTAAATCTCATACGTTGAGCTAGTTTGTACGAGTTCTACAATTTTACGTTGAAAATATTAAAAAAATCAATTACTGCAAAAATTCACATGCAGGTCGCAGCGAAAATTTGAAATGTTATTAAAACCAAATATAACATGGAACTCTTGCCTACGCGAGAGCAAAGAGCTCTATTACTCTGGAGGGCTCAAACATACTTTAAGCAGGAAAGCTTCATATTTCATACGATGAATTTGGGCAATTGCAGCAAAACGAAGAAGGCAACTGCTCGTAAATATGGAGCGTGCGCCACTTAGATGGTTTCCTTTATCCGGTACTAAACAGCGAGGTTTTCTATCTGAAAATAGCAGCGTGGGAGATAACTAACATCAGAGTTCAAAATTATCAAGGGAGAAATAGCAGAGCAAGATAGTAAGCACGGTTTAGCTATTCATCTCATGAATGATGGCGAAGAGCAAGAGCAAAGAATGATTGGCAGCGACGTATGTGTGCGACTGACAGAATGGCAGGGCGAGTTTTCATGTTTGACTTCATACGAACGATGCAATTTTAAGCAAAGAATTGAGCATAATCGAACTTGAAAAAACACAGTTGGAATTAAAATGAAGTAAATCAAACTGCATGGACTGATATTTTATGAATGCTTAATATAGTCGAGCATTATTGATGTGAAATAGAAAAATAACAAATTAATGAGCAGCAAATATTATTTGATTAGGAGAGCCTTTAAAATTGGTAAAATTGAGTGAAAAATCCATTATCGTGGGTGGGGTAATTTATTCATCATATTAGTTGTCTAATCAGTTTTGCAATTAGCGAAAAACGAGGCGCTTCCTCGCCGAAATAATTATAGCGCAAACTACAAATGAGGCACGATCAATTTGAATAGGCTACATAGATCGGAATTATTCTCTAAACAATAACAGTGTGAATACCGAGAAAAATGATTATTTCTAAAATGAAACACGCAAAAATATTCGACAAAATACCAAGTTGAAAATAATGTTCCAAATGGTTATTTATAGCATCCGTGAGCAGGAATGGTTAGCCAGCCAAAGATTTTGAATGCAAGAACGCAGTTGCAGACATGAGTGAAGGAGCCAGTAAATCTCAAGTTTTTCTTTTTTTGATGTTCTGATTTCAATTAGTAGATGTTAATTGAAATTTGTTAAGTGCAGGCAAATACTTTGGGGATTTGTGTTAATAATCATAACGTTTACATGAGAATTACGTCGCCCTTTAAATTGTACCCTCGAGCCTGCCTTGTTCATGTAACGTTTTTTAGGCTGATTCTGTACGTATTTAAATTTATTTATTATGTATAATTACGCCAGTCATACACAGTCGCGTTCTGAATAATGATCATATCTTTTACTTCAATGAACTCGTCAAGACTTCCAAGCGTTAGCAACTCATACCTTCTCATGAAATTTTTCGGCTGCATGCAAGGCTGCTAAGATATGACATATTAGAATTTACGTATGCAAATCTATATATTCACGCCTGCTATTTGAGTTCGTCCACACTAATAACATTTCCCCGATACTTTGGCGCTGTAGCGCTGGAGCAATGCAATATATTTATTACCATGAATGGAAAATATTACCTTTTTAATTTTTTAAACTTCAAACTTATCAAAGGTCGTCTATGAATACGAACATTACAGAAAGTGGCATTAGGTAGATAGGGAGTCCGAAAGTTCTTAAGTAATTTAAGCTTCTATTTTCCCGTCGATCACAACATAATTCGGAAGCTCAAAGCAAGCACAAACAAATACTTCAATCGGTAAATTAGAAAATATACAACATAAAGTAAGTAAACTTTTCCAGGCAACGATTAACCAGAAATCAAAATGAACAATTTCTGATTACATCGGGAAAAGTTTGTCACCCCGAATTGGCGAACTGGTTATATCAATCATTCTGTTTCCAATATAATCGGGGCAATGGTGACAGATTGGATGCATTGGCCGGTCTGCCTGACAGTTTGAGAAATGAGACTTAACTTCGCTTGCCCACTCAACCATGAGTGACAAGGAAGACTAAATTGAGTCTCGCTCTCGTGCACAATCGGGCTTTGTCGGAAATCTGTGACCGTTCAAAGATCGTTCACGGACAGCGCAGTTGCTATAGAATAGAACATTAAGGCGACGTCCTATGCTATCGAGTACGGCGTTCATTCCCGACGAAGTTAATCCCCAAAATACGCATCGACCGCTTCAGCAACGAGCATGAACACTCTAAACAGTGGCTCAATACAGATTAGAGGATAATATTTTGAGTATGATTAAAAAGACTTTCAAACAAATATAATCTAATAACTGCTAACCTCAGTACGGAAGTAACTGTAGACGGTCTGCCAAACGATATTATCTGTTAGAATTAGATCTAGAAAGTAATTGATGAGGCTACTTCCTATACGGGTAAATAAAGTCTTCAAAAAACTAGTCTCTTGGTGATGGCGTTTTGCAATTCTAATGGTGGAATTAACTAAAAAAAATCAAACAATTTTCAAATGACGACAATTATAAAAACTGATTTAAAATTCAGGGCGCGAGAAAGACTTTGAAAGATAAGATGCAGAGCGACTTTAAATTGAGAAAAATACATTGGCAGAATGCATAACGATATCTTTACGTCGCTTTGCCACAAATTAAAAGGTTGGGCAATAACGCTCACTTAAGATCGCTCGAGTACAGCAAAAACTCCTCAAGCTGAAGAACAATCCACGAGTGGAGGCGCGGCTGAAGGAGTAAATCCCTCTGCCAATTAATAAGACAAACAAGCGGCGTCTCGAATTGTTCGAGTCGGCGACGTAGAGGCTGTCGGTGTAGCCAGGAGCCAGATGCTGCGGGCGTTAAGGTGGAGGACGCCAACGCCGTAATAATGTTCAACTACTGAGTTAAAATGTTACGTTTATTGACCGAAGTATAAACTTAGCAATGCCTGAGGCAAAGTAACATTCATTTTAATATCGTATGCATCACTGTGTTCAAGTGAAAAGTAAAAGGAGATAATTTCATTCTTTTAATGTCTCTACTCCAGAAATGAATTAACGACAAGTCTGACTAGAAAGAAGCATAGTCTTCTTGATAATTATTATATGTTATAGACATGGGTTTAGTCAATGGCAGCCAACTTACCGTCCATTCAGCCGCAGGGCAATGGATGTAGAAAGGAAGCAAAGCAATTGAGTTGTCTTCAGGCGACACCAAGGCACCTATTACGCAAAACATTACTCCTTGTATGGAGCAGAGAAGTATGAAATGACACGGCATCTGCCACTAAATCATGGGCTTTTGATGATTCAGATGATAATCAGCACAAACCAGTAGAAGATTCGATAATTATAGAGCTTTACATGACTAATGGCGTGCAAATGCTCCGAGTTTTTTTCAAAGATTAAAACAGTCTTCAAGGACAGTTCAAAATTTATAACATATAGTTGATGTTTTGAATGTTCGAAATTGAAAAAAAAAAAAATTAGGATCGGCACAGTAAAAAAAATCATTGCTACACACGCTAAAAATTTACAATGACCTTTTTCATTCATAAAAATGAGACGGAGTTATCAGTATTTAAAACTTCAGTATTTACTGCAGGAGAAAGATAAAAAAAGCAACAGGAAGAAACCATAGAGACAGAAGCAAGGAAAAAGGCGCATTTTCGGACAAGGATCTATTAACCAGTGCGGAAAAGAATGAACATTAAATAAGAGCGACGCCCACCATGAGATTTTCACTGGTTAGCAGGCGCACGGCATGCAGGATTTTGAATAATTTGAAAACTTCCAACGATAATAAAATGAGGGAAGTTGCTCCATTTGCGCCCAAAGTTTTTGGCAAGGAAGAAGCTGCCCAGAATTCACGGCACTACGGAACATCCATAATCAAGTCCCGTGAATTTCCTTTCTGAGAACCTAATTGAAAGCTTGGAAAATAATCGATGTCTTTACATAATTTTAGAAATATATTTAACTTGAATTAAAACTTATAAGGCTCGTGTATTGCCAAATGTAAACAAAGAAGTGAAAAATAGCCTAGGGTTCCAACATTTCATCGCTGAATTGAATTGCAACTTCACAATAGAAAAATAGAAAAAAGGTTAACAAATCCATCCAATCATTAGAATAATTTTGGACGTGTTTAAAGAGGTGAGAATTTTTGTCAATTATTTCTGTTTCTAATTCTGCAAGCTTTATCTTCGTCAGGAATTTTACATAATTCAGTAAGTGCAAAGGGAACACATTTCGGCGCTTCAGGATTTTCAATTAAGAGAGAAGGCAGTGTTTCTTGAGGTATGGTTCGCCGCTCTGCAGGGCGTGCCCGGGTCTGAAATAAGGTTAGCCACGCTTGAGTTATTCCGTTGAGAACAAATGACGAAAGACGAGAGCGCTTTAGCTATTCTCTTTATAAAAACAATTGCCTTGAGGTTCACGATTTGAATGGAATTCATCACATGAGCGAGTGTGAGACTAAATTAGGAACCGTTCCAAACGAGAAATGCGACCGAATAGGATCTCCATGTTTTCCCTCTTTCGAAATGGCACGATTCTGTTACTGTGCGAGGAGTGGTGAAAACAATAATCTTAACTTAGTGTCCACGGATACACAACCCGTCGCCAGTACTTTTCGTGTCTAAAGGCTTTAAGTTAGTTAGAGTGGAATGGAGATGGTCTAACAATACTTGGAAGTATTTATCATTCAAACCATGCTGTGCCCAAAAAGGTTACTAGTTTGCTAAGGACTCGAACGACTGAATGACCTGAAAATATATTTTGATTCATACTAGGGAAGCAACAAATAAAATGAGAAATTTTTCAAAGTTGTTACCAAGCATGACAAAACAATTCGGAAAAATAGCAACAATTTATAACTTGTCCCTCAATGGACTACTTAGAAGGGATTAGAAATAGAAGTTTCAGATAAACATTCACTCACACCTGAAAAATCAATACGATTTGCAGCTTTAAAGAAGGTAAACTCGCGGCAGAAAATGAACAAGCACGGCATGGTACAGAGAAGACGGCAGAACGAGTCTTGCTCAGATGATGGTACTCCACCTAGCTACGTGGTCACTATACAAGAGCACACAAATTTCTAAAGAGACAATCACTGCAGCTCATGTGAACTCACATGCAACAATAGTCCCTAAATGCTGCCTTGGACAATGAATATCAAACTGGCAGAAAATCATCTTACTATTCGTTGTTTACCTATCGAAGATTTATAAGCTGAAATAATTATTGCAATATGAAACAAAACAATTTTAATGCATTCAAATAGACTCTGTTCAGCTTAGTATAAAAATTAAAATTTTTGTTTCTCATAAGATTTTGAGACAAAATTGAGTTATATTTATTTTAGAATTATTGTATATTTTTAAAGGAGAGGCCTAGTTTAAATGCAGCCTTTAGCTCTTATCCACTAGAAATTGTAAATAGATGGGTTTTTACTTTATTATACTCTTTCTTTAGTTTGTAATTTAGTTTTTATCGTCTGCATTTTTCTTTTGAATTTCGACTGTACAAACTTCTGATTATATTTGTGTTCCAGATTTTTTCAACTAACGATGGAGCTAGACTTCAAATGTGTTCAATAGAGATATGATGAATTTTTGTGGAGCTCTCTTCGCTTTTAAATTTTTAGTGAATTTGCGAGTTAAGCAATCTAGCGACATTGATTTTGAGCGAGTTACCTATTACATGAATACAACTAAAATAACATTTAAAGGCAAAACCAAAAAAATTCAAACTGTATTCATATGATTAATGGATTGATTTATCGAACAATAACGCGCGAAAAACTCACAAATCATGAAAGTTGTCCGATAACGGACTTCACTGTACAGGACAGAACCTGCAGGATAACCGCGGCATTACAAACATGTTACGTAGGCGAAACATTTCAATTTATTCATTAGATTTTTTTTATCAAATAAGGCCCACAAATATGAACAAACGCACACAAAGAAGGTTTCATATTATCCAGTACGTAATTCAAGACTTAGGCGCTCATAAGCTGATGTCGTAGACTAAGTCGTAGGAGTCACAGAACACGAAGACCGAGGAGAGCTTTGAATGAAGGTTCCGGCGACACGGTTGACGGGGCGGTAGAGAACGACTGAGAAACACACTCATTACGGCATCTCAAAAACACGCAAAAACTCCACGCGCCGTTTAATGGAGCAAAATTAAAAGTTTGAAAACTTATCTTTCCGAAACTTCCCGGACTGTCAAAAGAACGGTAGAAAACGCTTTGAATAACTTAAAGCATTGTTTATAGCATTTTCTCTTAGCGAACATTATCTTAAAGAAAGCGCTGTGTGAAGTGAATTATCCACGTATCATATTGAGGCAAATAACAATTAGCCAACATACAAATTATAATGAATAATTCTAATAGCAAACAATGCAGGGAATTTAATGATTCACTGCACACAAACAATGTCATGGCAATGAAAACAAGCGATTCAAAAATAACTTGGATCGTTTTCAAAACACAGCCTCAATACTTGAATAAAATAAAGCCTAACTCAAATTCTTCAATTTTATTCAATTCTTGAATAAACTAAAGCCAAACGACAACCTATGGTGTACGCAAGCGTCATATAAATAGCAGGGACTGCAAAGGATTGCTGTGACGATGTAACGCGCACAGCGGCCATCAAAGAGCACTGCGTCATCAACGAACGAGTCATTAGCGATCTTGTATCCACTCGCGAGTACGGTCAAAACGACGTCTTTGAAAGTGCCGTGTTTCCATCAAAGCAATTCAAGTGATTCATCAAAACAAACGTGTTCCAATTCATTAAATTTGTTCCATGTGAAACACGTGAATATTCGTTTTATTTCATCCAAATGGAGTAACGTGCAGGAATTTGTGAGTATCTCGTCACCTATTATACTAGTGACATCCGGAAAGAACATTTCAATTGCACAAAAACTGATTAATAAAATAATTAAAATCTGAGATACTAGCAGAATACACCGGCATTGCCCGGGATGGATAATCCCTGACATTTGAAAATCCCGAAATGCCGGATTTGCTTATTGATTCTGAAACTATGTTAATTTAGGGGAAACTCGTTCAAATTCAAATTTATCAGTAAACTTCCACCTAAATCGTGTATTTGAAATATAAACTTAACGAGAATTTTTTCTAAACATTCTCCCATAATTATTTTCTACGTCTCCTGACCCCCCTAAGCTAAAAATCCAATTTACCACGTAACATCCCGCAACTATGAGTATCGTGGTTACGCGCCCGAGTATATAGCCACTCTATATATGCTTTCAACGCCAAGCTTTCAACAGTTAAATTAACTTTCATAGATATACACAATAAAGCATAATTAGATATCTATAATAAAGCAAAGTATAGTTTGAGCCGAAAAATAACATTGGAGAGCAATTTTTTTAAAAGACTATAGCCAATATTCATATTTTTTTGTCAATGTTGTATATTTGTGCGTGAATATATATATACCATGTTATAATAACTGAGCTAAAAATTTTATTCTCGGTCTGTGAGTAGTGACTCATTGCAGAACTGGGAGGAAAAGATGAAAAATTTTAATATGATTAATAAATTGGTAAATACATATTTAATTTAGAAGAAGAATTAATATTTTTTCAACAGGTTTTCAATGGGAATTGTTCGTTCTATGTAAAATGTGAGGTTGAACAGGTCTGCAATATAGCGACATAGCATATTGCAATATTAGCACACATTGTTTCAATTCTTATTAAAGGGATTCTAGATAACGGGGTTCCAAAATTTCTTGGATCACCGATCTATCTCGAACAACACCGGGCTGCTTGTTTGAATTAAAACTTGAAGAGAAAATTTTCATTACATTGTCAATAGTACATCAGGTCTCAGTCTGCATTCTTCCAAATAGAATATACATTCAATTTAGCTGAAGGACTCGGCTGCGTAATTGAGGAGAGGATACTTTTTGAATTGCTCCAAGAAATCTGCCGCCGGGATGACCTCTAAGATAGACGACTTTGCAAATGTCAACTCCACTAGATCGATCCGAGCTCGTAACGGAGTGAAGCTTGACGACCTGACTTTTGTCTGCATTCATCGGTTTAAGAAATTATTAGGCAAACGCGGGCAAAAAATGCAATAAAAAATGCTTTGAAGATTGATATACTTTGCAGATAATTCAAACCCTCATTTACGAATGTTATCAAAATCACTTTTTCGCTAGAAATAATTATTGTTCAATATAGGGATAAGTAAACTTTAATTAAACTATCTTAGCTTAGACACAAAGAAAAAGAAAAATGTTAGTACTTAGTTATTAGAAAGTATAACAGTCGAGTCTTGTATATTTCATTAATCCATCATTAAATTGTTTAGTAATAATTTCAAACTTCCGTTAGCGTTAAATATTTATAAGTTAAAAAATAATTCGAAATGAAATTTCAACGAATGAACGAAGCTAACGAAATTGAAGTCGAGAGACGGACTTTACTTGCATGAAGCAACGGAAATAAGGAAAGAGATCTTTGATGGACACAATTGAGGACCAGAAGAGGGCCAGAGAGAGCAGTTCTGGTTGTGTGGGTGGCGGCGGTGATGGTTATCTAAAGAGCACGAGGCCGAACAAGGCTCTAAACGGAGTTTTCCAGAGCGGAACAGAACAATGTTCAGTGTTCAATCCAGTCCACTTTAGGAAGAAAATTCGTTACTACCATAAAACTTCGAGACAAAGGATGCTGTGTCAATTAGAGTAGCATTCGCATCAAGATATGAAAGTATAATAATAATGTTATGTTAGAGAATGATTTGAAAATATTGAATTTTCTGATATTGATAAGATAATGAAATCAAGCGAACATTTTAACTATATGGAGCGGTAACGATATAACACATTTTACTCGTTTCCAATGATTCCAATGAAACGAAAGCATTTGTTTTTACTATTATATAAAGATTTTTCCTCAAATTTCACAATTCACGCATTTTCGTATTTCTGCCGGTGAACACTTCTAAGAGCGGATGGGTGCTTCATGGCATCGCGGAAGAGTTATGTATGCATGTCGTCGTCACCTTAAAAAAATGGTATCCATCTAACAGCAAGACACTTGGCGGTACTCAAGATGCCGCTGCTCAAAATGAAGCTACATTTTGCATGACTTGCGTTGTCTCGGTCTCGTGGCTCACGTTTTGCCAGACGGCGCGGCAAACTTTGTGATGCAGATCAGTCCGTGGCAGCGAGCAAGAAGCAAAATAAATTCAAGTATAAAGAGTATCAACAAGTTCCCAGTAAGATTCATCCTTCGTACAAAACTTTCCCTTAAACAAGAGTGATTCGCGAGACATATTAGGGTTTGGTTTAGCATTCAGTTTAGAATTTAAAGCCTGTTTTTATTTACCCTCATGTGATATTATTCGGAGTTAAGAGGATTTTATTTACCCTCATAACTCTAAAGTTCGGAAGAAAAAGGAGGGTGAATCGATAATGCACGAAATGAACTTTATTTATTTATCAGTGCCAATATATCGATTATCCGGGCAAATTTTTCATTATTTACAATCTGAGTTATAAAAAAAAGTATTTCAGGCAGAAAAAATATTTTTGACTCGAATTTGTTCCTAATTAACGATTAATATTATGCTTTCATGAGCAAATATAATTACCACTGTGAAAAATTGCATTTGACAAATCTTCAGCAAAAAATTTATGAAAATAAAAATAAAAATTGCTTGTTTGATGAAGAATGAAGCTGTTCAGTTGAAAAGACTAGGCATACCACGATGAGGTCTGGACAAGGTTGGTCAGGCACTACCCGTCACCAAAGCTCTTTAAATCCACCCGGAGAATGGACGGTGATGCTCTCAAAAAACATAAGATTTAAAAAAAAAGATGCATGACTCCTGCTCCTGCATCTCTTTTTCTCAAGCGTTCCCAAAAGTTATTGATGCAAATTTCAGTCGAATGCAATGAAACCGTTTTCAGAAGATGCATGTTGTCAAATTATCATATTATATGTTCTATAATCAATTTTTATCAATTGAGGTGGTGTAATTAATTTAAACGATATTTGTAGATAAACCAGTAGATATAGTTTCATAAAATACCAATTTTTATGTCTGATGTTCTAGCTCAAGGTTTTATTTATTTTTTTAGTGGATCTACAATTTTTTCTGTTTCTATCAACAGTTTCTTGATGGGAACAAAAGTTCAAAATAATGCTTAAAAATTTTGTAGGGTTTGACAAATTTCGCGAGAGATCGTCCGAAGACTTCCAAATTATCGGATGTAGGAGATATTCGTGGACGTACTTAGGCAAGTGAAGTTCTGCAACCTAATAAACTTCCGCGACGCTAGTGTGTCGCAGGGCAGGTTATATTTAGAAGGAGAATTGCGCCCGTACAATTACGCTAAACAAAATAGATGGTACGTGGCACAATTCTCAAGCGATCAGCAACATGCCAAAATAGGAGTTCTAGTGCGCCGTTGAAATTGTCCGAATACAATAAAGGTGTCGTGGATAAATTCACCTAAGAAGTCATGATAAATGTACCCAGACAATCTGAAAATATCGCAACTAGCAGCTTATAATCCTACTATACATTAAATCTCCTCAATCTTTAGTTTGGCATTCAATATTGATAACTATGCTGTTATTAATCTTCCCGAACCTTACAGTGAGACTAGCGATTTTTCATGTTCCCCGTCCGGCCATCACTTCAGGACAGAGGTTAGGTCAGAGTAACATGGCAGAAACACCTGATCTGATCACTGAATTGCATACAAGATAATATTGAATTCTCTCGTGTTTATACATTGTGATGGAGTCGCGGGTCTCATCGAAAGAAAACAGCAGTAGAGGGCCATGGAAGCCATTGGATGCGGTCTGGCTCAATGCAGTTGTCAGACACGGCTTATTGGATGAGACCGCAGCCAGGAAACACCATAGCCATTTGTAGGCATATGAGCCTCATTTAAATATAAATGAAATATGCACGACCAGCCACATCCCACCAAAGCCCGTGGTCAATAACGAGAGCCTCACAGTCCTGCAGTATTGATGACAGATACAAAATTACTTCAAAAACTCGTCTATTAACAATTCATTTCATTTTACCTTCATTATTAGATCACGATCACATAGTAATATGATCACGATCACATAGTAATATAACAGTTGTTCTGATTAATCTATAATTATTATTATGAGCTCGTGCACGGAAATAAAATAATCGTAAAGCCTCATTAAGAGAATTTAAAAGTACTCAGAGGGGGAATCATAATTTAGACAGCCAGGTTTAAGAGCTTCACCACAAAAGATATTCGTAAAGGCTACAACGAAAACCGTTGAGCTCGCACAGTAAACGCATTCAAAAGCATATCTACATAATCGTGTAAAAATACCAATCGTATAATCTGGTGAAAAATGATGGGTGGAATTGACTGTCTCAACAAAATGAAGGTAGACTCAGAGAAGCAATACATTTATCGAAGTCACAATACACTCAGACAGCCGTAAACACGACGTCAAGCGAGCCAAGACTTTCCGAGCCAAGAAGTCCGTAAGAGATCAACGGATATCGTTAGAAATTCCTTATGCTCCAGCAGAACAATGCACGCTGTAGGAAACTCAACCTCATCCATGACGAACGGATTGCAACTCGACTCTAAATCATCAGAAAAAAATTACATTTTTAAATTCAATACTCAAAATAAATCTGTTGAGGAATGAACCAATTCCTAATTCCCATTAGTTAATATCGGTCAATTAGAGGCTTTTTGCAAAATATACAAAAGGAAATAAGGTAAATCATGCATAATAAATTAGCCAAAAATTAATTTAAGGAAAAGTACAAATTAGGAAAGCTTCCTTGTTACTGGAAAAGAAATAAATTTCTCGTGGCTCGGCGTATTAATTCGGCCATTTATGAAGCTATGTGCATAAATATAAGAAATAAACCACGACAAAAATTTCTCTCTGTAAAATGCCTAAGCATCGACGATAAAAATGTGCGCTTTGTCTCGGCAAGACACTCAATCCATTACTGGGCTTTATTTCTCGTCATAAAAATACGATTGGAGAAGTGGCAAAGCAGCGCCGAGTCTCCACAAAAAGCCTCTATAAGTTTCTCGATGCAATTTACTCGCAGACGTGTCTGGAGAACAGAAGGCCTCGCAGAATTAAGGGAAAGCTGCAGCCCGAGGCCGTTCATCAATACTGGCTCCGCTTTCGTCGACCACAACTCCTGAGGGTCAAGCCGTGACGATTCCGCGCTCTCGGAGCATCGTGAGTCACAAGTAAAAATGTGGTCGATTTGTTCGTACGCGTTTCCATATTGTTTAGGTAAAAATTTAGGCTACCAACTTCTGATGTGTATTTGTACAAATTTTTGATGTTCACTCATCAAGAACAGACGAAACGAACGGAATGAAATACATAACCAATGAATTGGCAATAGTTGCTGGAGTTTGATCATTGCGGCTTTTAATCGATCATCTCGTCATCACCGACATTATTTTCAAGGTATGATTTAAACTCGGACTAATTTCATCAAAATTTCAAGATAAGGCAACGTGATACGAGAAATTATGTACAAATAATTATGATGGACTGTGGAATAACAGAAAATTAAATTGCAATACCGGACAAGAAACAAAAATGTTGTCCTGGACACGAGGGTAACTTAAATCAACAATGAGCACAAGTGAGGACCTTGCACAAGATCTTACCTTATGAGCGAGGGCGACATTGCTGGCGACAGCAGCGGCGCGCTCGCGCAGAGCGGCCCATTTCTCCGACAGCTTGGCCACCTCGCGGCGCACGGCGCGCGTCAGCTCCCGCGCGCTCTCCTCACCGTGACGACGCGCGTCGCCGTCCATGTCACGACCAGCTGAGCGAGAATAAGTATCTCATTAAAAAAACCTACAAAATGATGGAGTCGCGGCTGTCTGTTAGCAGCCTCAATTCTTCTGCCCCCAATGAACATCGTTTTGAACAAGCAAAATTTGATACACACCGGCCGTTTCAATTGATGAACAAAAAAACCCTCAACATGAACATTAGATGCGCACAAGCGTAATTACGAACTTAGCTTTTATCGAATAGTGAAGCTTTATGACTAAAATTCACAAAACAAGCAATATTGAATAAAATTCAAAGAGCAACAGCAACTAAGGAAATTGTGAAATACTGACCTTCACTGTCGCTGGTATCGCTGAGAGGAGGTTCGGACGCGATCAGCTGCCGACCGCTCTTGAGGTTAGACTCGACCACGGGCTGTTTCTCGTCCAGAACTCTTCTGAAGGAGACGAGGTCGCTTTCAAGTTTGGCGAGCGTGGGTAGGTCTCCGGAAAGAGGACCTATGGCTGTAAGTTCGGTGTCTTTCCGGATGACCCATTCGATGAGTTCCCGCAGTGACAGTAACAAGCTGTTCCAACTCTCCGAGTTGCCTTCGAGACGTGACCTGCACGCGAAATAATTCTCTTCAGTACGGCCAAACCTTAGGAGATGCTGGGAAAAATGACCCAGAGCAAATTTGAAAAAGATTAAATTAAAAAGAAATTTACTGCAAAGCTGAAAAAGACAATATAAAAATAAAAAATACAAATTCATACAACAGCTCCACGTTGTACAAAAATCTGGTGGAACTCATTTTAAATTTGTAGGTCATAAATAATCCGCTTTTCTGGCCGGTGTCAAGCCGAACCCAAAGAAGAATCATCATCTTCTATTAAAAGTCATCTTCTATTAAAAATTAAATTCAATATTCACTATTTTTGCATACACGTTCTTTCTTGAGTTGCTAAGACCACATACAGATCATAGAATAAGACAATATAGAGTGAACTTTGGCCATCAGGTTTATTGCGGCTTATGTAACTGCGGATAAAGGGAAAACTTGTACATACACGCATGGAAAAGCAATCACCTGCCTGACAGTAACAAATTTGTTGATTTTAACAATTTTGCCGCTTTGACAAAACGTCTGGGCAGTAAATTTTCTATTTCAAGCCATAAATTTTTGGAGCAAAGAGCTCATTTGACCATCTGTGGGTGTCTTGCTAATTCTGTAATTTTACCTAAAAAATTCAATACCTATGAGGTTGAGTTATCAGTGTTTTTAAGCCACCTTGACTGTAAATTGGCATCCAAATGTAGGTGCACAATTGTAAGTTTGATTTTTTAAAAATCCTATAGATTGCCGTCCACTGCTCTATTGATCATCTATCAAATGCAGAAATCATAGAGCATTGTAGTAGATACTGATTATCCGTCATTGTAAACATTCAACGTCAAATGCGATGTTATCGTGCATTCCCAAGTAAGCCGAAATCAGAGTGAGCTAAATACGGCACCAAATTACCTGAAGTAAATAAGAAAAGCCATTTGAGCCCCAAAAAAACATATCTACATATGAAACCAATGGCTGTTGAGTGTTGAGTGCTAAATAACTGTAGGTTATTGGTTAGCCTGAAGAAAATGTGGAAAATAAATATTAAAAAATGAATGAAACAATAAAATAGGAAAATATGGCCGAAATATTCAGGTACCTCATCAGTACATCCAAGCACAACAAAATAAAAACAGAGAAAGCTTATTTGTAAGATTTACGATAAATGTGTAGAATGATTTGTAGTATTGAAGTGGGGAAGAGAGTTGCTGGCTCCACAGGAAACCAAAACATGGAAATACAAAATGAGCGAATAAATAAAAGGACGCGGTGATGACCTTATACGCCCTTCTCTCAGTATTAGAAATAAACTAGCGCTAGCAATAGCAGCTTATCCTAATTAGCAAACAACTCTGAAAGATAAAACGAGTTATGAAAGTAAGTCAATCTTCTGTGTACAGGCGTATTCTGAAATTCATAGCATTCAGTATAAACCTTATTCACATAATCTATTCGAGTCACGTATCCACTGCTTGATCTTTGTATTGCCACATATTATGAGAATTTTATACCGACTTCAAATAAACACAAAAATTTACAAAACGGCGCACGAAAATAATCCCACCCAATCAGGTATGAATACAACCAAAAATTAACTTTGTAGTGAATGATTCAATTTTCACTATACATACTGGATAAAAAGTACACACGAACCTGCATTAGAGTAAGAACGCGATTTGAAAGAAATGGCCCATAAAGGGAATTGTAGTGATGTGACAACAATTGTGTGTTGACGGATGAATTTAATATATTTATCAATGTAAAAAATTGATATTCCTCAGACTCAAAGAAAAAAAAAACTGATGAGCTAGATAATACGGTGCGTTATCACCTCCATGCAGCATGCATCCGCAGGTGATTTACAATTTCGGAACGTCGAGAAGCCCATAAATCGCCATAAGGAGAGTCACATATCAAATTAAATAAATTCAGATGGCATTTCTGGCAATATTCCGATAGCGTTAAAGGGTTAGTTCATCCAATGACAAGTATAGAGAAAGTTGCAGAAATAGTCATAATGAATAAAAAATATACGTTTAAAAATTACTTTTTAGAGACAACACTTCTAAAAAAATCCAGTGTCTCCAATGTAAAGCATGTACAATGAATTTCTAATTTTAATTTCGAATATTAAAAAAATTAATTTTTTAATTATTTTAATACATAAAAGAAATTAAATTGTCAAAATTATTTATTCTGTCAATTGATTCACGCATTGCCTCCTACTTTACGCAAGTCTTCAAAATTTCAGATAGATTGGACAGTTAGAAGTGTGTGAAATAGCGATTACAATATAAGATTTGTAGCAGACAAAATCATTTTTTCAATTTTTTTAATATTAAAAAAAATTTTCAATTTCTAAAATTATTTATTGTGTCAATTGATTCATGCATTGTCTCCAACTTTACGCAAGTGTGCAAAATTTCAGATCGATGGAAGAGGTAGAAGTGTTTTAAAAATCGATTATAAGATTTGTAGCAGACAGACAGACTGACAGACAGACAGACAGACAAACAAACAACAAGAAGTGAAGTTAAAGAGAAGTGTTGTAAAAATGAATTACATGGAAACTCTAGTAAAGATGCAGAAATGAAGCTTTCAGAAGAAATACGATAAATAATACGATAAGTGACGGATAATAATATGGAACGGGCGCCAGGGCCTCAGGCTCAATTTGGAAAATGGAGAAGCATATCAGATCAGGTGCAGAGAGCCTTCTGTCAGGCTTATGGCTAAGATATTATTTATTGGTCGTCCACGTCGCCAAGATTTACGAGTGGTTTGCATACACACACAAAATTCTTAAGTAATAGGATTCCGAGCATGGAGACATAAAATTCTAATATGATTAACGATGATGCAGGAATTAGTTAATGGCTTTGATTGCTTTTAATACCGTTTATTCATGAATTAATTATTGTTATTTAAAGTTAATTGAAATATGTAAAAAATTCTATGACAGAAAAAGATTCCGGTGAATTGCGTTTACAGAACAGCAAAATTTAGGGGAGAATTCAAGATATTAGAAGCGCCAGAAATTATAAAGAATTTTGTAGAATTAGAGAAGCGCCGGAGTTCGCCGTGGCAAACGACAATCAGCATGCAATGGGAGCAAAAATCCTGATTGCGTCGTAGAGATTGTTGAGTGCAACGTAATTGAGGCATGGAAGCGAAATATTCCTCTAATGAGAAACTTGACGAAGCGTACAAACGAGAGAGGGACGGAAACAGCAGCGACGGCAACTGCAGCAGCAATAGAATCAAGGAAACGAGAAGCTTTGACGTCATAAAATCACGGACTCAGGGCATAATCTTGATCAAAGCAAATCCAATTCCAGGCAGAGAACAGAAGCAAAAATTGGAAATAAAACTGATATCACTACCAAACAGGAGGTAGTAAGACGTGATTCATCGCATGGAAAACGACTCTGAATGCTCCAAGCAATTATTTGAAAAACACTGCATTTAATTACCTCCATCTTACATAGTAAAGCAATCGCGAATATCAAAACTGCGTAAAAAATGTGATTAATATCCAAACGGCCGAAGTGAGTTCGCGACTGCGTTTCTTATGGAGGTGGGTACACGAATGCTTGTCTATATAGAGTGCTAGTATCATAACTGCAGCTCACCTGATGGCAATACTGCGGTGCTTTAGAATGTTCCAGCATCATAACTGCAGCTCACCTGATGGCAATACTGCGAGGCTTTAGAGTGTTCCAGCGAGTGTTCATCTCCTCGAGGCGGCGGTGTAGCATGAGCGCCTCGTCTTGGTTCTCGAGCGTGCCCAGGAGCTTCTGTCCCGTCGCGTTGAGGCTCGCCACCACATCTTTGTGCGACTCGATCTCGCTCTGTAGGTCCTGAGGAGAATACACAAGCATTAGTTAAATGGAGGGAAACAAAATACAATGAACGTTGAGGTCAAAGCTAGTGACAACAGTTGTCATTGAAAACAAAACTTCAATTAAAGCTTGTAGAAGTCAAATCAATGTGAAATTCAAGGGAAAATATAAGCGCAGAATGCAAATTGTGACAACATAACTCGAAATTCAATTGTCAGCGGTTACGTGTTAGCAACTAATGAGCTTCGTAAATATAAGTGGTTCTTATGTACGAATGGATTTAATTAGAATAGAACCAAGTGAAGGTTAATTACTAGTAATATGCAATTACACGATCAACACAAGACTACTTTATAATAAAAATTTCACTGAATTAATTATTTATTTCTAAAATGAATAAAATGCACTAATTTTAAACGGTGCATCTCTCATTGCAGGTTTCATATACGTTTTTGTCATTCAGGTGGACTTGGACAAATGTATAGGAAAATAATTCAGAGACAATCAAAAAAGGTTTTAGTTTACACTAGTCACACTAAGATAAAAAAGTTTTCTTTGATCGAGAAGGATGAAAGAGAAAACGATTTTCAGTGGATACTGCTTCAAATTTCTATTTTCATCCAGCCAACGAAATTATATAGCTGCTCGTGCTCAGTGCTCGCTTGCGCCTAGGCCTAGCGGCTGGTCATTACGGTAGCTACAAATGCTGCACAGTACACCTATACTACTTGTACGGCAACTTATTTCAACTTTAGGGTGCACTCAATTATATTTGAAATTGGGGGTTTTCAGCCGCGGTTGCATAAATCATCATGGACAAAAATCATGGACATCCATTTTTTTCATGACATCGAAATAAAATAATGCCGCTATAGCAGGAAAATATTTTATTTGAAATAAAATGATGGAAATTGGTGGGTGAACCGAGAATTAAATTGTTTAATTTTGAGATTATAATAGATTGACAACAATTGCAACATGCGAAACTTCATGAATGCAAACATTCACGAATACAACGAAAACCAACTTCAACAATGACTGAAAGATGATTTAGCATTCAAATACAATTACAACATTAAAACGCTTTTGCTCTTAATAATAATCGCCCGGTGAACGAAGAGATTATACTTGTTCAGCGTATGGAGACGAAGAATCTATGTCGTTGTCGCGGTTCTTGTTGTGAAGCCAAAGGCAGAGCTCACATGCTGGGCAGCGCCACTGAATTATACACCAAGCCGAGAAGCTCAGCGCGCATAACAGGAGCACGACAGCATCATAAACAACGCATGAAACGTTCGTGATCAAACTGCCTTTATTCTCCATAAGAAGCAAATTGGTGGACATTTTCTTTCTAAGAAGTATCTTCGGGCACAATTATCGAAGTCGGAGCTTACAATTTACGTCGGTATTACCTTAAAATACGATACATTTTGCAAGCTAGAATAAAAAATTCAACATCCTAATATTGAAGTTACATGCCTGCAAGTGTGCTTGTGATTATTTGTAGCATATCTCAAACAAAGAGCATCGATGCATTCATTACTTATCAGTGATCTGGGAGAAGTACAGCGTTATTCTAAATGATGGGCCCAATTTAATTAATTCGTATTTATTCAAGTCTAAATTTGAAATGTATAATTAATACACCAATGAAGAGAGAAGATTCAATTTTTTCAACCTATTCACACGCCGAATGGGGAGCCGGCGACAGCGGCGGAAACGGCCGCTAGAGTTTTCGAGTTAGCCAGCCAGGTGGTTCAATAAAGAACTTGAGACGAAATGCCCGCTGCACTGTAACTTTCGACTCAATTTGAGCAAACTCAAGAACGCAGAAAATCTTGTGCGGCACAGTAGCCATCTCAATCGCAAGTGACAGTGCAACACAATGGCGGCTGCTGACACGAGAACTCTAGCGGCCGTTTGTGTACGAAAACTTGAGAGGCCTTCCCGCCGCTACCCAATCCCGCGTTTGAATAGGTTAAAAAATTTAAATCTTTCCCTTTCCATTGGCGTATAAATTATTCATTTTGAATATATACTTACATAAATACGAATTTAATAAATTAGGCCAATTATTTAGAATTACCCCGTAAATCACGAGTTCCAAGATCACGAGCCACAAGAAATAAGCGAGACGAATTGCGGCCGAAAGATGTAAATATTAGAAAATATGAATTCAAGTTTAGTATAGTTTAGTGCATGGCTACATGATTACTAGCGCTTCAGCTAAATAGCTATATCATACCGAAAGTCAAGATGAATATCACCAATGAGGTGGAAGGTTTCGGTTATCGGAATATTCTCAATTCAAAAAATCGTTCAGCACCCACAAGGGGGCGGAAGGTCTAAATTGTCCAGCCCGCTGAAGCTGGCGCGAAATAAGCAGCGTTATCATCACAGAGAGACGAAGTGACAAAGATAGACAGGTGAAAAGCAACAGAAACGAAGACACTCAAACAAGAGGTCGCTTATACGGTACGTTGGCTGCCCGCTCGAGAGAGACAAAGAAAGGAAGTGTAAGTAATCCTACCTGCATGATAACTTAACCCCGCAACTCAGACCCGCAGTCAGACACCGCGAGCTCTGGGGTGGGGTAATCATGAACAATGTTCCTATAAGGAACGCGAAATCTTATAGGACTTCTGACAACACAGATACGCGTCAGAAGTCCCCCCCTGAGGGGTATTTAAATTCAAGAACCAATATTTCATATTAATCCAAGATTGGGAAATAAGCACCAATCGATAATGAAATACAGTTCACGTTGATGCTTAGCATGATAGTGAGTGAGTAAACTGCAATCATGATAGCAGGAATACTTAGCATCTTAAAGGAATAAAGACTATAATATCGCGGTTATAGGTGATGGAAAAGATGTTAGTGGTTTGAGATACCGAGGCTTGAAACAGCGGACACAGAGTAAGGCAAACACTGCTTCACACTCGCATAACAAACAGAGCAAACACGTAAACATGGCTCTGTTGGTCAAGTGGTTCCCGTTGCTGATGAGTCTCATGGTAACAGAACGAGAAACAAGACTATAATGAAACCTGTGAGATCGACTAATGTACGAGCTTCCAACAGCAAAATATGCGTAGAAATGATGTTATGAAGATCAGAATATTTTCATTCTATTGTCAACGTTTTCAGCTGAGCAACACAACGCAACTCGCACGAACTCTAGACTGGTACTGAAGGACCAAATAAGCGACTTTAAAGTGTCGTCTTCAATACATACCAGCCTTGACGCTCAATTGAGGTGAACTCGAAGTGCAAACCTTGCACCTTTCTTCCTATTTATGCTGGGAGGTGCACAAACCTCGTTATGAAGGGCATGTCACCGTGTGGCGCGAGAGGAACACAAAGCATTGAGACAGAATTGCAGCAGCACACACAAACATAAGAGGAGAATGCTAGCAAAAAAAGAAAAAAAAGGATTGAACGAAATAATCCTCGGAACGAAAATGATTAAACATCTTTCCGAGTCAGATAAATTCCCCAAAATTTTGATAATCTAGAGTCTAGACCATCAGAAAAATGGTGCGTTCCAAAAGAATGTAGCATTATGTCAAACTTGCCATCAAACTGAAATATCATGTGACGGTAAGATGAGGGCAAATCAAGTAATCTTTCACAATAGTATAAAAACCACAGTAGATTGGCAATTAGAAAGACAAGAAGAAAATACGGTTAAAGAGCACAGGAAACGCATCATCGCCGATGAGGAAAACTAACTCACGAGGTAAGGAAAAGGGAAAAATTTCCATAGCACGGGAGCAATCGACAGCATACACCTGAAAATTGGGTCATGACAATGCTGATGAAGAGTTTTGTGGAACATTTGTCATAATTGACGGTAACTTCTAGCGAATTTTTCCAAGGATCATCCAAACATTAAAAAAAATTGAAAAAAGCCTTCACGACTTAGTCCAGTTAACTGGCTCCGCTATCGGATACAAACAAAAAAATTTTGAAAGCCACTGAAGATCATCAGTAAACCGGTGACTAGAACAACATTACCTAATGATAATCTTACTATGAAATCCATGCATTTGCACATTCGCTTCAGTGCAAAGACAATATAGAATGAGCTTCAAAAGAAAAAAAGTCAATCTAGATAAAAAATAAGGCTGAAAAGTTGGCGAGTTACAACAAGGAAGCGAAAAAGGGAAGCGAAAGGAAGCGAAAACAAGGGAAGTACAAGGAAGCGAAATTCCTTTCATATTTCCTTCTTAAACGTTGGTCGTGAAACAACTCACGAAAAACTTTTACCGACGTCAACCGACAAAAAAGAACTCTACATTTTCGTCCAGACAAATTCGGGAAGTGCCGGAAGCTGCTAGAATATTTCTGGTTTACAAATAAGAACACACACACTCTAAGTGAAGAGCGATGGTAATTATATCTGAAATACAAGATTTTAGGTACACACATTTGAGATGACGCAACAGATGAGAGTATTTCACATGGTTAAAAAGTTCGCGGATGTCTAACGTGCTCTTCAATAATTTCTTTACCACACATTTCGCCAAAGTGTGACTTCTGGCTCGCGGCTTGTCATCTCGAACGGTGGAAAAAGTGGCGGTGCAACTCCATGCGGATTCCAGAAACTATCAAATTGAACCACTGGTGGTTCCAAGAATATCAAGAGATTTGCAACGACCGAAACGAATTATCGAGTCAAGGATCCTCCTGCTGCTGCAAGCATAGACATGCGAAAACAAATTCGATAAATGAATACGATCAAATTTCTAGAATCGAGAACACTTAGTACGAATTTAGGGAATATCTTTAAAAAATGCTGATTATGGATGACAAGTTTTATCTGAAGCAGTGCATTGTTGCTTCGGCTATTGTTGCCAATACTCCGACGAAGCGAACTTGAGATCGTGATAATTTATTGATTCAAATAACCACCGTTGAGTTGAGGTGCCGGATTTACTGCTGATGCAATAAACAAGTGATTTGTGAATTAACGTTTATACTAATACAAAAAATTGTGGTAACGGATAAGAGTTTCCAGGCCGGGGGGGAGAGGGTCCAGTCTAGTCGACGCCAAGAAGAGGCCTCAAGAGCAGCGGCACCCGCGCGCTGTAGTTGAGAGCCGCAGAACTGCCAGAGGCGTGATGCCCATGCAGTCGATTCAAAGACCACGAAAACAAGGCAGCCAACTCCACGGCCGCGATTGACGAAATTCATTGTACATTAAAGATGCCAACCGGGTGAAATCTAGACCTAAAATAGATACCAACGCAATGAACGAATTAGTTACAAAATAATTCAGAAGCCACATTACTATAGCACTCAATGTATACTTGTATAGGTCATGAAGCCTTAATTTTTTAGTAACTTATAGAAAACGGAAAAATTTGAGGCATTAGAGGGTAAGAAAAAGTTTTACCAAGAAGTCGCACGCCGATGACGAAGATCAGTGCGCAAATTTCTATTGGTTACGAGGCCCGGAGTAACACGAGTCCAGCCATATTCTCTGCTAGCATTTAAATGTATGCAAATTTGTACCCGAGCGCAACACGCACGCATGCAAATTTAGGACATGCGATACTTGCGCTCAATGGGGGCTCAATAGCACAAGCATTGAGTACGCAACTCGTAAAATGCAAGTAAAGACTGTGAAAAATATGCCTTTCAACTGAAATCGTGCTCATAAACCAGGAGAAAGTAAATAAACACGGGTTTCGCAGGGTAATTCGCAACATCAATTGCGACCACCCTGGAATCCCCTCTAAAATATACGAGTTGAGAGCTGACATTTATGTATTCTCTTACAACTTCAATCCATTCATTCTAAACTGGATGAGCTTACTGTAACGATCTCCTCTACTCACGGTAGAAATATTTGCCACCCATTTCATTCATATAATGAGCAACGATATCATAATCAAAACCTTACTAATTATCAAGTTTTCAATAGTTTTATTACTTACTTAAACCCTATATACATTGTTGTAGAAAAACGTTAATAATATATGAGCTTACAGACGATGTGCTATAGGTGAATAGGTGTCATCACGTTGCAACCGAATTTAAAATTTTTTTTTTATCTTACGGTAAATAAACGACGAATGTACGGGGAGAAATGATAAGGAATCCATAGCACCAAGCGCGCTATCAGATCTAGAAATTCCGATCCCCCAACGAGAGATACGCAATATCGTAGGAATTTCTGCAAGAACACGCAGAGGCATCCCTACTCACGCTAGTAGTAAAGTAAAAAAGCGACCGCTCTCCCGGAAGAACAATAGATCTTATCGATCGAACTGAGCAACAAACAGAACCACCGCCGAGTGATTCAGGAAGGACGTGTTTCAAAGACAGCCGTCATGGCATTGGGAGCCACCCAAGAATGTGAGAGGTATCCTAGAAACTTGTATGAGGAACAACTTTTAAAAGATAGAAGCGTGAATACAGTCATGTAGTCCTATGCTAAAACGTGTTTTCAATATCGACGACAAAACGTTGCGTGTTTCAAATTTTGGATGCTCATATCAAGGGGCACAAAAAATGCGATTCCACTAAAATTCTTGCGCTATCGGAGTTACACCAGCATAAAAACCAACCCATAGAAATAGAGTGATGAATTGTGAACACTTTAAGCTTTCCTTTTTAACTTTCTCATTCAAAAATGTATTCAGGAACAAAGATACTGATCGTAGCTTGAAGCGTTTCCGATAACACCAACAGTTTTAAACTTTAAACCGGATTTCTCAGGGGCAGAGAATTCCATGTTAAAAAAACCATAGTGTTGTTTCAAGAGTAGATATTAAAGTTATACCCACAAGGCGGTAGCCCAGACGTCATAAATGACACGCAAGCTCGCGAATGGGCTCGACAAGCTCCTAGAGAAATGCTTAATGCATCATTCGTATGTTAATGTGGTACATGTGCGCCCCTTAATTAGAAGGGGTATTACGTTGGCGATGTTTACACTACAGGTGAGTAGAAGAAGGGGGACTCCTGCACAATCCCAATTTATGTCGCTTACCCGATGCAGAAAACTAAGCATCTGGGGAACGCAAATAAAATATAATACGTCATTATCTAGCTTTAAAATTCGATAATATTGCAGCACAATCAAGTAATGTAATTGTCTATGCATGCACAAATTTGAAGCGTGAGCAAGCAGAAAATTTTCCAAAATAAATTCCTTCAACTTCACATGTTTACCTTCCCTGTGTTTCCAATATTAGGTCTAGCAATAATGATACAAAATCCGTCAGTTACTCACCCAAAATTCGAAGTCGATTGTGACTGTTTCTCGAGTTCCATTAGCCCTCATGACAGAAGTAGGTGAACATAGATAGTCTAGAACGCTGTGCTCCAGCTGACTTGTTCTTTCCATGAAGGCTGCGGTGTCTTCTTCGCAGGCTATACTAGAATTTCGAAAATCATCTTCTGATGTCTCGTCATTTACATCCAAATTCGATATTATGGGTGTGCCATCCTTTACAACAATTTTCCTGACACTGGCATCAATTGAGAGGCGTTTAAACTCAGCTTCGGGCGAAGAGGAAGAATCTTCTTCATCTGTAGTCGCATCAGACGATTCATGCCGAAACTCCATGTTCATCATTGGGCTTTCTAGAGAGTATCTCTTTAATTCTGTTTCCTCTGAAGCCGCACAGTCTTCTTCGGTAGTGATAGATGCGGCGGTATCCCAAATGCGGCTATCAGCATCACCTTCATTGGTGGACAGGGTGCCGTTGTCACTTATTCCAGTCCAGCTACTGCGATGCGATTCAGTCACTGCGCCAGTTTCCCCCCACAGTAAAGCTGATTGGCGCCAAAGACTTTTGGAGTCGCGGCCTAGAGCTTTGCATTCTTTCTTGATAGCATCGGAGAACGACTCCAAAGAATTGTCGAGTTCTATAGAGTTTTGACGCATTGAATTTCCGGCAGGCCCGGTGCGCCTCAGGGAGATTGAACCACGTTCGCAAATCTTCGTTGGTGAAGTTGTGGGCGATGCTGCACTGTTCTCATCGATCTCACGAGTCGGCGATTTTCGTTGCAATCTTTCACTAAACACACTTCTGCTGAGCCCATTTTGAAAAAGTCGTTTGTTCAGATTGATATTAGGCACATACACTTCAGTTCGACTTCTATTTGGTAGCATTGAATTTGACGAATTTAGCCTCGTTCTTTCTGTGCTCGATAAGTTTCGACTCGGTCGAATAAAAGACAAGTTTCTTAGAGGACTACCGCCATCAGAACCCGACGAAGAACACATGCTCACACTGTTGATTAAGGTTATGTCTTTGTCAATGGCAGGCATCGTTTCGTTTCTTTGACTATAAATCAACATATCACAACATAGGGCTCGAAATCAACTGCAAAATAAAAATATATATAAATGACTCAATTAATATCCTTATCGTGGTAATAAAGAACAAAAAATTAACCGAGTGAGTAAACAAGAACTAAAGACAATCCAAAGTTGAAGTGTAGTGGGTATGTATGAATCGGTAATTTATGGCAAATATCTTAATGCCCCAGATTTAGGTCAGCCTAGGTAAAACGCTCACGTTTCTGTTGGGGATAAGTAGTAGTTAATTTGAGCCAGTCAAGAGACAAGGGTGTCTCTCATGCCCTACTGCACGCACGAGTATTCAAAGAGTCGTGAGGCGAGGCACTGCGAGCGAATGAGTAGTAGACGTAGCCTCGTAACTGCGGGCTGTTGATGGATGTTACGTTCTCCAATACGGCGCCCCTGCTCGAGGGAAGACCGACCCCTTGCGGTGGTCAAGTGACGGTATAACTACTGTGCTTACCCGACATTATGGTGGAAGTAGAGCGAGAAATTAGCTCTGACCGTGACTTATACGTTAAACCGTCGGATGCTAATAGTCATGCGTGATATCAAAATAACAAGAAGGTCTTTTAAAATATGTCGAGCACATATATATAAGAGTAAAAGAGACATAAACGAAAAGAGTTGGGGTGGCGAAATCTAATCCGACTACACCTAATATATCGCGTATTAGTTTTGTGACCCAAGGTTATATATACAAGAAAATATACTACATAATTAGGCAGGTATCAGAGAAGCGAATCTTAATTAACATTGTTTATAATTAACTGCTTACGAAGTCAGCCAACGAAGGAAAAAATACTTACTAAATAATAAAGTCTGTTATTAAAAAACAGACTTTACTAAATAATAAATACACTCGCTAGTGAGGGTCACACACGATCCCCAGTGCAGTAAGAAGGTTGAGCGCAGCAAGTCAAATGAATGGCGCCAGTGAGGCAGTGCTAGAAGGGCAATGAAGTCTCGACAATCCTAATGAAGGAACTCAGGAACTGATCCCATGACCCCAATAACAGCGTAGCATAAACACAGCTGTAGCTGAGCATCACTAAGCGGGGCTATTCATGTCAAAGAAGCAGCATCGACAAGTCATGTTAAGATACAAGAAAATGGTAACAATCCGATCGAAGTGTTAGTCGGGACGCACGGAGAACCGACAAGATGCAGATACAAGGTCAAATTCCAAGCTAGTTTGTTCTGAAATATTTTTTCGAAGCTCATCCATCAGAGTAGCAAAACTATGCAAGAATTGTTATTTAACATGGTGACATATCGCAAAAAAAATTACAAATTATTGAAAAAATTGCCTCTGCTGGTACAGAGACCATATAATTATTATCTTAGCAGAATGAACACTATAAGCAAATGAATGCAACCGTTATATTATGATTGAGAAATAATAAATTAAAAGCTTGGCCAGATAAGTCTAATGAGCATCCCATGTAATAGTTTTAAATTCATATTAATCAGAAAAGTTGATTGCATAATTCCTTTGATTAGGGTTCTATATTAATGTCTGGTGTGAAATTAAGTGAGACAATTACTTCACACTTTTATCATTTTCAAAACAATATTTCAAACAAAATCGCAACATCATAAATTGAAAGTTTTATTGCGTTACGTTTTGTGTAAATTCATTATGCTCCATACTAAAATTAGATCTGAAAATTTGCTTATCATGGTAAAGGAGCCCTGTTGCTTATAAGTCCAATATATTTTAATTCCCTGTCCCTCATAATACATAGCGTGCAGCGATCGTAATGAATGTAAACGCAATTACTTCACTGGCATCCAATGTTGAAAACTAATCTTAATCTGTAGCAAGCATCTTCCATTCAGCGCCTGCTCAATGTGAAGAACTGGCTTATCTAAAATTAGATCAAGGGCCCAATAATCTTTTTCTTTTAAATACAAGAACCATAAGAGTGCACACGTAAGATTCATAAAATATACAGAGATGACATGAACTGAACCAAGCAATGAAGATTGTACGTCCCAGGATGCTGTTCTAACGCCACACACTTCAACCAGTGGCGGGTGCTAAGTAAATAGAAGTAACCCTATTAGTAAGTCTGAACTGAGTAACTAAAAAACGCTCCGGTTGTAATTGGATTTAACAATATTGAAACAATATTAAAAGGAAGCTTCATCGGCAGAAGACTACTCAGGTTCATTGCTATCAGTCAATAATTGTAAGTGGAACCAGTTCTGACCAATCAATTGGGCATAAATGAGCGAACCTGCATATCCACTAAACAGTCACAGGAGTTTATGGCTGTAGAATAGATACCCATTCCTTAAATATTACCCTACGAGGTTGGCGCTCTGATGACAGCTGCAAGGCATGCTGAAAAAATATCGTCTCAAGTTCAAGTGCGACAGTCGAGACATAGGACGTGCTCTTGCCACTCGATTGATCTGTTCTATAAAAACTGTCTGAAACTTAACAACTGAAATAAAAAACTGAAAGTAGTTTCAGTTGTCAAGTAGAACAATTATGGTCATGTACATGCATGCTTCACGAATAATGTAAAATTGAGAATATCAGCGCTGAATTACTATTACTGCAAAACGCCCATATAAATTCAATGGGAAAACCGCAAAATTCGATAGGACGAGGACAAAAGACCTCAACGACTGAATTTGAATATTTTGAAAAGTCGTCAATTCAATCTTGAACCAGTCACGGTCAAACTGCATGTATGTTATATCCGAGGTGTAAGATGAAACCTCATAAGACCTTTCAGCAGGAAGCTTCCATTTTACGGAGTTTAGGGAGAAGCAACAACAGGTGCGGTACGAAGCGTGTCCGTGTCGAGCGCCAACGCGGCGAGTACGCTGCTTCGCAGTGCATGAGTCATCGCATAAGGTAAAAAGATGCCCCGCAAGTTGTGGGGATTTATGGTTACCGACGCACGAATATGGGTGCACACGCAAGCTCTGGCGCCACGATGACCAAGACACGGTGCATCGTGAACAACCGCAGCATCACACTCATTAAAATACAGCATTAATTTACATGGGATAGAAACTGCAATAATGTTAACTCTTGTACAACAAAACCCAGAAGAAATTAGGTTTATCAGAAACACCTAAAAAACCTTTGTCCCGGCTTTCAAGTGTGCTTCACAATTTTGGCAATGATCGTAGTATGGAATATAAGTTTCAAGTGTTTGGTTAAAAAATTCTCTATATTGTTTCTTATGCTAATTTAAATCATTCAGAAGTCTCTGAATATCGAGCCACAGGCACATAAGCCTGAAAGTTGAATATTTACTCACGACAGAAGAGGTTTAGGTCCACGGGACAAGAGCTACACAAATGATCACGAAACACAAATTGATCCGTCGATAACACCAAGTCGGGCTTGATCAATAACCAATAATATTAACCATGTATATCGAGTTGATGTCACCGGCCTCCCGCGATTACGCTTTCTGTGATGAGGAGCGCTTATGCCGCAACACGAAGGCACGCAAACTCTGGCCCGAGTGAGAGGGTTTTATTTCAAGGGGAGTATAGCACGGCGGGTGAACAGTCTCTAGATGCGCTAAAGTGCTAAACTCTCTGACTGACATGAAACAGCGTACTAACTAGAAACTTTACGGACAATTTTCCAGATGTGAACCTAATTTCTAAATTCTCGTTAAATGAAAATATTAGACATATAAAGTAATATTTATTTTATTATTGAACTGGCTACACCCAGTTAATATACGCATTCTTCGTGATAGGTCAAGCCAAAGTGCTCTGGTTTCGTTGGCGGCGACAGCGCCTTCGCCTCTAACCATTATGCAATTTCTCCAATAGAAGTAACAAAGCGCCAATGCAGAAACGCTACAAGATAAGAGAGCATGTAAGCGCTCAGGCCTGAGGCAGCCACCATTAGGTTATCCAGAATATCTTGAGCAAAAGCCGGTCATCATCCACTGCAACCTGTCCGTTAATGGTCCATAAAATGAGCTGAGCCACTGCAGAGCAGCAGCAGCAACAAAGGCCTCGACGCTACGTCGTCGGGTAAGTTGGCGAATTCATCTCTACGATAAGATTGGTAGAAGAGAAATAATAGAAAATAAAATGTACTAGATTAAAAAATCTACCATTTGACTTTCTAACAATTAAGATCAAATGTCATTCAAAAAAGACAGTGAATATATTCAAACATGCGTACAACCCTCAGTTCTCTGTTGACCATTAAAAAATATTGATAGAAGTAAAAAATCGCATCGACAAAATGTAGAGTTTACAAGGTATTTGTGGTAGATTTAAATCATTTGGCGTTTTAAACTTCGTTGAGGCATCGCAGGTTCTCGCCAATCTGCAAACTATTAGCCATTGCAATGGAATATTAGCCAGCTCAAATAATTAGCCATTTCTATGAAATATTAGCGAGTTCAAATAAAAAACCGTTGTGGCATTGATTACGAGTAGTTCTTGGAAGTGTGTACTTGAAAAAAATTAAGGATCTATATCTTGCTGAACTTAATCTGACTAAATATCAAGCGACTAAATTTGAATGCATCGAAATCGGTTGTACGAAATCCTATCACGGAATTACTTGATCATCAGACACACAATATATATATCGAGTGTGTAGGACATCATATATTACTCTTATTCCAGAGAAAACGTAATGAAGTAAGTGGGTCACCACATTATCATTGTCTACGTCGAGCAAACTAGGTTGAGACAACCTGACTTTGCCGGCTGTCAAGTGTGTCATGTAAGCGTTTGAGGGAATAAATTTTTGCGCAAATGTCACATTGCCATCAATCCAGTTGTTAGCCTAACAAATTTTACAACAAAATCTGGAATGATAACATGGAAAGGTGCGCACACATTATGCGTGCTCCACCAAATGATACAAGTTTCAAAATTGAGGCTAAAATACCATAATTAGTTTATCACCAAAAACTCGCATAGCAACTAATCGATGACGAGCTAAATGGTCTTTGGTATGCAAATAAAATACCATAAATTCATAGTACCTCTTTCTCTACATCCACAAATCATACTGCACAATTAGAGATGAAACCTTTCAGAATATACGATTAAACAAATTATTAGAATATATATAATTAGTAAATATTCTTTCGTCCATATAATAGGGATTCTACTTCTGTAACAGCTAAGGAGCTCCACATTTGAAGCGAATCATCTGTATATTCAAGATTCGGCTATTATTCAGCTTTACGGAATGACGGTGCAAAACCGTCGTAATTATCAAGCTCACACGAAAAATTCTTAGAATTTCAAGGGACGAAGAAACGAGCAAAATGAATAAATCGTGTGTGTGTGTGTGAAATTTAACCTCAAGGAAACATTTGAACCTCGAAAGAGCTAAAAGACATGGATCTACTTGCAAAAAGTAATAAACTAGCATTGAATAAGCTATTGTGAAGTACAAGAACATAGATATACGTTTGTATAAATGACATATGTATGGAATATGATTATTATCTGTTCAATATAAAAAAAAATGAGAGCATAATGTAACAAAATATAACAAAAAATTTCTGAGAATGGGCGGAATCCCGGTTTTCGGTCTAGTCAAGCATCGAGTGGACGAAACAATAACTCTGCTTTGCTCACAGGCGTGAAGGCAGAGATGGATTAGCGCGGCACTCAAAACAACAGAGCGGCGGCAAAGAAGGTCGTCAGATAATAGAAATAGTTCTCGGCAGCGCAGCGTGAACTGGTTGATGTCTCTCAAATCTTTATTCAGAGAGCACAAATAATCGAATTATTCATCTCAATAGGAAACTTACCAATAAATTTTTAAACCGTGAGGAACGACTCAATAATGTTCGTTTAAACGTGAAGAACTTTAATTAAGATATTGTAAAGATGATACGAAAGATGGCTTAAAGGCGTACATTTGCACATAAGCATCAATTTATTTTATCTATATTAAACAGTAAATAAATGAATATTAAACGGATCCTAGATACTCCCGAGTGCTGCATAGAAAACGAACATTTTTAAAACACGGTAAATAACTAGCAGGTTAGCCCGGCGTTTGCCAGGGATGGATAATTGGATATACCAACAAGTTGAGAAGCCCGTTTTTCGATCCTGTCTTCCCGAACCAAGTTAAAAATGTTTAAAATAAAATAGATTAAATAAAGAAATACATTTATCAGGTAATTCTTATTAAAGCCTTCCCACCAGGCAAACGACGTTAAATCAACGTAAAAATAAACGTTGTTATGTTTAATGTGGCCTGGTGGGTTATTATATATCAAAATACAAATCAAACATAAATATCCATAAATACAGTAAACTTCAATATGCTATCTATTAGTATATTTTCCGCTTGATAAATGGTTAAATCATATTTCACTTTTTTCAATTTGTTTCCTCATTTTTCAAAATTTCGTGATTTGGTTATTAAAAATAATCCCGCCATATTAATATCTCAAACCAATAACCACCATGTATACTTGATCGATCAGCCTCTATACCTTTCCAGCCCCAGATTAGAAACAAATTAAACTCTGAATTTGACAAATATGTAACAGATGGAACAAAATACTAGCAAGCGTAAAAATGAGTTATTAAAACGTTTACTAGCAAGCGTAAAAATGAGTTACTACACTACTTAAATTTTCCTAAGTTAAATAGGAGTACAATACAAATAGGACATTTGAAAGTTGACGCGAAGCCTTAGAATAAAATTTAGATAAGGCAAGGAAGTGGTGGACGGAATGAAGTGAGGCAGAGAAAGAGCGCTCACACAGCGGCGTGACAAGAGCGTCTTTGTGCGTGTCCAGAGAGAAGCGGCGTATATGTGACGCGGTCACACTCACAGGACGATCGTTTTCATCTCCTAAACTCACAGGGTGCATTAACGCAACCAAAAATATTCACGACAATTCGTGAATTGTTGAGCCAATACAGAAATCATAAGTTATTTTTTACGAATTTTTATTCAATTTGGTTGGGAAATTACGGTTTCTCATTTTATCCTAGCTCCAACATTTACCATACCAACACAAAGACAACAATGTTGAAGCAACAATTCCCACAAGCCTCGTACAGGAAATAAAGACTTGATAACAATACTTAGAGGACAAATTGAAGAGCGCATAACGCTAAGACTACAACAGCAGGTCGTTTGTATCCACATCTGTGCTAGGACTCAGCAAACTACTTTATGCACGCATGACTTCTGAGCAAACAAGAGCGTTATCTCCACAGCCAAGTGCTGCAGGGGAAGGAACAACGTCTGCAGACGTCGCATGCATCACAAACCGGATGCTCATAATGACTGTTGTATTACGAATCCACAAACGAAAAATTTCTCACGTTTACATCGTTCGAAGTAATAGTATAGACACAAAAATTGGAGGTGGGATCATCACAAATTCGTTAGCAGGAGATAATTTTTCGAAATATTTGTTTCTCGAGATGAAATCGAGAACCGGAATCTGTGTTTGTACCGCAGTGCCCTTGCTCGCCATCGATCGCGTCAAATTTGGCGGCAAGTACAACACTGTGCGGCCTCAGCGTTGTGACGCAGCGTGCATGGCGTGTTTTTCTGTTAGTGTTTTCGACGCAGCAGGGCTTTTTAAGTCAAAAATTTTCTCAGTACTATGAGTTATTATAAATACAACTTGAAAGCAATGTAGCTCTGATTAATCGAGTAAGTGGAGATTAGTTAAGATATTTATTGGCCCCGGTAATCAAAACCTCTAACTAAATTTAGCGACTCAAGGAAGTTAGATAAACTAATTCATGAAATCAATTCAACGAAAAAGCTTCATCAAATAGAAAAAAAGTCATATGGTAGCTGCCAGCATCTAACTAAACTATCGAGAGATATTTAAACGTAAAAAATCCATGAACATCAACAGAAGAGGCTTTAGACGCTATATTTCTCACCTAACGAAGTAGACAAAAACTCGCTCAATTATCCAGGAACTTACAGCACTAGAACATTGAAGATGCACAGTGCTGCTGTTGCTTTTTGCTGAGCTTCAATCTCAGAAAAATATTCGCGTAACCTAACAGTAGGACCGAAAAAGTTCAGTCAAGTGAAAGGGTTCATCGAACAGTTAACGTATATATAAATACAACTTGATTTTATCTCGACGATGTTCCATTAATAGTATACATCGAGGCGTACCGTAAAAATATTGCAGGAGAAAAGCTTGCCATTTGAATAACAGTGCAATTAAAATGCTCTCCAAAAAGCTTTTCAAGCTGAAAAGTTATCTGAATTGAAGGTTGCGTCACTCAGGTTGGTCAAGGCTCATTTTACCAAGACGTTTTAGCACAAGTCCTCCATTATTCGGATGGAGAGATGCTGCAATGCTGCTCCATTTACCTAAATACTGAGCACTGCTAACAATATATGACGAGTAAGAACTCGCGATGAATATGATATGCACTTAAGCACAATCGTGGTACCGATATTAACTTTAAGGTTATTGTAGGAAGAAAAGAATGGAAATTGATCAATTTCTTGGAAGTTACTGGTAGTAGCATCTGACTGCTTGATGGAAAAATAACTAAGGAAAATGCAACTCCACCGTAATTTTTCTGGTGAATTAAACTTGGTGTAACATCAATGTTAAATTAACAAACTAAATGAATGTCTGTCGTTAAAAAAACGTTGGACAAAACGTGCGAATCTGAAGTTAATTGGCCGATTTCTCGTAAAAGTGCGCAAATTTTAGAATTACATTGTTGAATCAATGAAACATCGAGGAAAGATCACAGATCTGAAAAGTGGGTGAGTTAACAAACATTTACATTACAAATCGTAGCCATGTTTGGTAACGCTGGCAACCACGAAGACATGAACAAACAATCACCAACTCCAGATAAAACGTCTATTATAAACAAAGGAAGAAAAGCCTTGTACTTGGACGAAACGAGGGCGGAAAAAAAATCCAACGAGAAAATGCCGATATAAAAATAAAGCACAATAAAATTCTACGAAACTACAGCATGGGCCAGGAAACTTTGGAATTAAAAATAATGCATGGAATAATAAAAATGGCAAGGCTGCTGTCACTAAAAATGTTTCATTTCGATTAATCGACCACCTAAATTAATGGAACAAGAATCATACGATCGCTCTTTGTTTTGGTAACAAATATCGAGCAAATCTCCCACGGGTACTGCAGCAAATCAGCCTAAGAGGCCTACCAGCAAACACGCGTCCACACGACTTCCTTCCCGCCCCCTCTTCAGTCCTCTTAAGTTGTTATTATTTTAACACTCTTGGGTTCTTCATCCCATTGACTTTTACCCTCTGACCCTCTCATGAGAATTTCTATTTTCCGTTTCCCCACACGTTAAGAGAAAACAAGTATTATTAAACATGACATTGTGATAACCTTCATTTGTAACAGAAATAGTACTTTTATAATATTCACTTACAGTGAATAATATACATGAAAACTGATGATAAAAGGCTAAGCATTAGGAAACCTTCATATATATTAGAAAATAAAACAAGAGAAGGATATTGCGCCAGATCAGGAGAGCAACTGCGTCATCTCGAGCGAGTTCCTTAACCTCCTTAAAGCTCAGGGCGCACATTACGAAAACATTGCTGACCCTTATGAAGGCCACTTGCTATTACATTTCATCCTATCAACTCGCTGGCGCCTAACGCTTTGGTGCCGAGTGTGTGTTACTGTGACGTACTTACGTGTATCTACCATGCCAAGAAATATTGGAATAATGCTTTTAAAATAACGGTACAACTTACAGTTGAAATTTGGTAAATCTATGGGACAGAATCGATGGTAAAAAGTTAAAAAATAACTTTAGGTTAGTTAGTATTTGTTGAAGGCATTAACACTGATACGTCCTACTTCCAACTCATTTTTTAAGAAGACTTCAAATATGTTGCAGTGAATGGTGTGCTTCTTATCAGAAAATCGAACTAAAAAAGTCAATAAAGGCAATAAAATAAGAAAAATCGTCCATGGCTAGACAGGCTACTCAAGAGACCGAAATCGGCAGCCTCTTGTTGCGCAATGCAATCACAAATCGGCCTTGCTGCGCAATGCAATCACATTAGCTCGGTAAAAAACCGAAGCAAAGTCTGGATTGCCAATTGAAAAGGCGCACCGGATGACGGGAAATGAGGGATAAGGCACATCACGTTAGTGAAACATGATAGGAAAATGAAATAAATAATACACTGATAGATGACAACAGTTTCGGAGAGCTAATGTTACCATGCTTTTTAGAACCATATTGTCATGATTTTTTTAGTATGATAACAGTTTTGAGAGCTTTAAAAATTACTGAAAAGATTTTAAGAATTGATCAATATCTCATTAAACTTTCGATACTCGTCGAGTCTCGTTCCATTTTAAATAAATTAGAAAAATAATATGAATCATTTTGAACGTAAGTAAATACTTTTAAATACCACATGAGTTTAAATACATCTATTTGTGATGATCATTGGTTCAATGATGAATAAGGTTTAATAAAAAAAACTCCGGACGCCCTCAACTATGCAATAACGGTCACAGGGGTCGGCAAGCCGTGAGAGTAATACACTACGGCGAGATAAGAAGAAACGAAATTTTAAATATATTTAATAAATGGTCACGAGCGTGTAAAGCTTTAATAATATACGTTTAAAAATTACTTTTTAAAGACAACACTTCCAAAGAATCCAGTGTCTCCAATCTTAAAGATATACCATGAATTTCTCATTTAATTTTCGAATAATAAAAAAATTAATTTTTCAATTTTTTTAATATATAATTTTTTTAATACATAATTTTTTTCAAAATTATTTTTTCTATTAATTGATTCATGCATTGCCTCTGACTTCACACAAGTGTGCAAAATTTCCGATCAATTAGACAGGTAAAAGTGTGTCAAATATCAGTTATAAGATTTGTAGCTGACAAAATTATTTTTTCAATTTTTTTAATATTGAAAAAAAAAATTTTTTTTATTACTTTCTAAAATCATTTATTTTGACATTTGATTCATGCATTGTCTCCAACTTTAAACAAGTATGCAAAATTTCAGATCGATAGGATAAGTAGAAGTATGTTAAATTTCGATTACAAGATTTGTAGCAGACAGACAGACAGACAAACAGACAAACAAGAAGTGAAGTTAAAGAGAAGTGTTGTAAAAACAATGCAGAAGGGATTCAAATGAACAAATTCACTAGAAAAAGTACACATGGAAACATATTGTTATCACATGAAATGAATTCCGGTAGAGCACCACGTCGAGATATTGCTCTCTGGCACTCGACTGATATACGGACGAGCGCACTCGTAACTGTTGATCATGATTTGCATAACAGATCACAGCGCGTGAGGGAGAAGATAAACAAGTAATATCAGCACAGTTTTTTTTAACCTGAAGAGCACACAATGGAGCGAGGCCAATCAATCACAATAGAGCGAGGCTCATGTATTCTTAGCATATAGAACAATCTGTATTCAAATGTTTTGAAAACGTGAGGAAACAATCGATGTCAATATTCATACAATAATACTTAACGGGAAAAATTAAAGCTTACAACTCGGGTGGAATCAGGAGAAACTTGTTATCGTTATATCTTTCCTAACACAATTAGAGAATGAAACAATAAATCATCGGTACAGGTGATTATATTTAAATAGTAAGGAATGACCAAATAATTAAATGGACGATAAAAAGTCCCAATTCTAAAAATACTCGTAATTGCTGGCTTGTGAGATCGAAACTGATCGAAATGATATCTAATGGTTTCAACAAAAATCATTTGTAAGTTTAAAATAAAATTCTTCCTTCATATTGGTAGTTAATTGAGTTTACTACATTTTTTAACCATTACACGGAAGTTCAGTCGAGAGGCGGCATTTCGCTCAAGGTTAAATGGTGGATGCCGACTCAGCAAACACAACAGTAGGAGATCTTTGGAGAAGTTTAAATTTTAGAGTTCACTTTCAATTTACGTTAAAACAACAATGATGATTATGGACAAGCAAAAAACTTACTTTACTTAAAAAAAAAAACATTGCAATTAACAGAAACACAGTTGGGTAAAATGTAATGGATCACACTATGTAGCAGGTTGCCTTTACGACATGTGGTATACAACGTAACATAAGACGGCAAGAGCACACGCGTGTGAGTATAATGTGGTGAAATACGACGCGTAATACGCGTGCGATGCGGGATCTGCTTACTACTAAAAAGTAAAGGGTTGTAGTGTCAAACGTTGCCAACGGATCATCGTATTCATCACGTGCTGTTCTACCTAAGAAATGAAAATTCGTACGGGTGCTGCAGTGCTGCTAATATGTTAGAGATGTTCTTCTACAAAATTTGATTCTTACAATTTTTGAGTATAAAAATTTCATAACACACGGAAATAACATCGCGAATTTTAGTTTTAGAAATAATGGATCAAGGTCAACCCTTGATATAACATCAGATAAAAATTTATAAAACTGTATGCTGACGTTTCCTAAACAGTCGAAACTATTTTTCTACAACAGAGCAAAATTTGATAGAAAACTCGAATCCTTACTTCACATAAGTACAAATATCAACACCAATTTCATCCCTATAACCTGTTTAACTAACCTACCTAATTACTCTTCAGGATTTTTATAACTTCTGAATATTGAAGCAGCAGATGAATAATTTAAAAATTCGATCGTTATATAATACCAAATATTTTTTCTTGGCATAAAGTTTCATACCTTATTATAAAGTTAAAATCTATCTGTCATGAAAAGAATATGCAATATACTTTGATATATTCTGATAGGTTAGTAGATACGTTAAATTGGTAGATATGTTAAAGTACATATTACATTTACTTAAATATATTCAAAATTCATCAAGTTATTGACACAAATATTGTAGAGATATTGCTTCTCGAGCTTTACAAAATAAAATTTCGGAAATATCGTCAACATTGGTGTCCGGACGACAACTCTACTGTAATGCTTATATTTAAATTCATGGGAAAGGCAGGTTGTGATGTTATTAAATGGAACGATCGACGTGCAGAAGATTGGTAGAGGCATGGTAACGCAGCCTCAAACACAAAGCGGGGAACTTGGTACGCGAGCGAACAATCCGTCAGGATCCGTGCATGGTACATCCTCAGGCACGAAGTTTGTTTTATTAGTAAATTACAGTCGTTAGTTGAAAGTTTCAGTTTTAACCGCAAGCTAAAAGTTTAAATGACATCAGAGCATCAGTATCGGAACTTTTCATTGACGCCAATGTTATTACTGCATCTCCAATACATCAACCAGCCATAACGCACCCTTACGTTCCAGCAAGTGATACTTAATTATTAGCACTCCTACTATTGAAAAGAGACTGGTATTTTCATCAGTTACAAGTCAGTTATCAGTTATTTTCACCAGTTACAGAGATTATCTAGATCTTTCCTGAAACTGCAGACAGAATTAAGTCGATGTTATACAATAAAGTCGCCACATGCGGCAGCACGAACAATTCTTGTCAACACAAAGTTCAATGCACGTCGTGGGAACCATTAAGCAAGATAACAATGGAAAGTCTAAGTTAGGATCACAAACGAAGTCTGCCACTCTACTTTAGTTGCAGAAATACAAGCCTAGTCCCAAATTTAACAAGTGAATTACTTGCGTTTAAAAATACTACTGCATTGCAGGTTTTCAAAATGGTTATTGTTAACAAAAAAATTTAGGTTTGTGGAAGGACAATTAAGATCATATTTTCCCACTTTCACACCGCCAATAACATTATAATTCTCAATAATTTGTCTCATCAAAACGAAAAAATATTAAACTAGTTTTTACAAAAATTTTAAAACGGTATCCTATACCTTAAAATTTTATCCACAGTTCATGCGTGCATTACAGAAACCATATGGGAAGTGGAGACGTAGGTTTTTCGTCTAATGCAATTCCGGTTTCTTTATTGGGGCCTCAGACGCCATACTAAGAAGGCAGCAGCAGCTACAGGCGCTGCACTGAGGTGGCAGGGCAATGAGAAATGCAGGCCGGCGAAGGCTGCCAATGAGCACTCAAGACCCCCGTAATTATGAGCAGCAATTGAACGCCTCCCCTGAATTATCTTCAGCTAACTGCCAGTGAGAGAATTTGATGCTGCTACTAATTGTTTCCAAATATGAACCGAAGAAACTGACACTTAATTTGATGTAAATGGATATCGCATTGAAAACGCAGGGGCGATTAACACCGCTACAATAAAATATTTGCCAACATCGCTCATAATCACCCACCTAATGAAAACGAATAAAAAAACTTAAATTAACGACGGAGCTCTACGTTTGTAATTGACACATTGAACATCTTCGTGGATCATGGAATAGAAATGCCGGCAAGAAATGTTAGAGAGACAGGAATAGATAAAAAAAATCTGAATACCTTAAAACAAAACCAACCACATAATAAAATACTTAAAAATACTTTTTAAAAAACACGTTTTTCTTGTGGACTAAAAAGTAGAAAATAAATTATGGCTCGCCCCAAAAACGTGTGTCGGGCAGATTTATGATTAAAGCGAAAAGCACACAACACACGAATTTTGGAAATTTAATGGTGAACGTACAGCCCGAGCCACGTTTTTGGGGCGAGCCATAATTTATTTTCTACTTTTTAGTCCACAAGAAAAACGTGTTTTTTTTAAAGTATTTTTAAGTATTTTATTTTCTCCTTTTTAGTCCGTTGTGCACGGACTAAAAAGTATGACTTGACGTACGTATCGATGATACGCAGCGTCAGCGCCTGCTCGTCTATAACGTCAGCGCCGGCACGTCATACTCTATATATATATATATATATTATATATATATATACTTTACTCGATTAAGCTAATTTAGGTCTCTAATTGCAAGTTTTTATGATTGTATCTGAAATTGTTAGGCGAAAATAGCCTGCATGCCGAATTTCAGATCTCTAGAGCAATCAGAAGTGGGCTAATTTTCGTTGTCAATTTTAACAACAAACAAACAAACGCGAAGCTAAGCTAAGAAAAACGTTTTAAAAAGAATACCTAAATCATTATATAAATATTGGAGAGATAATACATTCCTCATATGATGATTTAAAAAACCTCACGACATCACATCATCATCGTCACCAAATTGGGAACACGAGACCGGTACTGCAAGAAAATAGTAACCACTTATAGATTAATTAATGCAGAACGATGCAGTGACTTAATTAATAGAACGATGCAGTGACAGATGAGTTGGCATTCTAAGGTGATCAGGCCGTGACAGCACGATGGACTGGCGCCAGTGCGGATTCATCCGAGCTCTCTGATTGCCCCCATTGACGCACGGGTGATGCAACGATCCAAAGGTTCGGATAAGCAAAATTAAAGCTTAATTTTGATCCTCTTCTCAAGTATACGATCATTAAAGCGTAACTGGTATGACCTGTTCTAATTCGATGGAGTCTGAATAAGATGCACGCACAACGTCGTTCATCAATATTCGGGTGCATAAAAAATAAAATAACATGAAGTCATACATCTTTTAACAAATTCACGCAGAATTATATTTTCTGCTCGCGCTGAAAGCAATTGGAGGAAGGTAGCTAATCATGAATTTAAGAGGATGATCCAAGCCTTGAATAGGATGTTTACTCGCATGAAAATGATTAGATTAATTTTATATCCAGTGAATTAGACGCCAACCAAAGAATAAGCTTGCACTGCTACAACAAATTATTCGTGTTAATAGACAATCTCCATGACTTAACCCGACCTCTGATAACAAGAGTGAAACTAGAAAAAGAACTAAACTCAACACAAGTTATTGATCTTCGGATACCGCTCTCATTGTCCCAGTAGTTCCCACGGCAGTAATCAGGATGTAGTTAGAGCACAAAGATACGAGTTGCACCTGCAGGACACGCAACGGATGAGAGGAAAGCAGCGCAGACAAGAAAAAAGAAAGGAGGGCGGAGGTAAGTTCTCTGGAATGCTTGCCTGCAAAAGGCAACAGCCACTGGGCGGGCTCTGGAGGGGTATTGGGAACGTCCCCTTACGACAATAACAAACTTGTAACGGGATTTACGTATATAGAATTACATTTTTACTGTATGATGTAACAAAGTTTCTTGATGTGCAATGACAAATTTCGACTCCAACACATATTTTCAATGTAGTTTTCATTGCTCAGAATGTCTTGAAACTTAAAATTAAAAATTCAAACAAATTACACCATAATATAAAATATAACACTTAATTTGGAAGAAGTTGTCACCTCTAATTAATAAATTACTTCGAGAACAGAAATACGGATAAAAACAATACAAATAATTCCGAAGACGTGCTTCAAACCATTAAAAAATTAAATATAGATGTAAATTTACGAGAAAAGTAAATAACAATGATACACCTACTAGGAAGTAAAAAGGAAGAAAAAACCAGGGGTAGTAGAACTTAGCATCAGATTAAAACAGCATGAATCAAAGAATTAATGCACCTCAAGCAGTGTCCTTGAAAATACTAATCTATTTAATTTCCTAAAACAAAATCAGCAGTCATCGTGCCAAGATGTTCCATTGGGAGATTTGTATGCCATTGAGCTTACTGGTACTTGCATCATAGAGCAAGATGGTTAGATAATCATGCTCCAAAATACAAGTACTATACAACAAGGACATGAATTGCAAGTAATTTGTCGAAAAAATGCTAAATTAAGCTAAACCAATTCACCGCACAATGACATAAACTAGTAAATATATGCCACACATTTTTTCAACATTTTTCCACTGAATTATGTGTGCACAGCAGCACTTTGTAATAATGCTCCGGCGATGTCCACCTCACACGCTACTAGCTAAAACCACACTGACAGAGCGAACCTGTTCTGCGATGTGTTCAAGCTCGCTAGCGGTTGCTTGCCTCGTGGCGTTGGGTGGCGACAGCCGCTTTCAGCCACAGCAAGCAAGAATGGCTGAGCATTGTGAGCAATTCATGAACCGAGTGCCGTTACTTGTGCCGAATCGAATGGTAACACTGCCTGGATGACTCAAAAATTGGGAGGAACATAGACAGCTTCGAGACTCGGAGGCGGTGTAAATTTAAGCTAAAAATCATGAACGTGAAATGAAGACAAAGGTTGAGCCGTATCATTGTTATCATGATTTCATTTCATGGATTGCAATAGAGGGTCTTAATGCTGAGAGCTGAAGCGACTTGAAAACAAATATGCTATGCCACACAATGACGTCACTACACGAATTTTTCGTTTTCATGAAAAAATTAATTCTTAACAGACCTGATAGCAAGTGAAAAGATAGAATGACAGAACTACCATATTCGGAAAGAAAATTTACACAGCGCTTTGCATTACATTAAATTAAAACCTTTGATTTCCACGAGCAAAAAAAAAAAAACAGTAGCGAAATTGAAGTTGTTTAATATTTTATCGTTAAAAAGGTAAAACTTTTTCCTTGCACACTAGGCGTGGGTGCCAGCTCGGCTCGCTCCTGTCTTTCCACACGACACCAATTAGTGACGGAGCGGTTTAGAGTTTCTCGGCGACAAAAAGTCTCGTCAACTAAAACAGCAAGGAAACGAAAAGAATTATTTCTACACGAATTTGTAAACAAATAGTCGAACTGTAGAGAAACATTTGAAACAATAAGTGAGAATGATTTACCACCAATTAATAACCTAATCCGGGCAAAGGGCCTTACAAAATTATTTAATGATAAACAGATCTTCTGAATTTGGCCAGAAAAAATATATGAACAAAAAATTACAACTGAAATGTTTGCAAAATATATCTCGAATTTAATCAGGAAATATTACTCAAACCTCACGAAAAAATCATACATCATAACTTATAATTCTTGAAATAAAATGTTCTAACTCATCAAGCACTTTGGTACTACCTCATTTTAAATGAGAACCGCACAGCAGCGGCCGTGGTGCGTACATGGAATGTAAATATTTTTTACATCATTTACCCCTTGAAATTGTTGAAAGAGAATAGAGGTAGTAGCAACATAAGGCCGGTTGTTTGATGTTCGAACAGTTAATAAAACTCTGGGTGTTGGAAGCTTTATTAGCCCTGTGTTAGAGATATATGGTCGAATTTTATTGCCAGCGATGTATCGTAAGATTATTTTTCATTAACGCCTTCAAGAACAGACTAGACGAAGCTATGCAGGAGCATATATATTCAGTCTTAAAATGCCTAGCAAATTACGGACCAGGCAATAAGTCCAGACGAAGCTGTGCAGGAGCATATGTTCAGTCTTAAAATGCCTAGCAAATTACGGACCAGGCAATAAGTCCAGCAGCTATCTCAATCAATCGTCAGTTATGGAAAGATTGGGTTCCTAACGCGGGATCCCTTGTGAATCAAGTCACGAAAAATTCAAGAATCGACATCAGGTCATGGGCCTATTTCTTCAGTGCCGACACTTCTATTCTATTACATTCTTCTAGTACATGCTTTCTTTTCGATCTTATTGAATTCAGAGAACGGATGGTTAATGAAATTTAAGTAGACATGCAAGAATCGTTAATAAGGTTGTGAAAACATGTCCATGCGAACTTTTGTAACCGGTTTGGGAAATTCCTCTTGAGCCGAATAGAAATAGAATGGAAGATCTCATTACTGAGAAGCTAAAAGAAAAAAAATGGTGTGCTAGCTCGGCTGATGAAGCGACAAGGCCGAAACCCAAATCAGAAAGACGACAATGAAAGCTTGGGATCATTGCACGTGTATATACCATGTTGTCTACGTTCGACGTAATCCCTTCTGCGGCTACGGCATTGTTTCTCGAGCTACTCAGGAGCAGCACTCGTTGTCGGGTATGTGCTTCAAATGAAGGGAGTATCGAATGGTAATCCAACCTTCGGTAATCGGTTGGAAATTACTTAACTCCTCGACATTAACACTGAAGTCGCAACTCTGGCAACACGCTTTGAAACCCAGAGGGTTTTCAATCGTTCCGGGAGTTGCAAATAATGCAGCATGAAAAAACGAGCATATGCTCACGAATAATTAACAAAGGACAGTACATTAATTGATACGAACAGCTATTCAAGATGTTTAGCGTTTTGGAAAAATTGCCACGATACCAAAATTTTTTTCATCAACCAGTCATAACAAAATTGAGAAATCTAGCACTGATGAATGATATGATTTTATTATGTTAATTGAAAAGACTGCTCTGAACAACTATGAAAATCGAAATAATTTCACTCGCATTGGAGGACTATAGAATTGAGTGCGGTTCCATGATACACTGATAAAATAAAGGGAATACCAAGACAAGTTTTATTCCATGATACCCTGATAAAATAAAGGGAATACCATGACAAGTTTTATTCCATGATACACTGATAAAATAAAGGGAATACCATGACAAGTTTTATTCCATGATACACTGATAAAATAAAGGGAATACCAAGACAAGTTTTATTCCATGATACCCTGATAAAATAAAGGGAATACCATGACAAGTTTTATTCCATGATACACTGATAAAATAAAGGGAATACCAAGACAAGTTTTATTCCATGATACACTGATAAAATAAAGGGAATACCATGACAAGTTTTATTCCATGATACACTGATAAAATAAAGGGAATACCAAGACAAGTTTTATTCCATGATACACTGATAAAATAAAAGGCATGCAAAGACAAGTTTCAGTTGAAGTTCCATCACGTAATTGGCACGGAACAGCGACGTCAGATCCGAACAAGCGAGATGCAGTCTTTCTGATAGCCTGCGACGGGAAAAAGGGCGCTAGACAGTCACGACCCAATCTTGGCGAACAACACTGTTTGTCTTCGGCGAGCAACTCTCGTAAATGTCACCACAAAACTTGATAGCGTTTATTGAAGAAACAAACTTTTTCATTTCATGCTTGCACGTTTTCTATTGCGAAGCGATACTAAAGGAGTGCATAATATCATGAGATCAAATAAAGCTCGGGAGGACTTAAGCTCTCAATAAACGGATTGACATGTGTTCATTAGCGCAGAAAACAAAGTTGAGCACACAGCATCGCAACTCGAGTGGAATTCATCCACTAGAAAAGCCGCATCTATTAACTTAACCTGGATTGTAAATCGTGTGTCTATGCATAAAACTTTCTCTGGAAATGGTATATTTTTGGTTTTGAAAATATTCACAATTCTTGTCACGGAACATCATTTAAAGCATTAAAAAAGTAGCTAAAAAAATAGATTGTCAGGAAAATCTACGGAGATTTATCGCCACATCAGAAGACTATTCTTCACATCCAAATCTGAATCTGATCAACGTACGTATCTTACTAAAGTTAAAATTTAGAAAATTAAACTCCACTTTCCAAATGAAATAACAATGAGCGGAAAACATTTTTGTTTGGATTAAAAGATAACCAATATTTTTGTTTGGATTCCAATCAGAAAAATAACAGAAATACAAATTACCGACATAAAATCGATGCAATGGGGGAGTGGGTGGGGTAAAGTTCAGAGTATAGAGTAAAGAGGGTTGGGTGTATAATTCCAAGGCTCAGCAACCGTTCACATCAGTAATCCGTAATTTAACAAGGAGGGAGCCGGCGTCATTTACTCCGCCATTGTAATGAACACTCATATCTGCATTGTGCTCATAAATTGCCAGTACATCTATGCGGAATATAACAAATCCTGAGTATTTATTCGTAAATTGAAAGATCAACAGAAAATAATAAAATAGTCGCATGCCATTCAGTGATATAGACTGAATAATGTGCAACGTTTCAGATATGATAAAAGATTGCTAAGGACCATTTATAGAATCCTAATAAACTTCTTGGACAACAGCAGAATTAAATAATTAGGTCGCATGAAAATTTACCGACAAATCATAGCTGCTTGACTAAAAATATAAGAAAATTGCTGGGTAAATAGAAAAGCGAAGAAAACGAAATAAATAATTCGATTAAGGTCGAGTATAATGATCAATGAGCTTAAAGAAAACATTACCAGTGATCAAATATAACATGAGCATCGAGATTCAAGACAAACTGATCAAAGCATTAAGAAGCTCTAATATTGTTGCAGGCCGTGGCAACATACTTCCATCGAATGACCAGATCATAACTAGGTAACTTATACTTTTTGACACGATAAATCCTATAACGCCTATTTCTGTCTAAAAACAAGCGCAAATTGGGAAAGTGAGAGACGTACCGTAGTTACAACCCATATCGGAACTGTAGCTTGACAATGAATGAAAATGAAAAAACTCTAACATAGTAAATACACATAAACGAGCTTTGACGTGAATTGACACATTCGAAACATTTATTTGTTATAAATGACCTCACATGGCATGATGGCATATGCGCAACTCTCACTTCACTGCGCTACACCTCAACGAACAACGCCGCGGTTTCAAATTAACGTTGCCGTGAAATTTCCACTGCGCAGGGATTGCTGCAAAATGTTTTACCGTGGCTAAACAGGAGTCCGTCACAACAATAAGACACACTTAATAGTTTAGCGGAACTAATGAATTCAAGTTAGTTGTCATTTATTTCCTTAATAAGGCACCACTTAATAGTTTATAGGAACTAATGAATTCAAGTACGTTGTCATTTATTTCCTCAAGTTTTATCATGGCGAACATGAACTCATAACTGAATCCAATAATCAATAATACGAGGATTTGACAAGCCTACTTCATTTTATTGCTTGTAAATGACCAGATGGGAGCCTCCATAAAACAGCTGCAGACGACAAGTTCTAGAGAGGATCGATGAGGCTTCGATGGCACGCGCACCTGCCTGCGATTGACGCTTCATAAAACGTTCTTTTAACGGCCTAATGAGTACTTCACTTACATGACATCGTGGATTGGAAGCCTGGCTTTATTTGCCAATAAAATAACAAATGCTGTTAAGACAATTGTACGGAATATTCATAATTATACAGTAACTTTGTTTTCAGGGATTCCATTCCTACTATGTTTTAATTTAATTTCATTCGTGTTATTCTTACCAAAAGACATAAAAAGACACGAATTGGTATAGGCCAAACAAGAAAAATGATTAAAATTGTTATAACTATACAAAATAATAAACTAATAGATAGTAAGCAAAAAAACTATATCGAATTCTGAATTCGAAAATTATTCCTTGAAACGAAGTGAATGTGTTCGAGACGGAAACTCACATTTGATTTTTCAAAGCGATATGTCCCTATCTAGCGCTTTCACATCAATAATAAAAGTCAGGTTCAGGTCAAGGAAGAAAACCAATGTAGGTAGTCAAAAGGACTCAATTAAGTAATGACCGCCTGAACGATGATATTTAAATGCAAGAAATATATAGACGGCTTGCAGCAGCTACGACAGCATGTCGGACTCGAGTTTACGATTACGTAGCAATAAAACAGTAACGAACGCACTAATCAAACCTTTTGCTGTGTAAGTGTAGAAGGCTAATGAAAGCTTCAAAGGGATAAAACAAATACGCACATTCACACGAGAAAGAAGAGAAGGATAAAGGTCTGATTGCATAGAGTAACAAGCACTCTATGAAATAAATTAATGTTAAAAACTTTGAGATGTTCTACGTCATGCTGTAATGTATAATGCATTATTTGACTTTGAGGTTTTGAACTTGGCCAATTCATTGTAAAAAATTCCTTGTTTATGACAACCCGAAAATCGAAACGGTGACGTTTATGACCTTACGATCCCTGGAGCCCGTTCAAGCTGAGCGACCTTGGCCCAAGAAGGCCCCAGAACAAATTTGTCTAAATCGACCATGAAAAGGTGTTAAAGAGATTAATTAATTGGGGAATGCTTTAAACCTCCACGATGAAATTAAAAAAATCAAATGCAGTTTAAAATTGTAGCTAATATATGGTTAACGGTAGTCGCCGACGAACAATCTAAACTTTAAAAATAATATGTCTAAGTACCATAGACTTTCTTACATTTTTGACTCTATTTATCATTTACGACTCATGAATTATATATTTGAAAGAATGCGCTCAGAATAGATTTAAATTTGCACGAAAAAATAACTCGATATTGTTGCAGTCAAGCCGAGAGCGCATTCCCTGTTTGGAAAAACAATCATCACAATTGACCTGAGCGCGAGTCATTTTCGTGTACTAATGTCGAAAAGATACTAAAACTAGTGAAAGGTTGGCCATCAATAATAAAGGGAAACATTGCAGGAAATACGTTCCAGGTGCGGTGCACGAGGCTCTACTTGATGAGCTAATTTGGCGGGAGCACAGCAATGAGACAATAACGGCTTTCTCTTAATTAGGGTCCGCGAAGCCATCAGGGGGCGTGGAAAAGAGTGCGCGCGAAAAACTTTTCTGTTGCCAATAAAAAAAATAAGAAACGTCGAAAGTGAAAAGAGCAAAACCCTTTTACTTTATGTTGTGGTTGACCGATTTCATTTACATAATTTCCGTCGCGAAAGTTAAGAAAGTAATACCTCACCCACAGTGTATCTCAGTTTATTACGCAATCATCATAACTGCTAACAAAAATAAAACTGGGATTTAAAACGTATCAACATAATTCAGAAGACTTTGCAGCAAAAGAACTAATATTTTTTATTCTTTATTGAATAGCAAGATAGTAACAATAAAATGAATTTGCGATATTTAAAATTAAATCTTTAACTTTTCAGTCAAATTCAGTGATTGGAATTGGAATGGCGTGATATATTATTTCCGCCAGCTCATTAAAAACAAACTTACTTAAATACGAAACTTACGGAAGCTGCAGCATGAAACGGACTACGCCAGAAACTTTGACCAACCTGAAATGGAGAGAAAACATCGAATTAGAAACTGTAAGAAAATGTTACCATTGATATCAAATTGAACAGTCTCCTCTAGAAAAAGTTTTCTATAAGAACATTTTCTTTGGCCACTTCATGTAGTGGTCTCAGTCTCACCATGGCTCGGGTTGACGACCTGTTCACTGGTGATGATAGACTTGCTCACAATAGGAATTATTTTACACGTAACGCGCATGTAATGTTGGGTACACTATGAAAGTGTGTTCGTTTTGAAACAGCGACTTTCTAATTAACCGAAGCTGTCTGTGCATCACCAGAATAAGTCTGGCAATTACAAGGGAAGATAATGTACAGTTGATTCTATGATGATCTCACAGAATGGGAATTTACTACTGAATCAGAGAACATTCGCACCAATTACATTGAATAATATTAATCAACAACAAAATAATTGGATTAAAAATATAAACGATTCTTTGCAAATAAAGAAAAACAATTTTTTACAAATTTTTACTTGCAAAGGCTCATCGTTCATTTACCGTTAGCAGTGCAAAATGATGGAACAAGACATTCATTCCATCGAGTGTTTCAAAACATCAAAATTGATGCCACCGATGCAAAATTCGCAAAGAAAATACTTGAAGAAGAATAGGTAGAACAGACGTAGCGAGATATAAATATTACTCTGATGGAATGCTAACTCAGGCGAGTGTTCTTGGGAGTATTTACTGAACCCAGCCTGCAACATTGATAATAAAATCGCGAGCACGTCACGAAGTATATTTGTTAATGTAAGCAAGTAAATTTTCAGCGAGTCGAAAAAAATTCCTGTAATAAAAATGAAGAATTTTGTCTCTATATATTTCACGAAGATACATTAAAACTTGGAAGCTTACTAGCTGTAGTTGAAAAAATACTAGCTAATAATAAAAAACTCATAACAGCTCAATAAAAAAACCATGGCAAGAACATGACATTCACCTGCTCAAAGCGCAGAAACATTTGAATAAGCACCAAAATAATGTAGACGAAGCGAGCATCTTCCTTGATGTCGAACATTCGAGCGTAGAGAAACTCTCGACTGAGCGCAAGGCCTCGCCTTTTCCGTCGTAATCTCTTTCTGTGAGGCCGGAAAGTGACTCCGTGCCTTACATGTTGGCGAGCAACTGGGTAACTAATTCCTCTTGAGCGTCCCGGCACGGGGAGTTGGAGTCGAGGATACCCAGTACTAGTCTTCATAGCACCATAGCAAGATACGTAAGGCAATTCCCATGAGGGAGGCAGTGATTCGTCTGGCGAAGAAACGCCGTGTATTCTAGTGCTAAAAAGGTCTGCGTGAGAATAAGGCAACGAGGATCGTCTACTGTCGTCGACGTTTCGTACTACAAAAGGTGGCTGAAACTCACTACTTGATGCAGTTATCGCAGTAGTAATCGTACTAATGATTACAGGCGTACTAATGCCGTTGAGGCCGTTGAATCCGTTATTTTCATCTATGGGTGACAGCGGTGTGGTGGCATGATAAATTTTCTTATGACGACGTTTGCGGCTACTGGAAGACTTATGTAATCTCGAGCGATGTTTTGAAGGACGCATGACCACCGGAGACTTAGAAGGAGAGCTGCTGGCAGTACTATCTTCAGACGACTGGGAAATTTCATCATCTAGCGGAAAAAAATACTTCACATCTGGGAAATCCGGGGTTTGCGTTCCAATGCTCGTTACGTCACGTCTTGGAGAAAATTTAGATTCATCCGAAAAATGGTCAGGAGTTTCATAATCAGAGTCAACTTGTGATTCTTGAGAGAGAGGAAAAGGAGCAGCAGCTGTAGGATCTCTTCTCACTTTTTCAGCGATATTTGAGCTTCTTTCTAATTGTCGTCTGACTCGTTCTAATCTTTCAAAGACATTGCTGGCGTGGACATACGGAGGTGTGGGAGGGCTACCAGACGCTAGGGTGGATAAAGTGAGCTCAGGTAATCCATCAACTGGCGAGTATATTGGGTTATGCTGTACAAAAGGTTCTCCATACTCATCATATAGAAATTCATCAAATCTAGGACGATTTAAGCGACATGGTTGAACAGGTATGATACTCGGTGTTAATACTTCAGGAGTTAAATAGGCAGTGTAGGATACATCCAATGAAGGCATGGGCGATACCACCGAGATGTCAGAGAACGTGTCATCTCTTGGCATGTGCGAGAAAGATAACTTGGAGGCACTCCGTGACTTTTGACCGTCACGAGATTTCGTGGGGCGTCGATATCGTCTTCGCGGGACCCCACGATCCGGAACCGGTGGAGCAGAGAACGTGAGCTGCCGGGACTCCGCACCGAGGGAAGTGCGTACCGACCAAGGTAGCGCAGTTTGAGGCAAGTGAGGCTGTACTGGCACTTGCTGATTAAAACGAGCCAACGCCCGGGCGTGGCGAGGCGTACTGGTAGCCAAAGGCATTTCTCGAGTGCTTCTGCCACTGAAACCATTCTTGTCAGTGGAAATTTGAGGACCAACAGTCCTGCGTTTCGGATAATCAAGCCCTGCATCAACAAAAGTAGGATAACCACGACTATGACGGTAGTTTTTTGTGCGACGACGAGGAGGTAGTTGAGGTGGATGGGATATAGATTGCTCAGATTCATTTCGCTGGGACGGACATGACTGAAAGTGTCGTTTCTGTGAACGGAATTTCTCATGCTGTTCTTGCTGTTGCAGCTGAAGCTGCAAAGAAGATGGCAGAGGTTTTGATTCATCTGTAAAACCATAAGTGGAGGACCTAGAAGGTCGTCGCGGTCGCGACGCAACGTCATCGCTAACTGATAAGGCAGGAAGGTAGGCATCGGATGGTATGCGTCTCGGTTGGACGAAGATACATTCATGTTCGGGGTGCGGTGGGGGCCCAGAGTACTTGATGAAGCCATCCGAGTCGTGCTGAGGCTCTCTGGACCCCCGTAAACACCAGCAAGCAGCGTCCACTACGACGCTTCTCTTTCCTTAAAGATATCATTCAAAGATAAATCATTGAAGAATGGAAGGAAAATTCACAGAGACGTATCTCACCAAGTATAAAATTCAATATTGTTTATTAAATAACCAACGGCACTCTATATACCGTACATCAAAGGTATGCAATTTTTCTTGGGTTAAACGGGAAAATGGCTTGATATCACTAAAGCCAGCGAACACATTTTTCACATTTTAAACGCTTTAATATGTTATCACAAATGCAGTCTTGATTACTTTATTCAATACACAGTTTGACACGAAACGAAAGGTATTTCACAAACACCACAGGAATTTTCTAACCCGATGCCCACGCAAAGGCCCCAATGGAACGACAAGAAAAAGTAACAAAGATGGAGCAGGAGGCGAGTGAAGTTAGGTCACGTTCGTTTGTCGGCATCACAGCTCCGAAGTAGCAGAGCCACCAGCTTCCACCACCAATTAGTGAGGTGACCAAACTTATGACCTTATTTAATTTACAATACACACAACTACACAGTCACAAAAAATGGTCTATTCTCATTCACAGAAGAAGTGACTTTCCCAGCCATCACTACACTTCAGGACCTCAAGTAGGCTAAGCATAAACAGGTCGTGGAAAAACTGAAGGCAAGAAAGAAGCTCCCAGTGGCGGGGGTTGAGCCACCATGGTTTATAACCCCCCTCAAACGCGTCTCACGATACACTGAAGTCTGAACCTGCTGCCAGTGCTGCTGGCCGCTGCAAACCGCCACCCACCAAACGTCTCTCGCCTTCTCCCTCCCTGACCCCAACCGATCCGCTGAACGACGCTAGTGGCCCCAAAAGCGGCACTTGCGGCAGATGCCAACGCGAATTTTCCGCGTAGGAATTCTCAACAATAACTTTAGAAGTCTAACATCGAAGCAACTGCCAAAAAGCTATAACAAACACGGTTTGTGCAGAGACACACAATCAGTGTTTTTCCTTAGCAAACAGAGAGGAGCAATTGGTGCTGACTGCTGAGTGGTATAAAACTGATGGATTGCGCCACAAGCGAAAACTTGAGTAACGGTGAGGGGATGCGTCTTGATGAGATGGTTATATCAACCCTCTCTATTTTTATAATTTTCCTCATGATATTCGATATCTCAACAGAAACAGAGGATAAAAATTGTATAAATTATCAAATTGAAAAAATTAGCACACTTGTTTGGAATTCTATTATACGAATAAAACGATCTTATGATCACATCCAGATAATAGGTTCCAGTAAATGCGCATGGACAAAATGTTCTATGGAGTGTTAAAAAAGTTGCTAGTGAATGCAATCGGACCAATAAGGAAAAGCGGTTCCATATAAAACGATACACTCGAGCGACGGATTGGGCGTTGTTCACAGCGAGTTCAAATCAAGATGGATAGAACCAGTCCATTAGTCGACATTCAAACAAGGAGCTCGAAATAAATAACCATTCCGGATGATTGACTCGGTAAGATTACACACGAACACTGAGCAGCCAGGAGGGAGCAAATCAAGGGATGTTGAAGCGATCAAATTATCCTCCTTATCATGCAATGTGAACTTTCATCAACATTAAGAAATAAACACACAGATTTCAAGTGAAATGTAACTGGACTTCGTAAAAATATCTTCGCAATACTTTTATATTATCGTAACATTACTTTAGTATGGCATTTTTTATCGAATTGATGCATTTGGGCGACGAGAGGTAAAAGATAAGATGCCTAGCAGTTTATGCAAATTACGACCCCGCAACAAGAAGAAGCAATAAAGACAACAAACACAACACGCACGGCAAAGGAAACCTCCAGGGAAATTAACGCAACCGGCGCCGATAGCGATAACAAATGAATAGCTGCTGGTCCCGCCGCAAATGAGTCCTGTAAACCGTGACGGAAGTTACGGGGGATGATGATGGCTTGGAGTAACCTGAATGTGAGGCAAGCGAATATTGAAAATATAGATCAGCGACCCCAAATGACCTCCATATTTATCATGACTATAGTTAAAAATAACGATATAGTTAACAAATATATTGTTAAAAGATCCGACCTTGAATCTCTTGTAATAAAATTTGATGGTTCTCTTATTATATATCTTTGTTTAACCTATTATGTGGCGAATTGAAAAATTTCTTACAATATAGTTAAAAATAATTAATCATCAACAGAAGCAAATAATTGCCAATTTATTTCAAAGGGCTCGCCATTATCCCACAAACAGCCAGACCACAACAAAACCTGACAAGCAACAAAACAGGCAACGAGCGAACTCACTAGGCGTTCGGTTAGCTCTGAGAGAAGCTTGAAATGCGGTGAGAAGCACGAGGCATGCTTGAGCGAGCAGCGGTTACTTAATTAACCTGCACCCGGACAAAGGGTCGACACATAGCAACCACATGCTGCAGCTATTACACTGCGGTGCTGCTTTGCACAGTCAACGCTGTGATTAATAAATAATGCATGGAAGTTCCATTCATTCCACGAGAAGCACAATCGTAAATAAAAGAATGACCAAATTTGTTGAAAACAAATATTTTCAAAATGATTTCACTGAATTGGCGTTTATTCTGATTGGTGGATGGATCAAGGTAGCATGGCATAGATAAGTACCGTATAAAAAAAGAACAAGTAGCGAAGAAATAGAATCAAAGAAAAAATATTTTTATTCATTGTCAGCAGTTCAAGAATTTTCACAAATTTTTGTTTACCAGCGAAAAATTGGAGTTTGCGAAATGGTTTTCAGGTTTACATGCCGCTAATCAATCATCCCTGAAAATAATTTTTTAAAACCTTTCAGCAATGAAGGCCAACAACGAAAATACGTCGGTGATTCAAAGATGCCTTACAGGATGCAGGCGGGATGCCTTGCAGGATGCAGGCGTGTCCATGAATGTCTGAGTAATATTTGCCAATAGTACCAAGTATCCTCGACCAGATATCGCATGTTCTTCTCACGCACTAACTTACGTATTTGCGTCAAACCTGAACGTGAAACTTGCCTCCTCAGTTGGTTCCCGCATGCGTGGTAAGTCTGGACTTGTTTGCTTACAGGTTTTTTTTTTATCGCAGCAAACAGTGAAGTTGGCTGAGTAGAGCGTCATGCAGTCTCCAAACGGATTTTTGCGACACGTAGGACCAAGAAGAAGTTTGATAAAGTACCATAGCTAATACTGAAGGGTGGGGAGGCTAGGAAAATTTAAACAAAATCTATGAATATTAAGAAAGTCCTTTGGTACTTGAATAGGTAATAGGTTAAAAAAATCTGCCTTACGAAATTAATATTTATGGTAATGAAGGAAACTTGCGAAATCAACGATGACAATAATAATACGCGGAAGGCACAGACGTTCCGAGGTTTCCTTGAGCTCGGATTCAAAAGGAGGGGTATAGGTCTATAGGAGGCCTCGAATACTTTGTATTTTATGACCCATTTCCTTGATGGGGTCCATGTAATGGGAACGGTAAAGACTCGATTCCCGAGAGAGTGTATTACATGTTATTAAGCAACATCGACAATTTGTTCAGTCATCAAATAAATTTATTATTCAAACTACACTTAATAATTTAATAATTGTACATATATCATAATTAAATGTAAGAACTATCTGTAATGAATGTTCTGCAATGTTCAATTGTTGCAAAAATGATCAAGCTTCAAAGCTCAGTGAGGAAATAATTGCAAGAAAACCAAAAAATTTCGTCGTGGTGGAACAGAGCGAAGGAATTAGCTATCATAAACGAAGCTATGAGGTGTCGTTGCCATGACAACGCAGCTATGAGATTTTCCGCAGCGTTCGCTAACGAGCCTCTTTATTGCACAACAAGCTCATCAATCCCGCTTCAATCTCATTAAAAAGCCGTACATAGCGGGACATTTCTTTCCTGCAAACAATTGGAACGAGCAAAGACCTATAATGGCAACTTTGATCTAATTATGGCATACGTTAATTTAATATAATTTATAGCTGTTGGTCATATATTCCTATTTACGCCTTGGACCGTTCGGGTATGCGACCTAAATTGTTATTTTGTACTGCGAGTCATACAAAATGTTGCATAAAAAAATCGCAGCTTACGCTAGCGAGGATGAGTAACGACCAAACAACGCAATAAAATATTGAAATAAATTTTTAAACGCCGCGCTTGCATGTAAAAAATTATTCTCTGCCCCCAAGTAATAGCAAATTATTCAATTCGGTTGCAAGATGGAATATCTTAATACTGATCACTTCATGTAACAGACCAGATGATATTAGCGTCTTAGAGCATCAAATTGCAAAAAAAACTGTGGCTAGAAGTAAAATTCTTGGACGAGCAGCAGCAACATACGTGAGCTCGGAGGGCAAGGAATGGAAACCAGGAAGAATGACAAGCAATCTACTTACAAATGAGAAGTTTCCTATCATCTTCCCCTATTGGAACATGGAGGTCAGAGACACCACAGAGTATAGTTTGGTATCACTAGGCACAAAAATTTTTATCTATATGATGGACCATAGAAACTGAAGTAAGTAAATGCACAACGTACAAATTCTAACAATGAATTAAAAAATAAAAATAAGTAAAATTAATTTCACAATCAATAAGTTCTACATACACGATAGAAGCACAGGAGGCATGGAAGATCTTTTACAGTTTTGTATTAAAAATATATTCCAGTAATCTCGACGAGGAATTGGATCTTTTCGAATGCCAAAGTAGTACGTGTGACAGCTCCAAACAATCGTGACTATCACGTTTCCAACTTGCAGTGGAAAAAATGATATTAAAAGGAAGTCTTTTCGCGATTTTTTTCAAATTTCATTGATTGAATACCACATCAACGCCATTGCGGAACTAATGAACATAGCATCGCCGATGACAATTATAAGACGAAGATTGGCTAACATGAAAGCTGTTCTGAAAACTTTGTTGCATAAAATTTGAAACCGCGAGTACGTGGTCGAATGAAAAGGACCCAAATTATAATGGAGTCACAATTTAGGTAAGAGAGGTTATCTTATCCATATTGCAAGACTCTACATATTCTATACCAACCAGCGGACGAACCGTTCTATTGTGGTACGTCGCAGACTAAATTCAGAAAACTTCCTGCAATTTTAGTTATCATGTCGGCGTAGCCTTGCGTCGAGGTTCAGTTTAATCGAATTCCCAGACGGTGGTGATACGATCAAGAAGATATGATTGGATTAAAGCGCCACGGTCTCGATTGAAGTTGCAACGCCAACACTGTCGATTACGAACAACGAGTTGTGCAATGTGATCAATATGCTTCATTTTACGGACACACAAATCTTTCCGGACGACTAGTTGAAACTAGCTTAATTTATTTTATTTCGGCTACAGTTTTAATCAATAAATTTTGATTATATGGAATAAAATAATGGATCAAACTAAAAAAACTGATGAGTGCGACGAAATTGTCAGAGGATGTAACTGATGCAAGTGAACATCCTTCCGGAGGTCAAACAACAATGCGGGCAAGAGTTCACGCGACACCTCAGCCGAAATTCTGTTTCAGGGCCGGACAATCTCTTCATCAGTGGCTGGAAGTTGCGTTAAAGGATCATGGACACCGCAATGAGGAGGCTATTGTACCACTGAACGTAGGTGAGCAAAGAGGAGCGGACGCGATTTTAGATGGCCAATATTTAATTTAGAATTACTTTAGCTAGGATCAAATTCGTTGAAAATTTTTGATTGCTTTAAAAAGCAATGCCAGTTTCAATTTATACCGAATTGCATTGGCGGAGAAATTACTTGGAGGCGATTAGGAACCGAGTTACTGTCCGACAGGCGCTGGTGAGTTAAACTTATAGCAACGCACCTTGTGACCCCAGGCATGAAACCGGCGGCCGGAGCCTTGAGTTTTTAGGTCGAAGCCAGGCGCATCGAGACGAACAGGCTTGCTTAAAGTCGCCTTCGTTGAAGAGGAAGCTATGTGTCCTCGTCGTATTTGTGTTGTTTGTTTCCGGCTCGGAGTAGCTGGGAAGACAATGCAGAGCACACAGTGCCAACATTTTCTTCACTGAGCGCACAACAGTCAGCACAATGAACAATCGAGAGTTCAGACATGTAAATTACGCGAAGCATGGCACGCTTTAGTTCATGCATAAATGCATCAAGTAATTCGCACTATAATGCATATACTCGACTAGAAGCAGCCAATTCGTCGAGAAAAGAGTGATAAATTTTCATATATAATTCAGAAATAAAAGTACTTCACGCATGGTAGGGGTAGAAAGACTATATTATGGATCTGTAGTCGCTATTGTCCTTTCATTTTTTTTTAATTAAATATTTGTTGGCAAATAAATTATTTAAGAAATCATAACCTATATAAGCACTTCTCAAGTGACAGAATAACGGCATCCTCGACATGGCACTCAGGCCTATATATGGACGCTATCTAGAGCGTTGCTAAAAGCTTCTCCACTTGACCAGCCTCAAAACATGCACATGCATTAACTTGCAAACCGATACTGATTAGATGCTCCTAGCTTACTTAGTTCGAATGAACACTGTAAAATTTTACGCCTCTAAAGTGTTTATATTAATAGGTTATTCGTAAAGCGCCCAATTATTTAACCAGGCACTTAAAACATGTTGAACACGTTTGAAGCTTGCACAAGTGAAATTTTGCTTCAATTTTTACTATTTTAGTTAGTAGTACGCTGAATGGTCCTTAGGCACAGAAGATGTCAAGGTAAAAAAACTCGCTTTGAGAGTCCTCCCTCGTGGAATCAAAAGCAACTCCATGTTTCTCTGCGGCGCTGGCGCAATTTTTCCATCCTATCCTGGGAAGAGTTAATAGGAAGGGGAGTCGAGCTCGTCAATGACTTCATCAGGAGGCGTAGCACCCAGGATGCTAGTGGGGATGCTATCTTATCTTCATAAAGGAATTTCAAGGATTAATATGTTGAGCCAGGCAAAAATAACAAATTGCTGTAAAATAATGTCAAATGCAGCTGAAGCCACAAATTTCAAGCCTGAAAATTCTAGCATTTCATAAGGTACTATCCCACCCTCCGAGATACCTTGCGCAAGCTTATGGACCTTTAATAAAAATGCAAGATTAAGTCCAGGAATTTTTATAACAAAAAGTTATTTTTGAGCATCGAGGAATCTTATACAGATAAAATGTCTACAAGCACAAAACTGATACTATGTAGAATATTAGATAAAGTAATAACATTATTCGAGACTGGAGAGATGCCTTGAGGCAGAGAGCCATAGTTTAGAGAGACCCTCACAAGCCTGCCTTGGGCCAGGCAGGCACCTGACTGTGTATGGGAGCAGCTATACGTTTCCCTCCCACATCCTTCCACACTCCCACTCCTTCCTCCCACTCTTATTGATCCTCCTCCATAGACTCTCCCTTGTCGCACCTCTCACTCACGCGCGTACTCTCCCACTCTCTTTCTCTCGCCTTTCCGTCCCTCTCTTTGCGCTCGATAAGTGCTACGCTAAACGTATGGTCTCGGCCACGCCTAGCGCCAAAAACGGGCATTCCAGCTCGCGTTGAACTGTCTTTGCACGCCACAATTACCTCCGGTAAAAAGACACGCGAATTTAAGGAGTCTTGGGAAAGAGTAGACAATTTTTTAGCCACAACTTAATTTATTTCCAAAAATGAATTAAGGCTCTGAACAAATTGAGAAATAGGTAATGGCAATATAAATAGCGAAACATGGTGAAGATAAATTCGTGAAACAAAAATATTATTTCAATTGATATTACCGAGTTGCCTTATTCAATCTAAAACCTTAGACTTTTAACAATTGACATGAGGGAGCTAAATTCTAAAATAAAGTTCGGCAGATAATTTAATTATTACAACTTCTTAAGTTTAATGATAGAAAATTTGGTGGTTTACAGCACCAACTGTTTTGTAAATAAATTTGTAAGAAGAAAATTAAAATAAGATCAATATTTGATTACGACAACAGGTACAAACGTTAAAATGAAATGAAATCATGATCAGTGGAGAGCACCAGAGAAATAAAGTAGCAAGGGAGAAATGGCGGTAGAGCAACTACTGTTGAAGAAGAGAAAAAAGAAGAAGCTCCCCTCGATATCTCAAAGCTCGAGGTGTCCCAACTGTAGTTTATGGCAAGCCCCGCTCCATAAACACTAGTCCATGCATTACAGCCGCCCAGTTCATACGCAGACTCTCGGAAATTGGACGCACATTTTGCCTCCTCAGTAATTTTCAAAATTCTCGGTATTATTTTTTAATTGTTTTGCCTATATGATTTCAGATAGTATTATTTACGGAAAACCATGCAAGGCAAAATAGCGATATGGGTACCAACAAAATGTGGGAGTATGAGTGTACATGAAAGAAAACTTCATGAAACCAGAACTCGAAGTGGACTTCTACAAACACACAAACAGTTCAACAAACGGAGGTCTCAACGCTATGTTGGTAAGAAAAATCGTTCATATTACCAAACACTGAAGTCTAGCAACCGCAAAACTGGTATGAGTTGCTAGAACTGTAGTGTGCATTTTCATTTCCACTTCGAATTGATGGTCCAGAAGTAGGGAGGTTTATGTAACAAACCCCAAGACCGACATTTATTGAAAGTTTTGAGAAAAAAAATTGGATTTGATATCTCTTTTCAGTAGAAATAAGATTTGAATTTGATATCCAACATTAAATTATTAGTAATGCAGAGAGCAATTGGAAAGAACGGATAAATTAATATGGATCGACAGCTTTTCGTTGCAGCACTGCACTTTACACGAATCTTCTTCTGTTCACATACTCGCTTGCAGGGAATAAATGGTCATCCTAGAAGAATGGGGCAAAATACAGAAGCAGATTTTTTTACGTATGTTGTTCACGCTGTTTGGAAAAAGAAGTAAAATATGATAGAGAAACGGCAAAATTATAACAACATATTCGTTTTGGGGAACATCGTTCTCTACTGCCACATTGCCGTAACCATTATTACGACTGAAACGGTAAATAAATACAAAACTATTTTCTCAATAACGTTAGTTGACTTCCCATTACAACAACACTGAGCATAAAAGCCGTAAAATTTGAATTGCCGTGCGGCTCCAGCTACCATAGATTCGATTAAAAAACTCGATATAAAAATCGAATAACAATCGAAAAGCGGAAGGCACAGACGTTCCGAGGCTTCATTGAGCTCGGATTTGAAAGGAGGGGTATGGGAGGCCCCGAATACTTAGTATTTTACGACCCATTTCCTTGATGGGGTCCATGCAGTAGGAAAAGTGCGGAAAATACACGAATTATACACCACACCAGAATTTCATTTGAGTTATAAATACTTTGATCCTCTTAAAATGGCACGAGACACGGTTTGACCTTTCATATAAGTGTCAGTTATTAGCTTCATCCGAGAATTTATTTTGAATCTGTTAAAAATTTACTTCATTCTTGACAATCTGAGTCATCAGCATGATTTAAGATGGCCAGATTCGATTTAACCAAAAATTTAAAAGCAAGGATTAAACCACAAATGTTCATATCTTTATGGAAAACGTTTCGGAGTCCAGCTCCATCGTCAGTTCGTAGAATCTATAATTTACATAGAAAGTCACAAATTAGTACAATTGAAAGCACAAAAAACACAATTAAAAACCTAAACTTACAAGTACCAGGGCACAAAACCTATCTATTCACAATTTCAAGAGGATAGGAGCTACCAGCTGAATTTAAACTGGGCCTAAGTTTAAAAATGTACAGTGATTCTAAAATACGCAAATCTGAAGTACCGGAGGTGGAAGCTAACACTCTAAAGTCACTGTCAGAAACAGGGACACCACACTGCTCGGCGTGAGTGCGCACAGCCGAATGAGGGGGGCGCGATAGTAACTGTCCGGTCCTACAACTCCTGCCCTTATGCTCAGCGACCCTGGAATAAAGATTGCGAGACGTCATCCCGACGTACGCAGATGCACATTGTGCACAACGAAATTGATAAACCAGGGACGATCGCATATGAACAGGGAGCATATCTTTATATCTAAAGAAAGAACCGATTTTGAAACCGTTTACCAGAACAATATGAAGTTTGACGTTTGGAAAGTATCTATCGAACAAGGCTGTTAATTCTCTTGACATAGCTTCGGACGCAGGGCCGAAGTATGGAAAAGAACAATAAATAACGTTCCTACTATCGCGCTCGGGAGCAACCTCACTGAATCGCTTCGACATGAATTTCTTGATTTGGGTATACACCAAACTTGCCGGAAATCCATTAAGCGAGAATATATTTCGTAAAAATTCAAATTCAGCGTCCATAGCATGGTATGTTGAACAAATGCGAAAACCTCTGTATAATAGAGTTTTAAGCCCATTTAACTTGAACCGTCAAACGTCAAACTTCATATTGTTCTGGTAAACGGTTTCAAAATCGGTTCTTTCTTTAGATATAAAGATATGCTCCCTGTTCATATGCGATCGTCCCTGGTTTATCAATTTCGTTGTGCACAATGTGCATCTGCGTACGTCGGGATGACGTCTCGCAATCTTTATTCCAGGGTCGCTGAGCATAAGGGCAGGAGTTGTAGGACCGGACAGTTACTATCGCGCCCCCCTCATTCGGCTGTGCGCACTCACGCCGAGCAGTGTGGTGTCCCTGTTTCTGACAGTGACTTTAGAGTGTTAGCTTCCACCTCCGGTACTTCAGATTTGCGTATTTTAGAATCATTGTACATTTTTAAACTTAGGCCCAGTTTAAATTCAGCTGGTAGCTCCTATCCTCTTGAAATTGTGAATAGATAGGTTTTGTGCCCTGGTACTTGTAAGTTTAGGTTTTTAATTTTGTTTTTTGTGCTTTCAATTGTACTAATTTGTGACTTTCTATGTAAATTATAGATTCTACGAACTGACGATGGAGCTGGACTCCGAAACGTTTTCCATAAAGATATGAACATTTGTGGTTTAATCCTTGCTTTTAAATTTTTGGTTAACTTGCGATTTAAGCAAATAAGTGACATCAGATTCGATTTGTAATAATGCAAGCATTACAAAAGGTAATTGACTGCTCAATGTGCGGGAATAACTTTCAGTTAGCCATAGATTAAATTCCAATTAAACTAGCATATAAACGAACTAATATGAGTTAGCAGACAAGCTATCTAGCGCCAGGACTTCGTCCGTGTATCATTGTAGTGAATTATGCCTAAAGCTACGACTTCACATTATACTAATTTCGGGTGCTGGCTGACGTTCCAGCAGATGTTTAGTACAAGTATTCATTTTACTAATAACGAACACATTGACGCAATTTACTACTGCAATAATGGTGCTGTTAACCGTAGATGAAACCCAGTTTTCCCAGGGATAAGTCGTTAAAATGTTTACAAAATTACAGAAATTGGTCCATTTATTCAAAATATGGAATGTTCTCATTAGTAATTTTTAAAAATAATCTGTTGAACTTTAGATGCCTTTCTTGGAAATGATGGAAGATGTCTTTAGGTTTAAATAAATCTTGAAGAATATAATACTTAATTTACATTATACGAATTTTTTTAGAATGTTTCTATCTCAAAACACTCATATTATGAATGGTGACAAATTCGATGCGCACATGGATTAGCAAATTAGTCGTAGAATGGGGACGTCAAAATAAAAGAAGTTTAGCGGTGTATGCAAAAGGTCGGTAAGCTGTGATGTCAAACAATTCAAAGTTGCTTTTCAAGCACTAATCTCGCCTGGCTTAGGGACATAAACCAAAAATGAGTGAGTAGTAAACCTTCGACCAGGAAATAATATCTGAGGAGCAACACGCGGGGTGATACCATTACCACAACTCATGGTTAATAACTTCCGTTAACATTTAACAAGATGATTGAAGAGGTATATTTACGTGTAAAAATACCCAAGTTTCTGACCTGAGAGTTAAGGTCACAAAACACTGACTACACGTATTAGTTCCAAATCCGACATTAATGAAATGTTGGAATGCTACTCCAATTGTAGAGTTTGCCTGCGTGTCATTGAAGCTAGCAGTAGCGAACCGGAACAATCGATAAGGGGATTGTAGCGGCCAGAGGGAGGGAGGGCGTATGATGGTGTAGTAGCAACAGCAGACTGCTTGGCAACTACACGCCCTCGCCACGAATGCAACGTCGCTTACTTTTCAACACACTTAACGTGAGCGACGAGTAAAATTGACATTTAATCCGGCTCTGTGTTCGATACAATAATGCTGAATAAGAAAATTATTTTTATATGCAAGAATGCTTTCTAAATGCAGACAGGAAATTCTCAACTAAAAAGGATGAGCATATATCATCCTAATCCAACTAAAGTTCGAATGAAATTAGTTCAACGTCATAGAAATTGGTAAGAGTGATATAAATTCCGACTAAAGTCAGTCTCCGACCCGGCCAAACTAGATTGCATTAAACAAGTAATAGTCAATTATGCCGTCGAATCGTGAGATGCAAAATTAAAACTATTGGATTTTAATAGCAACTAATTTTGTAAAAAAAATTATAAAAATGCATGCGACCGAAAGCAATGCTGCAGACGTGATAAATATTGCAGTAATGATAAATGCATGCAATTAAGAAATTGTAGTAGCTATACATTATTGTAATAATTCTGATTGCTTGGATCCAGCACAAAATTTGATGTCGTACAAATAAGTAGGAGACGTAGAAAATTTCGAGAAATCGCAATTTGATTAACTAATGATTCAAAAACTGGTGTTGGAGTACGTTTTTAGCCCTGTATGCAGTTATCGTGCATGTTTGAAAGGATTATCAACGAAATCCAGGAATCGAGATGACACGAATGACACAGAAACGAAACTAGTTATCTCATTATATCACTTACAATAAAATGGAATCATGAAGACTCGTTTTAAGCCGAGGGAAAATGAAGCCTGTAGCACCTCTTCAATTACCGCTGCAGCTGCCAAGAAATCGCTTCAAGATGAGTCGTTAAAAAATGAACAATGTCAGCGATATCTCGGTGAAGGGATTAACGAAGATTTGGTACGCATCACCAGATATCTCTAAATCTTTATTTCTTTACTTTTATACACATAAAATACGTTGAGCAGAGATTTCTTGGGCAATTATTGAGGATTGCAGCAAGCTCTTTCAACATCAGTCGTCTGTAAAACTTGTATGAAATAAATCATTTAGGTCTTTGAGGAAAAACTTAATATCAACATATTTGTGGACGCATTTGACGTGATTCAAGTGACTTGCTAAGAACTTTAAACCGCATGCCTCAATTTAGCCTCGATACCAAAACAAATTATAAAGAGAACTCTATTCCCTAGTTTGTTCTTCAAAGTCATCAGCATTTGGAGCGCCCTTAGGTGGTAAACGCCATCTGAGTGGCACGAAAAGAGGCGACCTCGTCGTCATAGGGGCGCGGTAAATTGGCTTAAATGATATGGCCCGAGCGATCTGCTGCACGCCATGCAATCCATCGCGCACCTGTCAATGCTTACGACGAAGACGGACATTACAGAGAGTTGCACGTCACATAAGCCTTCGACATTAGCCGCATATTCAGAAAATTGTGTGTGATATTGGCAATGAAATGAAGCGAATATATGTGAACCACGACGATGGTTGCAAGTTCATAAAAACAACATTTGTGAAATGGCTTCCCGGGATTCATAAGAAATATTTTGTAAATAATAAAATCGTTTCACTTATTGTCAACTTGATCCAGCCCATTGTTCATTAATGTCGTTTGTGTGGGACCGCAATTGTATTACACAATAACGACGTAACTTTTTCGTATTATTCTATAAATATAGGGTAAAAAATTCTTAGTGACTCTAATATGTAAATTTAAGACGAAACATTTGGTAGGTCCGCAAGGCAGTTGAAGGCGTAAGGCGGCCGCCATTAGAATGTGCCGGTACACTCGGGGCGCTCAAGAGGAAGACGCTCATTGAGAGACGCCTCGTAAAGATCACCAGCAGGGGAGACTATAATAGCTGTCCGCCGCACGGATACGATAAGCTCGAATAATTTGACTCTCTTTCCTTCCGCTTTAAATAAAAAATGGAGTGTAAAGCGAATATTATTTCATTAAAAATAACCGAAGATAAAGCAAAGGAGCAAAGGCAACTAATGAGTTGGACTGTAATTTAAGCGAAATTACCGTTTTTCATTAAAAGAGACAAAATTATAAGATTCAGCAAAAAATTGATTAAAAGAGGCTTCAAACGGTGCCAGTAGAAAGTTTTGAGGGCCATAAGCAAAAAGAAATTTATATACGATTAAAAAGCCATTAGTGAAATACAAAATTATCGCTCAAGTCAATTCGATATAGCAGTTACTATAAATAACGCAGTAATTCCTATCATTTTCAAGAAAAAGTCTTATAGAAGCGATTTTATTATGTATATATCTACGCACATCCGAGCAATATTAGATCCCCATCCAGTCCCCTTGATAGCAATCCACTTGAGATTTGGTGACCCATAGCGCAATGGTCGGTCTGCGCCAGACCCCGTTATGGCTGCGGGGCGACCATACAGGCCAATGTTGATCACAGGACCCTAAAGGGACCCGATGCTCGGACTCAGTGCCCTTAAATAACTCAGCTATCTAACCCTAACCGTATCTCCGGCAAGGGCTCGGGTCCCATGCGACCAATTCAAACAAGCCGCAGCCCCCGTCCTTATTGAGACAAGGGCTCTCTCCGCTGAGCTCTTCATGAGCTCTACAACCTCCGAGTTCAGAATCTTGGGCCGCTGAGGCGTACTTTCTATATTTAAAGATGAAAACAGTCTGCAGTACGCAAACCTATTAAAAATACCAGTTGGAAGCTGGGGAGTAACGTAAAGAAAGCTTCCTTTCAAAACTGACTTACAGAAATTAAAATAACATATTTTTATTTAAGTTCTATATTTCAAGGCTGTCTAAAAATTAGGAATCTGCAAGATATAATAAAAACAATTTTTATGATTGAAAGCAACCACCATAACAAATATTCACAAAAAAAATAAATTAATTAATAAGCAGGCTTCACATGTTTTACTAACGTATGCGTCAGTGCACGACTGGCAAGTCGTGAGAGGTGGTGCTGCTTTATACAGGCTGCTGACCAAGCTGGTCTGAAAATCATGAAAATAATGATGTATCCTAACGAAATTGTTTCTAAATTTTTTTTTGTCGAAAAAAGACGAAATGAAGAAAATCTAACGATTTGGAAAGACTCATTCGGAGCAACGTGGATGGTTACAAACTTGGTGGTAAATAATTTTCAAGATGAATTTACATCGGTAGGAACTCAGTTCCAGAATTTTGTTGATAACATGCTAAGGATACGAGTCGCATTCGGCTAACTTTGTTCCATAGGAATCGAACGTGATTGGTAAGCAAGGCTAAAGGTACTCACATCAACCATCATTTATTATGCGTAAATGAAGCTAACATAATAAAAACAAAAATTCACTGAACGTCTGAACACAATATCGGGCACTATGCACAGCTTATAAAAATGTTAACTTAGTACCATATGTTTGCAAGCTGGTAGTTAACTATCCGCACTGAGTACTAATGAATCAGAATTTACAGGGGCACATCAGCCCTCTATAACACCAATTTGTTTTATATTACCAAATGATCGCTTCTAATTACCGGTCCGACACTTCAGCGAAATCACCGGTCCGACACTTCAGCGAACTCGCGTGCGAACTGGCCTGCGAACTCGAATGCAAACCTAACTTCATTTTCAACTGTGGCACTCATAAATCCTTCAATAATGAACGGATTTTATTCAAATTTTAAATATAAGTAGATAATATCAGTATTTTGCGGGGGGAATTTTTTCAGATTTTTACATCAATTACTTTTTGTTAATGCCACAAAATAGTGAAACTTGACCTGACTAGGACCTAACCTGCGAGGTGAACGTGAAGTTAGGTTTTCCGTGATAATAAAAAAGTAATGAATGTAAAAATCTGAAAAAATTCCCCCCGCAAAATACTGATATTATCTACTTATATTTCAAATTTGAATAAAATCTGTTCATAATTTAAGGAGTTATGAGTGCCACAGTTGAAAATGAAGTTAGGTTTTCCGTATTAACAAAAAAGTTATTGATGTAAAAATCTGAAATAATTCCCCCCGCAAAATACTGATATTATCTACTTATATTTTAAATTTGAATAAAATCTGTTCATTATTTAAGGATTTATGAGTGCCACAGTTGAAAATGAAGTTAGGTTTGCATTCGAGTTCGCAGGCCAGTTCGCACGCGAGTTCGCTGAAGTGTCGAATCGGTCTTCTTATTGATGTAAAAATCTGAAAAAATTCCCCCCGCAAAATACTGATATTATCTACTTATATTTCAAATTTGAATAAAATCTGTTCATTATTTAAGGATTTATGAGTGCCACAGTTGAAAATGAAGTTAGGTTTGCATTCGAGTTCGCAGGCCAGTTCGCACGCGAGTTCGCTGAAGTGTCGAATCGGTCTTCTAATTCAGTAATTCTAACCCATCTTCCGACTATGGTCCTAAACTTCGGCCAAGTACGAATGTCACCTAGTCATACTGTCAGCCACAATACAAAAACATAAACAATGAAAATTTAATCATACATATTTTTTTCAATATGTTCCTTAGCCTTTTTGAAGCATCAAATAGTTTACCTCACGCCGTTTCTTAGGAGTAACACTTTTTATGCAGTCATTGCTGTAAAAGTACTTTCCTAAGTTTTCTACTGATTGGTATGGTCAGGTAGAAAGAAAATTTTTTATTTCGATGGGTAACTAGACGTATAGGGAAAATTGTGATGCTTCTAGCAGGTTAACATGTTATTAGCCCAACGGGCTAGAGGCTAGAGCCTAGGAATTCCAATCACCTATGGCAGGAAAATGAATATATAGAGGAAATAAAACCATCTTTGATCGTTAAATTGATGGATTATTCAAAATATTATATTTTAATATATAGAAACTTACTAGACCAAAGTCGCCAAACTTCTCTCAGCGGCCGGCGCTCTGTTCTGTTCTGGCTCTTCACTAGGTGGCGCTCTTCACTTCTGGCTAGGAAGTGAAGAAGAGCTCCTTCTTCACTTCCTAGTGCCTGGGAGCTCTGATGGAAGGTTGAGTGTGCGCTTTGACCTCTAGTCAGCCTTGTTTAACAATTCCCTGACTTTTTTTGCTCGATTATCACTTACAGTCATCACATACCACTGGAGGTACAGATGCAAATCAGAATGTTTCGTTATTTCCTATTTGCGATAATATTTATTTGCATTTAACTAATACGCAATAAGCAAGTAAAACATTTATACTTATTTATGAGTCAATAGGACCAGGTGGATTGCGTGTGGAAAGAGTTGCAACTTGTCTTGTGTTAGACAATGAAAACATTGGTGAAGTTCTTAATTACGCGTATCAAAAGTTTTAAACAACTGATCAAGTCGAACGTTCATGACGGCTGACAATTGGGTCTGTTGTAAACAATAATTTTTTCTTCACGGCACAAATGCCGCATTTGTATCAATTTTTGAGCCTGACCGGCTTATGAGCTTGGGCCCACAGAATGAGACTTAGAATTTACTACAACTGTAGTTTGGAGTTTGTAAGTAATGCTATTTTATTCGTTCGCTTCTCATATGAGATAGGGAACAACATTTCAATGCCATTCGCATTGCAAGACTTTCCTTGTAAGCATAATAATATTATAGCACAAGACAGCGTCTCTTACGAATAATCTATATTTATAAATAAAGTTAAAATTGTTTCTAATAGCACACGAGAAAGTAATGAAGCGCCTAAAAAAACAAAATAGGAAAGGAAGTAGGGTAAAATATAACTAACGATTGAATTTTAATTAAATGAAAGATATATCATAAGTGACTGTGCATGAGATTCGAGGGGTTCAAGGCCACTGAACTAACTAAACAAATTAACGATCAGAACTTTCCAATGTAGATCGGATTGTTATAAGAGAGCTCAAACTTCCGTCGTATTTCTGACAAACGTAAGCTACAAATTTGCTCCATGCAATCCCAGAATAAAAGACAGCTTAATAGCAGCGTTTGGGTGTGCTTGGGAGAGGCACTCATTACGAGGAAGTCGAAAAACGCCGTCAATTATGGATGTGAATGCGGCTAGGAAAATCTGATTAATCGTTTCAACAGAGCGAAGTTAGGCTCCATGCAAACTAAAGTTGATTTTGAAGTTGAGCGAACATTAGTTTAGGAGTAGAGGCGGGGTTTACGGTCGAATCGCGAACTGTGATATGTGGATGCGAAACGCATCGTCCATAGGTTATAATCTCTCTTAAACGTGATGTGCTGAGTCAAATATTCTAGAACAGGCAAATTTAATTACATGATTTGAATAAATAATGAATTAAATCTCTGCCAACACGATAAATACGACAATTTTGCATGTTAGATATAGGCAGATTTAAGAAACAATAATTTTGTGGTCCGACAGATGAGCAGGGCATTTCTACACAATGCACCAGACTATATCAACTTTATAGCCAGAGTATTACGCTGATGGAAAATGGAGTGTCACTTTGAAAAAACTACCTTAAAAATGAACGGTCCAACCGGTGTTGCAGGGGCCGGGTATTGAATGGTAAATTGTACTGGATTGGACTGCAATTGGTGAAAACATCCATGCGAGTATACATCGGTTTTCTAAGTCATCTTTTTACTGTAATGCAATCAATTTTTCAATACCTTCAATTCGGGTTTATCCTCGAAGCGTTTGCACAACAGAACTTAATGTGCACAATAATAGGTTTATAATATACAATCGATAAAAAACCAATCATGTATACCTACATACAAAAAATGTACACACAATGATGGAAACTTATTTATAACAGATAAACACTTCGAACAGTGCAGAGATAAGTTTATATATTCCTCTATGCGAAATCATCAGTAGATATTACAACTAAGTCAATTATGTTTACCGGCAGTAAAAACATTCTCTGATGAGCTAAGGTTTAGCTCGTATTTCCTAGACAGTGCCATCAACGTACCAATAAATTCCAGGCATCGGCCACAAAAATAACTCACTGTAGAAAACGAACAAATATTATTACGGAAGACAAAATATAAATCCAAAATATCAGTTGTTGACTGCTGAAGACTACTGCATTTATTTGAAAACTTCTTCATGCTTGTAATGAAACATATTGCACAGACATCAGGACGTGGCGGCCTACAGTGGACCATGAATAACCAGGTATGCGTGGACAGCCATGTAAGCCATGTTTTATGAAGTATGGCTCTCAGCATCAGAGGCGCATATATGTAGCTTGTACTTGTAACATGTGCTTTACTCAGCAAAAACAAGAAAATGGAATATGTTATACTCAGCAAAAACATAATATTCGAACGAAACTATGAAAAATTCATCACCGGCAAGTAAACAGGCTAAATCGATGTATGGCGATGATCTGCCATAAAATATTAAATATTCGGCACTGAATAGTCAGCATTAAGCACATAATATTAAATTTTGGCAACCGTATTGTATACATTGACCAACAAAATTTCTAATATCTGGTTAGATAATAATTTTTAACCGGATCGTCAATATTTGCCACCAGCAACCAATTAGTAATATTACTAAACAGTAAACCTGGGCTCCTGGAAAACAAACCCGTATATTTCGTTGAGTAATAAATAGACCAATGCGGCCACCTGGTGATGTGAGCAGTTATATTATATACGAGGCAATTGCAGGGTAAGAAGCGACCTGATAGCCGTCATAGCGCCGGACAATATCGCAAAAGCGATCCATTGCATCAATCATCCATGGAGACATTCTTCAGGACCATTTGTTGCGTTCTGTCAATGCAGGTAAGGCAGAGAAGAGCTCATCTATAGGCAGCGGAGGATCATGCCATCGAAGGCTTAGGAGTATTAGCATTCAGCGAGAGTCGATGCGCTCAATAGCACAGCTAAAGGCACGCCATCGGAATCCCGCAAACGGCGTCGCTCAGGTCATCCACCGCCCACGCTGCCAAAGAGCAATAATGTGGACGTGAACTTCAGGTACTTTCCCGCACTGCGTTCAGAGGTGCTCAACTTTTATTACCATATCGGACTACGAAATCCAACAGAATATCATGAGTATGAACCAGGCAAGCTTTTATAACCGTTTTCTTCGACGTAGAATAAAATGGTAAGATAGGATATTATCTACGAGAATGTTAAATTTATGAATTTTATTCTGTATTTCAGAATAAATTGGTGGGCACAAGGTACTTGAAGGTGAACTTATACTATACTAAAAAATACTATTGTAGATAATAATTAAAGTAGAAATCTACCCAAGTTGCAGGGGTATGTGAAATTACAACACAATTTCCGATTAAAAGTATTATCAGTCAAAACGGAAGCACTGGAAACAGCATCAGATCTCGTTGCCGGTGCAAGACGCATTCAGCGGCGAACTGATAGACGTTATTCGAGCTCCCGAGCATTCGATCTATGTATTTAATGAGGAGCCTATAGCAAGGCAATATTGTGCACTCAATGATAGTGCTTGTTCCTGGGCACAGCACATCAACACAAGCATGCTCCAATCTCGTCACGAGAGAGAGAGCAGGAAATGGGTGGCAGTTATTTTGTATACATAATGAGTTTGAAGATTAATTTTTAGAATACACATTTTATTACCGTGTTCACTCGAGGATTTGAGGAAAAAAAATATAAAACAAAAGGTAAAATTTCCAGTTTCTAAAACTAAATTGATGAACGAAATCATTAAAGTGGAACAAAGAGTGCTAACTTCCAAGCGGTCGACAGTTTAAGAGCGCTGTTCCACGCACACGTTTCTTTTCCATAGCTCCTTAGATGGAAGTAAATAAAATGTTCGGTTCAAAGCCCGCAGATTTTCGAGAGGAAAGAAACTTTTGTTTAGCTCGTTTAATAAATTTGATGTACGTTAAGATGAATGTCATAGAAAAAACAAATGAAAATGAATGATAAACCACAAGTTAAAAATTAACGCCATTCGAATACATCGGTAATTCGTATCAAAGAACGCCAGAGAAAATCGTGAAATTGAGTTCATTACATGAACGAGCGAGAATTGACCGCAAGGCACGAATTTAAAAAAATAAGCAGTCATCAATTAATCTAAGCAATCAATTAATCTAACTTGTCGATAAACGGAAAACGAAAATCATGCATCTTTTTTATTTTAATTATTTTCATAGAATGATCATACTACAGAAATGATACAAAATATTTAAATAATTTTCTCTGCAACTGACAGAACTGACTAAAGATACGGACGGAAAAATTTAGTTAAAAAGCTGCGCCGTAAATTGAAGATCTTGCAATGTATGATGTTCTATCCTAGGCGTCCCGCAAAGATGGCTGCAAACACGCCAAGTCTCACTAAAGGACAGGCAAATATTGAGTCAGGGAACTCTTTTACTGTCACTTTGTGACAGCGACGCCCGAATAAACGGGACTGCCGATGAATACTTCCCACTGATGCACATCAATACAGCACTTTGATGCACAAGAGTGGCATTCATGATCTGCTATTGCCGCAAGGGTTGCATGTCCTTAAGAAGCATGCTGGTAATAGTAGTATGGTTTAAAGGGTTTCAACATATCGACCGTAGATTGTTATTAATAGCAAGCAGTAATGTAGCAATGATAGCATGAAACCAAGATAAGAAAGGCATCAAAGGTAGCATCGTATCTTAAGTAATATAGTATCATTGTTGGCCAGTGTAGTAGTATTGTAGCTATGGTAGCATGAAGTTACGATCGAGTAGCATCTAGTATATCACGTGCAGCGTAAGATCATGAGTAGCGTGCTATGAATAGTAGCATGCCATCAATGGCAGGAATGCACAAATGGAAGCTTTGTATCAAAGGTTTTTGGTATCATGGGTAGATTGGAAATTCTTGCGTGAAATAGTAATGAAGATTTTAGGCTATCAAGATAAATAAGATTTGATTGATATCTAGAAAAACTGTTTCAGAAAAAATACATTGACGCACAATTCAGCCTCCCAAAATCTTTGTAATCACATTTTTTTAACGATGGATCATTACGAGATTCCTTTTGCACCACAACACACGACTTGCCAATCCAGTTTTCGAGAATAAATTCAAAGTTTACGCATTAGAGAATCAATAGAAAGTGTCGGTACAGGAGTCATTGCGGTGATCATGGCCTTCCCAAGCGGGTTCCAAGCCAACATTGTTCTTCCGGATGACTGCTGCCAGAGAAGCCTACTTTCAAAGCTCTCGTGGGATGAGACGAGCAGAGGTAGAACAATGACGTGATCTGTCACAGATAAGAGAGGATTGCGCGTCTCTCAGGAGCAGTGACAGGATATCAGTTCACAGGATAGCTTTAAAAATCACTCGCAGTTCTCATTCTGAAAGAATAAAGGAGGAAGCTAAATATTTTGACTGCGCAGCAGAAATTGCAATAGCCTGCAAAAAAAAAAAACAATTAACCAGAGCGACGTACACAAAATATACTTTCAAAGAACATTAAAACAAACCAAAATACACCGAAGACCATGCATTAGAAATAAAAGAGACTTCCACGTTTCATAGAAGTCTAAACGCTGAAAATACTTGGAGCTTTGATAAGAAGTAATAGGCATTAGCTTGGATAATGCATGTAACGAAACCTATCATTATTTATAAGTAGAAAACATAACCTAATAACACGCAGATCCCAAATGACAAATCTTATGCTGAAAAATTTTCAAGTTTATTGATCACAGACGAGTTCGCCATTAGGTAGAAGCATCATCACCCACGACCAAGTGTGTTAGCACGCGCGTTCATCGAGAAGTGCGATATTTCGGGGCAATTCATCAACGATGTGTGCGCAAGTTGGGCTTTAGCGACCCCAAAGAAACGCGTAAATGGGGAACCGCGCCACGTAACAAAAAGCTTTACTGCCAATATGAGCAGCAAGCACGTCATGCCATCACACATCTACGTCGTTCCATAGAAATGAAGTGGCTCAACAATGCGCGAGAGAAGCTTTCATTATGTGGAACGCATTACACGCACTCAGTGGAACGCGCTACAAGCACTCAGTGGAACGTTCTACACGCATTCAGTGGAACGTGCTGCATGCACTCAGTGGAACGCGCTACACGCACTTAGTGGAACGCGCGGCACGCACTCAGTGGAACGCGCTACACGCACTTAGTGGAACGCGTTACACGCTCTCAGTGGAACGTGCTGCACGCGCTCAGTGGAACGCGTTACACGCACTCAGTGGAACGCGTTACACGCTCTCAGTGGAACGTGCTGCACGCACTCAGTGGAACGCGCGGCACGCACTCAGTGGAACGCGCGGCACGCACTCAGTGGAACGCGCGGCACGCACTCAGTGGAACGCGCGGCACGCACTTAGTGGAACGCACTACACGCACTCAGTGGAACGCGCGGCACGCACTCAGTGGAACGTGCTACACGCACTCAGTGGAACGCGCGGCACGCACTCAGTGGAACGTGCTACACGCACTCAGTGGAACGCGCTACACGCACTCAGTGGAACGTGCTACACGCATTCAGTGGAACGCGCGGCCCGCACTCAGTGGAACGTGCTACACGCACTCAGTGGAACGCGCGGCACTCACTCAGTGGAACGCACTACGCGCACTCAGTGGAACGTTCTACACGCATTCAGTGCAACGCGCTACACGCATTCAGTAACGCGTTACACGCACTCAGTGGAACGTGCTGCACGCGCTCAGTGGAACGCGCGGCACGCAATCAGTGGAACGCGCTACACGCATTCAGTGGAACGCGCCACACGCATTCAGTGGAACGCGCTACATGCATTCAGAGGAACATCATACACGCACTCAGTGTATAACGAGCTACGCGTACACAGCAATCTTGCGGTAGGAGGGTTCAAAAATCTCGAATTGTTGTACAAGATTTCGGACGACGATGAAAATTTTTTTTCACACTGTAATAAGCTTGTTCCGGAAATTCCCAATTCAATTAAAGCTGACTGACATAAAATGTTGCATAATTGCATGCCGCACATTTGCATCGCATGATTTTTCGATTTCTACACAATTAAAGATTTTCATAGTAGATCACATGAGACTTCAATCCACCCATTACTCCAATTCGTGGGCAGACCGTACCACTCCACTTGAGTCGCGCAGTGAAAATTGGTTAAAAGATTTCGTTAGCAAGAGGGCGGTAGCAGGGATCACGAGCGACTGAAATGAAACTGTCGATAATTCTAAGGCTCTAAATTGGCCAAAGTTGGTGCATTCTTCCTCGCAAAAGTCAAATTACGTCGTGGATAAGGAATTGCAGAAGTAATGGTAAAGTTTGTCCATAAAGAATGCTCACACGACGTGGCACCCCGCATTTAATGCCGAAACTTGGGTGTTTTGGACCAACTGTCTGATAGCGAAGTGGATTTGTAAGTAGCTGGGTCATGTCAGGCTAGTAAAAACGCCCGTGATTACAGTCCTCTTTTGACGACACAAGAAGCAGGTCAATTTCGAGGTAAATGCAAGCTCGCTCGACTAAGTTTGTTCAAGTTCTTTCTCTATTGATTTTTCGAGTGAAGAGCTTAGACTAAATTTTAGTTCCAGAGAGTTGAAGTCGGAAATAGGTTAAGAAATTTATTTGGATTGAACTCATCATATGGACCAACCTCATATGTGGCATCGTATTCATCTAACGTCGTATGAATCCAAGGTTTTATACAGGAATGAGAAGCGTTAGATAATACGTAATTTTATGAACTATCAATAAAAGCAATGAAACTGCTTGTTAGGCAAATTCAGTCGCTAAATAAATTAGCTTGGACAGTACTAATGACATCAGCCACTGCAACATAAATAAATAAATGTGAAACTGGGGCCATACGTTCAAAGTTCGCTAAGTCAACGTAAGTACTTAGGCTCTATTTTCTTGTCTATGATTGGTGGATTTTGCTTGAAAGGCCGTCAATGATTGGCTGATGAACTTACGATTTCTTAACTTTTTTGAAAGTATGGGCCCTGCTGATTTCTATATGGACGCACGCTACGGGCACAAATGGGTCTCCGAGAATATTGACGGTTAACGATACGATCAACACAACTCAAAGGTCGTACGTAAAAAAAGGAGCTTAGTATTAGAGTCTTCAACGCAAATTCAACGCGCCAAAATACATCGTCCAAGGCTTCTGATTTGATATGTGCTGATCGTCACCAAGAATTGTTTTGATTGTAAGATCACAAATTATTTGCCAACTAACCTAACCGTTTCATAATGAGAAAAAGTAAAATGCTAACTATTAAATCCAAAAAAATGTTGGACAGAGCGGAGCAGAACAATATAATTCGACGCCTACTGAGAACAAATCGTTCCGTTAAATTTTTAAATTTATTGACCCTGGAGGATGCAGAAATCCCATGCTTGGCAGAACGAGCTGCTGAAGAAAATCAAATATTTTCTCTCCCGGGTATTGAATTTCTTATACATTATACTTTTACTGCAAAACCATTTGGAAAAATTTGCGCAGACTACGTATGAAAATATCAGCACATAACTGTACCGCAAGCTCGTGTGTCTTGCATCACAGAAGCCAAGGGAAAAATCTCGAGCCTTACAGGTGCTATGAATTTGGTGCGGCTGGAAGGCGAAGGACATAAGATTTGCCGGTAAGCTGGCAAACGAGCGAGCGTGGCTCGAGCACATGGCAGGAGGGTTCCTCGAGAGCCAATTGTGGTGCAAGTAATCGTAAATAAAGTGCTTCCAAAGACCGCAAAATCCAGTGCAAGTGTTGGGCTAGTCAATTACGGCTGCAGGCAGTGACGGATGCCCAAGAAAGAACGTCCCAGTGTAACGTTTCCTACAGAAAAGTGGAGGAAAAAAGATATTCGGAACATTTACTTGACTTACCTAAGCAAATCTTTACACAAGTAAGCCAAGGCAAAATGAAGAATACTGTCGAAGGAATTGGGGCTCATTTGATGAAATTTAAGCGTGAAATAGCGATAATGGTTAAGTTTGAAATCATGACAAGATCGAAAACTAAACCGAACAGACAGCTAAAATTACCCAATAGTGAAGACTTCCTGAACTAAGGCTAGATCGGTGCTTCTATCCTGTAATATGTAAATTAAAAATTTAAAAGTAAAGAATAGTCCATAAAAATTTATATTTTTATAGAAAACGTTTCGGAATCAAGCTCTATCGTCAGTTCGTCGGCTCAAAATATGAATTTTTGTGGACTATTCTTAGCTTTTAAATGTTTAGTAAACTTACGATTTAGGCAAACATGCGACATTAATTATGTAAATTAATTACAGTAGAGCGAAGTGGCCGACTTTACTAAATATTCAAGATTACATTGAAATAAAATCTCGCAAAAGAACTCAGTCCAGAACGCAGTATTGAATAAATTTGCTAAAACAGTGCGAACGTTTTTGTCGAGGATTATAATTGGGTGATATCTATTTACTTAAATTAGAAATATTTTTTGTTCATAAAATAGTCAAAATACAATGTTTTATATTTGTTACTTTTTTCTTTCTTACTGCAATTAAGACTTAGTTAGATTGCGCAATTTTCAAGCATAAATGAAGGATTAGGAGAATAATCGAAGGAAGAACCCTAGTAAATGAATATCATTTAAACATGGTCAGATGTTATGAAAGTCTCAGTCACTCCAGCAAAGGCTACAAGTATCAAGGAGACAGTCGAAAACGTTCTCATCGTAATACATTAATTAGAGTGACATAAAAAGTGAGCTTCAAATTCTGGAACCGCCTTATGAGACTCGACCGTCGACAACAACTAATATTGCAGTGACAGATTGGACGAAAGCTCTCAACGGATTACGATTCCCTCTGATGATTTCAAGCTACATGTAGCCAAACATATACACTTAAAATAACATTTCTTATTCAATTCTTATTTTTATTTAACAAAATTAAGTATCGTGCAGTAAATACTTACAAACGATTGGACAATGATGATCAGGATTAAGTGGCAGCATATCTTTGACCCGTACATAACAATAGATTCAGGCTCAAAAAGCAAACCCCTACTAATAGTATTACCTAGCTACGAGTACTAGGCAGATCGACAAAACGGTCCATTGTTCTTTCGACTTTCTAAAGACTGGATTTTGACTGACAATAAAATCAAAGAAAACGGCAATGTTTGGAGAAGGCTGTTAGAAATCAAACGTAACTTGTTGAGATGTAAGGTTATTGTTTTTTTTTGAGATTTCGGTCGCATAAAATCGATTCTCGTGCGAATAGACGGGTTTTATTTGTAAGTACCGGAATAAAAGTTGAATTAATCTATAGTTATATTGGGTCGAGTTAGTACAAATATATTTTAGTGCGTTTATAAATATCAGAGAAATGAGCTTCACAACTCTGCTTTGAGGATATATCTATGTGTGAGATGAGCATATTCATAAAAATTAAAATGTTGTTCTATCATACTTCTAATATTTCCTTTCACAGAACATTAGTTTTGCGGCCTAAGTTCAAGATTTACTTGAAAGGTCATGTAAAAAAATTGTTACGACAACTATCGATAGAAAAACACATTCCCAATCAGCCCATTGAAGCTCTTCATATTCTTGCTTGACCAATAATGATCGATATTTTGAATGTTCTTGGCGTTGTCGTGCCTTCCTTTGAACGCGCGCTAAGCAACGTCGTCCGAAGGCAGAACAAGTCAGAATATTTTTTTTCTGGATCATCACAGCAGAACAGCATTTGAATAGACGTCTGTCCTTCTAGATTTCAAACCAGTTTATAGGAGACATGCTACCGCTTGCGCCCACCCGGTTCAACTAGCTGGAGTCCGGCCGGCACACAGCAGCTCAGCTGCTGGATACCGCAACATCAAACAGAGCCGAAACTGTAAAATTGTTGTGTCCTTTTCAACTTTTTGATTTCGTCTTTTTATGTTACATCATTTTTTGTTTTTACTTAGTAAATCACTGCAGCTACTCGCGATTGTGAAGAACGAATATCCATTACTAACTTTCAATTAACAAATTAGCTAATTGCCGAACAAGTCGTTTGGGAGAAACTCTTGTAAGCTTGTGGTAAAAGGAAAAGCCACGACAGCCCAGCAAGCGGAGATTTAAGGCGTTACAAGAATTGAAGGAATCACAAGGCGGTAATCTGAAGGGGAAAATGAGACAACTTGTACGAGTAATTCGGTCGATGAATAATGGAGTGAAGTAAAGAGCTCAGATTATATGGAAGGAAGAACTGGGAGCTAAGAGTGGATGACAAGAAGAAAAAAGGAGGCGACTTGAGTGGAGCTAGGAGTAAAGTGGAGCTAGGAATAAAATGGAGCTGGGAGTAAAATGGAGCTAGGAGTAAAGTGGAGCTAGGAATAATGTGGAGCTAGGAGTAAAGTAGAGCTAGGAGTAAAGTGGAGATAGGAGTAAGTGGAGATAGGAGTAAAGTGGAGATAGGAGTAAAGTGGAGATAGGAGTAAAGTGGAGATAGGAGTAAAGTGGAGATAGGAGTGAAGTGGAGATAGGAGTAAAGTGGAGATAGGAGTAAAGTGAATATAGGAGTAAAGTGAAGATAGGAGTAGAGTGTAGCTAGGAATATAGTGCATTTGGGATTAAAAAGGGGTTAATAGTAGAGTAAAGCTTGAAGAGGATAGTGTAATAAGAGTGGAGAAGAGAGATAAGTGGGAGCGGAGAGCCTCCCTCCCTCCTGCACCAGTCGCCGTGTTGCCTCCTATCTGCTTTAACCTCAGGGGCTTGAGTCGCGGCTCCAGCTTGAGGCAGGCTCTGTTCATCCCACTCACCTGACTCGCGAGCTTCATTACGAACTTCATCAATAGATTTATCACGTCACATGTCATTGATAAATATGCTATCCTAACGTAATTAAACAGCCACGAAATTTATTATTACCACTGCAACCAAATTTAACAACCACAGCTACCAATACTGTCCAACATCTTACTGATCAACTAACATGGTGCCAACGTCTTACTGACCAACTAAGATGGTGCATATTAATATACTGTCCAAAATCTTATTGCCCAACCAATACGGTGCAAATCAATACTGCGCAATATCTCACTGTCCTACCAATACGGCGCATACCAACACAGTCCAACATCTTACTACAATGGTGCAGTTATAGACGGCACCTGTTAAATTAGGCTAATTACCTCGACGTCCGTGGAAGAATTTTGATGGACTGAATTACACTTAGTTCAATTACATTACGGCATTATGGATTACCAGGAAGAATTTACATCAAATAATCCATAGAGAAAGAATTCATGAACGCATCGGTGTATGGAATTCTAGGCTCACCTTGCGTCGGTCATCAAAAGAAAAATATCTGGAAAAATTGCCTTCAAAATTCGAATTGATTTTCATTTGTGAAATTTGCTACATATTCTTAATAGGAAAATGATTTTCTCAGTTCAAATCAACTAGGAATTTGTACATTTAAGGAATCACGTTTTTAAGGAAAACATTTCGGCGAACAGGTCAATAATCAGTTGAAGAATTCATCAATACAAGTAGAATCAAATCCAACGCCCAAATTTACCGAGTGAAGAATAAGATTTGAATTGACTGATATATTGACTAATATAAGACAAAATAATGATAGATAAACATGAACGAACTAGAGATTGAACTAGTGAAAACAGACAAGAAGTATAGAGGTGATATTTAAACCATGTTTTTATTTAAAAAGCATTCAAGAATTCAGAAATTTGCAAGTTGAAAACATCTGAAGTAAGCACTGATTTTAGCAGGACAGAATTTGAGAATTATTAATAATCGATTTTGAATTATTGTATAAAAGGAGTGTGCTCTTTGAAAAATTTAGCAGAAATACATCTTTCGATTCTTAGGGAAATTTTCAGATGCAGGGAAAATGTTTACTAATGAAAAATAAACAACTTTCCTTTAGGAACAAATCGAGATTTTTCAATTTGAGTTAACACTGAAGGTGTCGGAATCCCAATTATCGAATTATGCCCATAAAATTTGGCATAAAAAGACTCTTGAGCAAGTGCATACTACCGGAAGCTGTAATGACGTCACGAAACTTTTTGCCTAGATTGGCAGGGCATAGAAGAGGATACTCGTTAATGGCACTAGAAACCAACTCACGCAGTGATTTCATTCAGTTAATTTTAAAATTTTATACCTTACTCTTTGTGCTTATAACTCTTAATTTCCGAATAATTATATTTTCTCAACCAAAAACCTAGTTTGAAGGTCGCCTCAAATGCTTATTATCTTGGAATTTGTCCGTATAGCGATTGGTTTGTCCGTGAATGTTTGCATCACATTATTCCACCTCTTACTGTATGCTACTGTATGTCTAATTTACTACTCAGATAATTTATTTTTGTAGATTAATAATTATTTATATTTGAACAGGTGATGTGGCAGGCCTCCAAAAATTGTTCTCTGAAAATATAATCAATTTTCTTAACATTTTTTTTGCTCTCAAATTCTTACTGAATCCAAATTAATTGGAGGATAACCAATAAGCACTTGCAAAGTGGAAATCGAAAAAATTCATGCTCTAGCGCCACATCAACCATTCCCAAATAAAACTATGCAAATGCAGAAATTCTTTCGTTTTGTAGAACGAGGACTAGGAACATAGAATATTCAGCAGGGATCAGAATGAGTGCACCTCAAAATTGACAGTCAATGAAAATTTTGGACTACGCGGAAATTTGGTTGACGAGCAAACTAGTGCACTGCTCACCAGCTAATGCAAAACACCACTTAATTTTTAGCAAAAGAGGAAACAAGGCCAGACAATCTGTACAGACATAATCCAAAGCATACAAATGAAGGCCTGGGTAGCTGAAGTAGAGCAGAGCACGAATCAGTGTTCAAAACACGTTAATTTGAAAGTTGACCGCAGGCGATGAAAGATTCATCTCGTGCACTAATGTGATCCCGGCCACAACACGAATAATTGAACTACAAAGTTCCATAGCCAGGCAATTAATCTGGACTGATTTCTTCCCAGCAGAGGAAAGTTGTCGACAACCACGAATTAGTTATTTCTTTACTGAAACTGTTTTGAGTAGAATTCGTGTCAATTTGGTACTTCCAGTCAGTGAGGTTAAATAGTTATTGTAAACTAGATGATGTTTTTGGGTTGCATGAATCGTTGAAGTAAGAATAAGGTACTGAAAATTCAATGAATGATAATTCGTTGAGTTCAATCATCAATGGGGATATGGTAAAAAGTTTTATTGCGCCCATTACTGGTATGTTAAAAAGGTGTATATAATCCTCGATGCGAGAAATTAAAAAAGAAAAACTGTAAGTGGGTGCCATTATGGAAGAATTTTAGGAACTTTCTTGCTTTGAAGCTCCTCATTAGTGGAGGGACCACTTCTTGAGCTACCCCCGCGGCTATTGTTAGTAGATGAGTCAAAGAAGAGACTCAATCATGGCTTATGTTCTGTTCTCCGTGAAACAGCTCAACTTTAGCAAAACAAACAAAGGATCTCTAATCAGAAACATGGCCTAGTAAAGTTCAGACAAAAACACCCAACTCTTGTGGGGGCAAGCAATATGCCACTGCCTCCAGGCAGACGAAGGATGGAATGCTGGTAGTTATTGGAGGCTGCATACTATTCGATAAGCAGGCATTTCGAAACACAAATCGAGGTCGATGATAAGGCATATTGTATCGATCTATCGATACCATGAAATTTCATGCATCTTAAAACGAAACAAATTTAAGAATCATACAATAAATTTCGATGAAAAATGACATTTACATTTTTTATTTCGAAATATGTATTAGTAGGCACGAAGGATACAAAATAGAGCAGTGAATACGTCACACAAGAAATTCGACGGAATCTGTTTCACCAAAATTCCAATACGCGTTTGCATTAATCGGCCTAGAAAAGTTATTGGTCGAAAGTTCCATCAGCAAAACACGAGGAAACTTCCCAAAAAGAACATCACGCAGTAAAAGTTCACGCATAAATTTCTGCACAACATGCTGAGCTCCCGAATCAAACTAAGTGTAGACAGGCAAAGAAATTCCGTAACGCCAAATTTTGGCATAAAATCAGAGACAAAAATATCAAAAATTGCTGGAGCAGGTAGGAACAATGCAGCACAGCAAAATTACGACATTTTTTATGCCTGGGCCGACATGTTATGTGAGCACGAGTTGTCGAGGCCAAATTCAAATTTTCGCACAATTATAGTTATGAACAGGTTTGAATTCAATGATACAAATATCCAGCTACCTTTTAGAAGACATATACATAATACATAAATTAAATATGTACTAACTAATATCTATTGGTAGAAATAAAATAATATACAAGTCATCCAGCAGCCGCAGCGTTATATAGCTAACGTAAAATGACACTGCCCCAACCGGCATTGGGATTAAAAATTAGTAACGTGCATGTGAATGAAGAAATTCTTGGAGCTCCGAGATGACTATTCGAGAAATGGCAGCGCACGAATGGACCAGGAGATTGTTTAATTAGAAGCTCTCACAGCTCAGTTCATAGTTGTAGAATTTTGCGTCAGCAGCGCAAAGCGTGCGCAGTTGGATTTTTGTGTACAAGAAATGAAAATGTTGATAAGTCGACAACCGAATTCGGTGACACAGAAATGCACGGGCTCTATGAGATGCGACATTATTGACCAAATTGAGATTTGGCTCCGATTTTACGGATTGAACACGGAGGAAAAATTCTTCAAGTGCTCATACAAAAAGGATGCACGAGATTTCATACAAATTTTTTTAATATTCACGAGATAAAATAACAAGCGAATCGGTAATTAAGGATGATCTTTTGAAATAAACAATAAACGTTAGGAATTCTAAATACCCTTCACTTTTTCAGCATAGATGCTATGACGAGAAATAAAATACAATTTTATTAGATTTTTGATTGAAAAAAATAAAAATCGACGTCCCACTCAAGCAAAAAAAATTGTATTGGAAAACTTGAATAAGTAACACCCGTCTAATGAGCTTTCAACCTCAACCTGGGAGCTGACATGTTTACTATGTAGGCTAAAAAATGAAGTAACCATATACGCGAATGTTTTGCTAGTGTTATAGCTAGACTTAGTATTGTTCCTTGTTGTAGTTGATGCTCTCTTAACTGTGTCTATGTTTGCAGGTGTGTAAAGTCCTATGTATTAGGTGCATGTAATGGTGGAGTACCATCCATTTATCACTGGTTCTAATTTAGATTGTTAAACACGTTGTCTTTAATTTGTAATAGTAAATTATTTTTCTGCGAAATAATTATTGTGAGGGGGGCTTTGTAAAGGTATTGGGATCTTGCTAATTTATCCTGTAATTTCAAGTATAGCCAATGTAGGCACGAAGGCAGTAGGTCTTATAGTCTTGATCGCGCTGACCTGAACTGTGACTTGAACCTGAACATGCCCTGTTCAGGCCGTCTTCCCTCTTGAGATCTTTACGATTCTGATGAAAGTTATACGTTGTCCAGTTCTTCTTTGTTTTTTTTTTGTGGCTTAAGTTTTTTGCGGTTTTTCGCCGCCTCCAAGTTTGCATTTATTCTTTATTCAAGTTTTTAATTAAAAGCTACCGACATTCGCCATTTTCCTTGGCCTTGAGAATAGGCCAAGCCTAGTTGCGAAAGCCATCGGACCACTGGTGAAGCCCTAGCTCTGTTGACCACTTGCACCCACGCCTGTCAACGTAAATTTTTACCCGCAACCACTCAAGAGAAAATAATCCATGTACTTGTACACCGGAGCCCAGAAAGTAAGCGTTCACAATACGAGCGGTGCAATTATTTCACTATGCACTTACAGCAGCTCTGCAGTTGTGTGAGCAATGAAATGAGCTGCCGCTTTAAGAAAAAGAAGCAACACAACCGCGGCGAGGTCGTAAGACAGAATTAAGAGAATGGGGCTGTACAGGCATCATAATTAGGTACGCGATATGCGTTTCCTGGCCATGACAGAGCCATTTGTACAAACCTCTTTAAGGTTTCCCGACCACCCTCAAGAGATTGTGCTTAATTCGAGAACGATTAAGATGTACTGTTAGTCAGAAGAATTTTATTAAACGGAGGAAACGATTAAATTGACCTCAACAGACGCTTGCATGTTAACGGAACTGTAGAGTTCTCTTGGGGAAATTTACTAGAAGAGGAATATGATTTAAATATCGATATCAAATATGAGAAATTATGAGAAACTAAAAAATAAAAAGTGCTGAAGTATTCAATTAGGAAAAAATTGATTCATCATTCCAGTAGAAATCCAATCATGGGCAAAACGAAAATTGATTAAATAACATTATGGATAATTGTAAATGAAAAGTTCATAGCATCAATTTATTTATCAAGAGTTCAACTAACGAAAAGAAAAGGAACCATATCTAAAGTATTATGGTTAAAATCAAACTAATAGAACTCGAACACTAAAATTCAATCTTAGACATTTCGGAAGAGCATTACAAATAACTTGGTTAAAACATTCTACAAAGAAACCGATGAACGTTTTCTTTTATAATAAATTTTCTATTCAACAGTTTTAAATAACTAACTGAAACTCTGACGATGATATTCCCAAGAAATGAGTTAATGCAAGTATATACCAACTCCTACATGCGGTAGACAAAAATTTGCTTGGTCCTGGGCTCTACGCAGCACGGGTTCGAGAGTTTGAGGAGTCAGAAAATTAAGCAAGCAATCAAAAGCCAGGCTGTACAATATAGTCCAAATATTGGCACTTTCTCAACCACAGTTCAGACAGAGAGCACACGTAGAACTGATACACCCTTATGCTAAGCTTAACTGGGTCATAATGACCCATGCAAGTGTCAAATGTGCATCGCCATTAGGACCAAGTCTCTTCTCTTCTCTGAGCAAAAACGACGGTGAGTGCAACGTCCGCTAGACTTTTAGCTTTGGCATTTTCTGCAAGCACAGAATAGCAGGTTTTATGAGTGGCAAGGCTGGGCTTCAGAGCCTTATATTAGTTATTGGTTATACTGAGGACATGATGCTATAAACGGAGCACCGTATACGAGCTAGAAAATAACCAATTCACAGTGAGGGCAGAGTGGTGCCTGTGACAAGTGAAAAATTCTGCGCTGTTTGCTCGTGTCACACATTTAATAACTGTTATATCGTCACAAAATGTATAGCATATTTTACAACCATAACGTAATGTCCAATCGGCAATAAAACAATCAACAGTCCAATCGTTAATAAAAACGAATGAAATATCCTGAAATGGAACCAGAATGTGAAGAAATCAATTATTCTCAAATACCAAGCTCTCAAATTAAGAACACACAGTTTAAAAAATCGAATGAAAACAAGCGAAACGAGAAATTTCACAGAAGCAATAAAAAAACTCGTAACAGGAATTCCTAAGCTTAATCAACATTGGAATGCAGCAATCAGGAAAATTCGCTCCCTTTCGAACTCCAGAGCGACACAGAAACTTCGAGAGTAGGCGACTTCCACGTACAAAAGTAAATAGAAAATTTGAGTAAAAGATGCCTAGAGCTAAGAAAGGTCTTGAAAGTCAAGCCAGATGGTCTTAAAATGCAAATCAGTTACAAATAAAATCCATAATATTTCCACGAAGAGTGAAAAAATACAAGCATTGTAGAGACATGGCATTCGTCAACGTGTATTTCAAAACTTATCATAGCATTAAACTCGGGCTTGAAAAGAAGTGTTATCATCAAAGCATTCATTAATTGTTTCCTTTCCGCAATTAATATGCAATTATCGTCAGAATAAATAAACAAAGATAAATTAAAAGTGACTATTTGTTTCTACAAACGCTTTACAAAGCGGATGGCAGCCCAACGCACACCATCTGTTGAAGCAAATTGAATAAAATGCCAAGACGGCATATAACTCCAAGTTTTAAGGACTGCCATTACAGGAGCACCTGCCATCCTCATCTCCAGAGGAAGGAAGCGGCGCAAAGTTAGTCGCGCATGTAGATTGAGTTCACACCTGCATTTAAAATGAAGGGTTTCTATGGAGCCAAAATTTTCGGCTTATCTCATTTGAAGAAATTACCACTACTGAATGGAAACAAATGACTGAGGAAAATATAAATTCAAACGAATGAAATGATTGAGGCTTACATAACACTGTTTAAAAATCATCAGAACAGTAAAGCTTTTTTGCTTGTTTGTTGTTAATGTTCAGAAAAAGTTTACGATACTTATAAAATTTTCAGTTAATTTAACGAAAATTTAAGCGAAAAATGTTGTGTGCTCAACCTAGGAATCGTAGGAATTATGTTCGAGCCTACATACGAAAGAAGAATTATCCGTATCCTCCGCAGCATCCGGAGAATTCCACTTCGCAATATCTGCGTAATAAAAATGTTTTGGTTGACAGTCCGGAAGTAAGTAAAGCAAAGAGCAGTAATGCGTATCCCGCGAGGTGATATGATGACTTATAGGTCGCCACAGAGTTCTACGACCTGGTATTAGTGACAAGCACTTCTGGGGCAAGCAGATTGAAGCTACTCTTCATTTGAGGCTTAGAATTGCATCGCAAATGAGTCCGTGGCGTGAGTGTGAAAACATGGTTATTTCTCCGAGGAATAGTTTGCAGATGGCACATTTTACAGATGGAAATAAAAATAATTCGAAAAAGTTGAAATAATTTTGAACATGAGCTAAGAAAATTTCAAATTTTTCTGACTAATTATCTATGAACACGAATGAAAATGACTCCTTCATTAATTGTTTAGGAAATAAATTAAATGATGGTGATCGTAAGTAACTGCACAAAATGTAATGTCAGTCGAGGATATGATTTAAAAGTGGCAGAAGCCACTTGATCACACATCTTGTACAACGGCCTCGTGAGGATCCTACAACAAAGTCCTACTCGCACGACAAGCCGTGCTTCAAGTTCTTAGATGAAAACTTTAGTCGTAGTATTTATCTTTCAAGAGCAACAGTGCAGTAACAGTTCCGAAAAACGCAAAAAAGTTTTCGACACTATACGCCATCAGCGACGAATTTCTTAGGTTGAAAGAGTCCTTCAACTGAATAGAAGCAGATGTCGAGGCAAGCGCCCCCAGTGGAAATTAGGCGTCACTTCTGTTCTTGTCATGTAAACTAAAAGTAGGAATAATATTAGTTTCAACTGAAGGGATATTTATAATATTTGTAACAGGCGACGGATGGGCGTAAGCTGGAGTAACCTTTCATTTGAACTCGAGAGCTTTTTAAAACTCTTTTTATAAACGTTCGACATTTAAACGTGATATTGCAACAGTCACGTGAAAAAGGCGCAGTTTTTTTCAGAATATGTGCAAACGAACGCAGAAAATTTGTGAAGCGCTTTACTTATTTATTATTCAAAAAGAAGCAAGTTTCTTTTGCAGCCATAAAAGTGAAACATCATGACATTACGTGTTCAAAATTGAACTCAGAAGATTATATTTACATCAAAAGTCTTTTGAGTTAAAAATAAACTTTGATGAACAGAATACGAACGAGTCATTTCCGCTCTGAAGCATTTGAACACAGAAATGCTAGAAATCACAAAATTTGAGAAAGAATGTGCGCAAGGCAAGGTCAAAACTCAATTCCGGTTATATATGTGATAAATAAATACCAGTTCAGAAATAGTCCCTGAGCAGACTGCGAATATGGGAAACGAGACGCTGTTTCTGCTCATGAGCTGCAAGTTGAATTAGAAAACCCTCGGTACACTGTAATGTTATTTTGGTTATTTTTCCAGATGAAAAATGGTTATTTTTCCAGATGAAAATTATTGTGAACGGCGAGAATTAATGAACAAAGAAATAAAAGTGTTGAACAATTCTTCAGCATTTGGAAATCGTGGTAGAAAAAAAAATTATGTTGGAGAAATTTAATCACACAAGAACGTCGTCACATGAAAACTAATTCAATGAAGTAAGGTATTAGCAAACAACTTTGTTTAACCTGTAAAATTTCTATATGAAATTTCTATTTCTTCTCTGTAAAATTTCCGTAAAAAATCGAATGCGACTATGAAAATGCTCAATTCTCAATCAACAGGGCAAGGTTTTACCATTACATGTGAAATTGAAATGTGAATAATGGTATAAGGTCTAGAAAATGATAAATATTCAAAGTTTTGAGAGAACTCGACGATGATTATAGGTTAATAGAAATGTCGATGGGACGGAGATACTAGAATACGTAATATTATGTGTCGCAGAAATTATGGAGAAGCAACGACAAATGATCAATATCCAACGTGCAATGTGTTTGATTGTAAATTTTTATCCGATTTACTTTACTTAGTTTAGGAAGCGCCCTCGCTCTCCCTCTGCATTTTCAAACAAATCTTTCATTAAAACCATCAAGTAATCAAATTTCCTTAATGCTATTCCAAAGATATATATATCGCGTCAATACACCATACCAAACGCAACGACTAATGCAACGGAACTAAGTGCAAAATAATCTTATAAGAAGAGATGAACTAAAAGATAACTAGCAGATTTGAAACCATAAATACCAATGTAGATCCTAATACACTCAAAATATCTCCAAAACTCGATCGAGCTGATGCGTCTAAAGCCAGTACGGCCATAAAACAGTAGGAGGGAGAGATTTGGAGCGGACCAAAATTCTATAAGCGCAAAGTAACCCGCCAGGAGCAAGAAAGCTTACTAGAATATCGGATATATCCTAATATAGAGTGGACATCTATCCATTTTGTACCTCGGGTGGTATTGGCATTGAACTAACATCTTTAAGCTAAAAGAAAAGCAAGTGATACAAAAAGTGTAGCACTGATTTAATTCGAGTGCACACCCACATAGAACTCAGATAAAAGGTTACCTGAAGGTAAAATTTTGGGAATTTCATACACACAGGAACACACAGAGTTCGATATAGATAGATCACACAGCAAGGTTTAGTGCATCAGCTGCTCGTGCTTTTAAGCGAATGCTCTCACGGCGCACGTCGATCGTTGGCTCAGGCGACAGTCGTGTTTTACAATTACAGTGTAAGTGCGGTAGCCAGCACGCCGGTCTGAAAACAAACTACTAAACGTGTATTCGTTTCAAAGGCATTCCTCAGAGACACTCCATGCCATTAGCGAATTGAGGAGAAAGACGGGAATGCTGCAATTCGATCCTCAATTCAATTGTGGATTCTTTGCCTTCATTCAATTCAGTATTTTGATTTCTTCTCAATTTCTAACAACAAATACAATCCTTTGTATACGTCTTCTATTCATTAGTGCACATTCAGTCACTCGAAATTTGGAAGTTTGGAACGCCGATAACAACAAAAACCGGAAATAATTTTGGAAAAATCATGATGGAAAAATATTTGAAAACGTCCTCCTAAATTTTAGTTCTTCAGAGATTCAATTTGTTAAAATCGCTATAAATTCCAATCTAATAAAACCAGATATATTCAGCAATTTTTTCCATCTTATTTCAATTGTTCGTTTATTTAGCATTTTAAACGCACTTTGCAGAAGTTTTATAATTGCTGTGGCATTTCAAATAACTAAGCAAGCTTCAAGTTACTAATCAATACCTTGAGCATGTGCTTATTTCGCACGATTCAACTTGACATTTGAAAGACTCTGTCCAGCATCACGTTCTCGAATCATCGTTCATTACCGATTTTTCTCTGATTATTACCGTAGAATCATGAGCGCCTCCTGCGCTCACAGCGTTACGTAGGATTCATTAATTTCTCTTCAGTGAGATCGTCGAGCGGGTCTGACGTGCAATTAGCGCCAGGACGTGGCCGCCCGACCGCGGCTGACGAGGCACGGAATCGTGGCTACGAACGCGGTTGGGGGCGACATAAGAAGCAGGAGCGGGTTGATGAAGGACATCCAGTAATTAGCTTTGAAGGCCACTGAAATTATAGTTCTAGAAAAGCTGAACTGGAAGCAAGTATCAGTTTTATAAACAAAAGATAGCAGTAGTAGTGGTAGTAGTAGTACTATAATGGTTTGCAAGCGCTTCAGCTACCAAGCCACTTCGCACCGGAGGTCAAAATATAACATCGCCAGCAAGGTGGAAGGTCCCAATTATTCAAATCTCAAATTAATCATCACCCACAAGGGGCGGGAGGTTTCAGATGTCCAGCCCGCTGAAGCTGGCTCGTAAGAATCAGCGTTAGCATCTCAAAGAAACGAAGTGACAAGGAGGGACAGGTGAAAAGCAACAGAAACTAAGACACTGGAACAGGAGGTCGCTTACACGGGACGTCGGCCTTTCGTACGAAAGAGACAGAGAAGGGAAATGAAAGGTATCCTACATATATAGTAACTTAATGTAAGGAATCCTACCTACTTAATAACTTAACCCCACAACTGAGACCTGCAGTCAGACACCGCGAGCTCAGCGGTGGGGTGCTCAGGAACAATCACTCTAGGAGTAAACAAAAGATAAACCGAATTTGCTAGTTTTCTTCACTCATCTGCAGTAATTAAGTATTGAATTCGACTATATCTGGAGGCATTATTCAAACGGACGGCAATTTTTATGTTTTTATTTACTCTTGCACTCTCGCTTGAATCGGGTATACAGCCCGACGCAAAAGGTTAGCCCCACGCCTTTAAAACATCATAACACATCGAGTTTTGCCAGTTTTAACGTGCAAATGGTGGCAAACGATTTGTCTTGCGCTCTGCAATCTATAGCAGGTAAAATTTGGTGAAGAAGTTAATTACTGGCGGAAAAATCAAGCGGTCCGTGTTTTTGCACCGACGCAAAAGGTTAGCCCCACTTTGCAAGTTTGGCGCTCTTTCGGACAGGACGCAGCGTAACTCGCTGCAAAGGGTGCGTTCATAGCGTAGTAGTTGTGCACGGATCTTATGCTCACCTAGGCAAGAAATGGGCGCGGGAAAGCCTCTAACTGAGTTTCAGAAAGGTGCCATTCAAGCCCTGATGGCGCTGTCTGAGGGCGAGGGCCCTAGCCTGCGTCAAATGGAGGCACAAGTGGGGTGTAGCCGCAAAGCCATCTCCAACTATCTCAAGGACCCCGTGAACTACGGAAAGTGGCACTCCAAAGGCCGCTCCAAGAAGATGTCGGCCCGTGACACGCGTCGCCTCTTCCGAGTTGCGGTGCCCGGCGACTTGAGCGCGCCTAAACAACTCCAAAAGTTGAAGCTCAATGTCTACAAGTCCACCGTCTCTCGCACCGTCGCGTCCTCCGGCATCTTCCAATACGTGAAGATGAACAAGGCCCCCCCCAATTGACCGAGGTTCACAAGCATGCCAGGGTCGCATGGGGCACTAAGTATGCAAGTACTAGTGCTGACACCTGGGCCAAAACCATCTTCTCTGATTAGAAGAAATGGAATTTGGATGGCCCAGATGGTCTGAAGTACTACTGGCATTGCCGCAGGTATGATCCAAAGGCAGCTTTTAGCCGCCAAAATGGCGGGGGCAGTGTAATGGTGTGGGGGGCCTTTCATTCAAACGGGACGAGTGAGCTCGTCTTCCTCGAAGGCAACCAGTGCGCGGACGACTATGTCCAAACGCTCGAGGACCATCTACTTCCCGTCATCCGCCACCAAATTCGCCGCGGCGCCATCTTCCATCAAGATAATGCCTCAATCCATACGGCGCGCACGACCAAGGCCTTCTTCAAGCGTGCCAAAATCCGGGTTATGGACTGGCCAGCCAAGTCCCCCGATCTGAATCCCATTGAGAACGTCGGGGGGTACATGGCTGGGATCGTCTACGCCTGCGGGAAGCAGTATGACACGAAGAAAGAACTCGAGTTGGCCATTCAAGCCGCCTGGTCCAATCTGGGCCCCAACTACCTCCGTAGATTGTCTCAGGGCATGAAAAAGCGGTGCTTGGATGTCTACAAAGCCAACGGGGAGCATATCGGTAAATAACTTTTAGTTTTGCAGCTGACGTATATTTTGTTTTGCCTAAAATGTCAAAATGTACAAAGTGGGGCTAATCTTTTGCGTCGGTGCAAAAACGTGTGTTTTTCATTTTCTCCGTTACTAATTACATTTTCACTACAGTCTATTGTATTTTGATTACTGAGACCAAGACGATTCGTTTGCCACCATTTGCACAATAAAACTCGCAAAACTCGATGTGTTATGATGTTTTAAAGGGGTGGGGCTAACCTTTTGCGTCGGGCTGTACAACACCATCTATTTGTAGCATTAATAATTGCCTAATAATAGACCAATAAAAAAAACACAGAATGATTTACGAGTACGATTTACCAACCAAAGACCTGACGCTTTGTCAGGTCGTCTCCTGCCAGGACGGTTGGAAGCCTCAAAGAAATATTTGGCGTCGACCCAAAGCAGGAACAAGAACAAGCAAACTTTAGTTGCGAGTCAAACTGACAATTAAGGACACTAATTATCTTCTAACTTCTGCGGAACACTTACATGAAGGCAGTTTTTGCCCTCTTCTTCAGAGACTGATGTTTACAACTCGAAGAAACATCACTGGCTTCGGTGTGAGCAAACAAGGCTCTTCTCCTATGCTTCAAAGCAGAAACCAGACCAACATCACGATCAAAACGAACTAATTTGATACGATGGGTTTTAATTAGAATTGTTCCAACAGCATATCCATTTTTTTAATATTTAAAAATTCAAACATAATCAATTTCCTGCTGATTAACAAGCTGTGTCACGTTACAAAATCGCACAATTATTACGATTATATAGTAAAAAGAACAATTGAAAATAACCTTTCAATATCGTAATTGATGATTTTTTTGTAAAAATGACTTCAGTAAACTATACTAAAGACGAAGTTATAAAAAACAGTCGTTAAATAGACAGTGATGAAAAAGTCTAAAAATTTAATGAAAAGTGCACAATTTGACACTCCAGAAACGATTTGACGTATTATTTCATGTCAGCACGACTGCTAATTTATCAATTTATAGACACACATAATTTATCCATTGATACGCGGACACATTCATCAGCAAATTTACGATTAACAGCAAGTCACTGATTTCACCAGTTCGTCTTTTAATGAAAATGCGAGTATTCATTGCACTTTCCCATGATATCATCTTCGATTACTTGATCATGTCTTTAACCATATGTTCGATAGTCATGTTTTTATAACCATCTTAGGGTGGGAAGTTAAAAAATAAAAGTGGAAGCTGAAAAGTGTAGGTAGCCATGACTTTGATTTTGTGACGCGAGACGAGAAGCTCTGGGCAGGCTTGAGATGAGAGGTACTCTCAGCTTACCAAACTTGCGCTTCGTTATCGTCAAAGTTGGGCGGCGACCCACAAGAATAATTTTGGTGACAGCCACGCAAGAATTCATGCAGCATAGTTCACGATCGCACTCATGTATGAGAAAGAATGCTCAATAAGTTAGATTGGTTATTGCATAAAAGTGCCCTAAAATTCTTGAATTACATATGACAGAGAATGAAATGCACTTCAGAAATGCATTGGAGATCAGCGGCGTAGACGTAATTTCTGTCCGTGAAAAAATGATTTAAAAAATTTCAACATTATGCCGCATCAATTACTGTCAGAAAAAATCGTATAATGTAATCAACACAATAGCAGAAAATTAGGCAATACTGCTGAAAGGCTATGTAAGTGTGAAAGAAGGACAATTACCGCACAAGATCAGAAAAATTAGACAATAAGTAACGTCAGGTGATGCTGATTTTCACGAGATTTGAGTAAAATAAATATATCTAAAAAACCACTTTTAAAAAACACATTTTTCTGGTAGTTACAAAACAAAAAACAATGGAATAAAACAAATTTAAAAAGACTTTAAAAAACCACGTTTTCTTAACGGACAAAAAAAAAAACATTAACTCTTACATGACATTACATAACATTCTACTGTACATAACTTTAATGTTATTTCAGAGTTAATGTTTTTCTATTTTGTCCGTTAAGAAAGCGTGGTTTTTAAAAGTTTTTTCTATTTGTTTTATTTCATTGTTTTTAGTTTTGTAACCACCAAAAAAACGTGATTTTTAAAAATGTTTATTTAGATTTATTTATTCACTACTATTTAGTTTAGCAATTTTAGCAATTCAAATCATTTTCCAGGGTTGGCAACTCAGGATTTTCGACAAAAAACTGGATTCCCAACCATGAATTTTCAGTTTTTTACTTTTTTTTAATTATTACTTCTGATGATCAAATCTTGAATTGCTAGGCATCATAAGCATGCAAGCCAAATTTCATGTTTCTAGGATCTTCAGAAGTGCTCTAAATTAAGGTTTGAATTTTTGATGACAGACGGACACAAAGCGAAGAGAAGAAAAACGTGGTTATATTTCATATTCAATGCAAATTCTATACAACGATAAACATAAAGAGATCGTAACCAATATATCTAAAATCTTTGAGATTACATCAATGATCGCGAATTTAGAAGAGTGATACATCTCTCAATGTACGAGTAGTTAAGCTTTGTAAAAAATAAAATGCAGATGCAGGTGATGATTTAGAACAGGAATACAGAGTAAAGGATCTCACGCAGCCTGTCTGTTGGCCCGCGCAGCACCGACCCAGCAAGCCAAGGAATATTGGAAGATGCAAATGAGAGCTCAACGGAAAGCTTCCGCTCCATCAGAGGTGTTAAGCTAAATGCAAACGGACATGCTAGATTGGTTCCGAGCCCAGCGCTGGTCGAGCAGCGTATATTAAATTATGAACCTACATCTGGAGGATATCGATGAATTTTGGAAGCTCCCGAGTCTCTTGCATGGCAGCGTGTGAGACAAGAGTGATGGCTTTCGACTATCGGGACAGCTATTAAATAAGGAAATAAAATATGAGAGTTTGCGTGCTGGCCTGATCATGCAAGGAAGACTGTCAACGTCGAACAGATTGCCCGACATAGGCCGGTGGCACCAAGTCAATGAAGACGAACATGCTGCAACCTTGAAAACACATTTTTAAATAAACCAAAGTGATTTTAGCAAACAAAGTGATTTTAGAGGCATATTCTAAAATGCGAATGTTAGTGAATAAAGCAATTCATCGCTGTATATTGATTGAACAACTACCAAAACAACCTCATTTTATTCACCTCACGCGCGAAGTGAGCTGCAACGTCAATAAAACGTGTCAACTGGAGGTAAATTGGGTACAGAACACTCGCATCGTATTTTTGCAGACATAAAATGGTTCAAAGCAAATTTCAGCGCGTAAGTCACACAGCGAGCAAGAATCCGAACTCCAGTATCGACACAAGAGTGGCAAGAGCATTCGCAATTAATTCCAGTGCTCATGTTAACGAGGAATTCGGGCGAGCTCAAAGGCAACATTTCACTGCAACGGACGGCATCGCTGTCAGCCTCATACTAATTACCTAAATTGAATTAAACCAATTCGAACACTTCACAAGCACGGCTCTAATTATCGCTTTGACAAGGCACTCGCCTAATTATAAAATAAACCACAAAGTCGACTGCCAACGTTTTTATTGGCTGCGGCTTGAATCAGGTGCATACATCATGGCGAAACGCGACAAATTTGTAACCAAATTCAATTATAGACTATAAGTAGGAACGATCTGCGTAGACTAATGAATGTCTGCCGTGTTCATCATGTTGAACAGTGTCACAGAATACACTAAGCTGAGAGATGAAATAATAAATTGATAATTAACTGCATTCCATAAATAAATGATTTTGTATGATACATGGAAAGAGTGGATAAAAGTTTCTGGTAAGTTGAGAGAATTGAAAAAAAACCTGTCTCACCAAGGGTGTTCTTTCAATTCAATGTTCAATATCTGTAACGTACGAAAGCTAAAGTCACATGACTTTTTCTTCGACGATAAACACTTTTATTCGATCAGCCTACGCGCGCTTCAAGTGCTTCAGAGAAAACATAGCGCTGAGAAATCAACAAGAACAGAAGAGTGGAGCATTCGTTAGTAGTGAAGGACTTTCATCAATATGAGAGCTCTCAGGAGCAAAAATGTCTGCTCGAACTCGACCTGACGGTTGGTTTCTGTTGGTTTCGAACTCGACCTGGCGCCTCTGACTTGAATATAGTCTGGCGTGAGGCACGTGTGGAGACGCTGGCCTGAAAAAAAGTTTTTCTATCCTTCTGGATGGATGGATGCAAATTGAGGTTTCTTGACTTCCACTTACGTAGCTCAAAGCTCTTTAAAAAATGTTTCAAAAGTTTTTTAAGGAAAACCATTGCATTTTTCATAGCTTGCGCATTCAAGTCGAGCAAAAAGTTTCTATCATTCCATTGATTTCCTTTGAAATAATTCAGACAGGTAAGACTCAACACGTTCATGAATACTGTTACTATTTCGGAAAAAAGAGCTTTTTGCCGTATTTACTCAGTTTGTGAAATGCTGTTCTCAATAGTGTACTGGTTTCAGGATTACAAGAGATTAAAAGCCGGAAGCAATTCCCCAGATCTCAGTTTACGTCTGTTTTAGTCAAAATTTAGGCGCTCGCTGCGGCAGCATCATCCCAGCATCAATTGGCCGTTAGCCGAAGCTTACAAGCAGTGAGGCATGGGTTGCTCTCGCCATTACTTTAGCGTAAGGCACCGTATAGCCTGTAAATTATACGAGGATGTAGAACGAGCCTGAGTAACTCGGCTAATATTTCGTCGAGAAGCATCAGCCTCTCCTGATATTCAACCCGGCAACACCATAGGCTAGACCACAGCCCGGTAAAAATTGCTGTTGAGATACAAAGGGTACCAACGAGGTAATATTTCGACACACCTCGCTAGGATCGGGCAGGATTAGTCAGCCTCGTCAAAGAGCTTTCCAGGCACTTTTTCACCGAGTTTTAATTCTTCGACCAGTGTAAAAATATAAAAAAAAATCCGACATGTACATGCAGGCATCATAAAATAATGAAAGGAAGAGTACATAGCTCAACTTCGATCTCAGAAGCCGCGGGATTTGCACGTAAAGGAGACAACTAAAAAAAAAATTCGCCTTCCTACAAAAAATACTCCTGGATACTCGGCTCTGGAATCCGTCCTAAATTTAATTAATGAACTTCAGGCAGAAAGTGTGTTCACATAAATCATGAGTTATTCATGCGTGAAAGCGAGCCTCAGGGAAAAGACGAGGTGTGCTGAAAAAACATAGAATAAGTTTGTGAAAATCATCGCGGGTATTTTCCTGCGAGGTTCGCGATTCGTCCAACTGAAAAAAAAGTTATTCGCTCGAAGTTTTCATCCTTGCCGCTACATTCACTTTTCCACAAATAACACAATGAAACCACGTACATAATTCAATAATCTGCGAATCTTACAGACAGAAGTTGTAATAAAGAATATAGTCGAGGATAGGTTACTTGAACGATGAGAGGCGAGGAGAGACGAGTTAGTTCTTACACGTGCACTGGTTATTATATCTTGAGCTGGCGTGCACATTGCTGTAGTCTTCTGCAATTCCATTCTATGCATTATTTTTAGATATCACGGCGGAAATATATTTTCTCGAAACCCTGTACTTTTAACTGAAACTTCGCTATTCTATTGATGATTGAATCTGAATTCATCTCCTCAAAGCTTGACGGAGAATTAAGCGAGTTAATACAAAGTTTTGAGCAATCTCGTAGAATTTCGGATAGTGCAAAACCAAGACTGAAGCCTACCAAGAATTTAACTTAACTTAACTTAACTTAAAAAAGCATCTGAATGTAATGGGGACGTTGGAATAATTACTATACAGGCCTATTACCCTCCTGGTGAAGCAGAGATTTATGCTTTAAGCAACGGTGACACCAACACACACACGGAGAGCCTAAGCACGCGTGTGGAGGCAAACACGAGTTGACAAGCAACAATTTACTGGCCTGCGATGTCGGTGTGTAACAGACAAGAACAAATCGTCCTTTAAAGGCAGCGTTTGTAAGGAGCTAAGCTTTGGGTCCATGAGCTGGAGAACTCTATTAAGGAGTCTTCGCGTTAGTTAGAGCTCCACAAAACATCATCGCTGCCTTGGTTTCATGGCAGAAACGATCATTTGCGCACTACAACTGAGTTGGTCGTCGCTTTGAGATGCTTCGTCGCTTTGAGAGAATGTAACCTACATGGGAAAATATCAATGAATTATAGCCACCTTGCAATGTCTCATTTTGGGTGAGAAACAAAAGCGTTCAATGAATAATTCCAGTATTCATGTTTTGATTAATCTAAAGATGGAACGCGCACCTAATCTGGTAAATGTGAGGGGCATATAGAAGTAGGAATATTCTATTCTTATCTTAATATCGCTTTTAACGATAATAGTTCATCTTAGTTTCATAGCCATGATCGCACTTCCAATTAAAGATTAAAAAATAGAACTATAATTTGTACTGAATATATTATATATTTTATATATATTGCGAAACGTAAATATGCCCTTAAGTGAAACCTAACTTTCACAACTAGAAATGAAAACAAATTTTTTGGATGAAAATAGGGCATTGAGAACGACCATGAGATGCCTTCACCCAGCACAGCGGCAGTAATTAGTGGGCAATTCGTCATGCAGCAAAAACGGCGGCAGAAGGGATTTTTCTTCCCCATGCATTCGTTCAATTTATTCTTAAAACAAAAGCAAACTTTTCTGCTGTCATCCTGAGCATTGTTTTTCCATCTCGAGCGTCCGTTGCCGCAAAATGCCTTTGTGAAGCAGTAAAGAATGGTGCCGGGACTCTGCGAGAGAAGTGGATAGATGCGCTGGGATTTGCGAGGTAAATTAGCAAGCGGCACTCCAACTGAACTGAGCGGTCGAGCGGGATTTACAATAGATTGTCGGGCTCTGCAAGGAGGCGAGTTTGTGTTAACAGTGCGTTCGCAAGAAACGGAACATTATCGGCTTCTTTATAGAACCATTCGCAAGTAAAAACATGCATCGAAGATGACAGTGATAAGGCAGTGAATTTTAACTTCACGGACACGACTAGAAAAACGAAATTTATCGAAAATAATGTAGAAGAAGGACAAGTTTCTCTTGACCAAAGCGGCGATACATGAAGTCATCTAGCACGGATCAACGACGGGCTTCTGACGGTACAAAAAGTAGAATTTCGGAAAATTGGCCAAAAAAAAACACAGATGCAAATTCAATTACCACAAGACTCATTTGACCAATTTGGCGGGTAAAATTTCAGTTCGAGCAACCATGAATCGTGGTAGCAATGTAGATATAATTTTTTTTAATGAGACTTGATGCGCTGAAAAAATGCAGCAACTTTTACTTGTCCCAAAGTATTTTAATTTTTGGTAGTTAGATCACACACTGCAAGGAGTTCACAGACGCATTAGTCATAAGAAATAAAAGTTCACTATAGGAAACGAAATGCAAATAGAGAATTTGTGCGCCACAGTGAAGTGAAGGTATTTTTCAGGCCAAGCGAGGGAACAAATTTATAGAAGCCGTGTTAGGGGAAAGAAGTTGTCAAAAGTTTATGATGGTGAGCAACTTGAGTGCATACTTAGTATCGACACAAGAGCTTATGTCAAGAGGCGGAGCGAAGAGCATCAGCGATTGCCCAGAGAGGCGCGTTAAAACACTTGTGCGAGACGAGAGCTAGATAGAGCAGGCGTCGCACGCTTCAGCAACTTAAGAATTTTTAATCGCTTTACACGCGAACCCAAAATTTGCACAGTTGAAAAAGGTGGCACGAAACAAGTAGGTATATTTTCTAACGATAACCACCCATTCAAAACCATTCTGAAAAATACATTGAAAGAAGCAAAAATAAAATAAATATATTTTGACAAGAAAACAAAGCATGCAAGCCGCAGGAATAATAGTATTTTCAATCATAAAACGGTTCCAAAACTCCCACGTTTTCACCCAATGATAACAAACAAAACTAACGGGAAGTGTTTGAAATTCTATCGGCACGTAGACTAATCTACAGGCAAGGCAAATCCTGACCATCAATAACTCAGAGCAGTAAATTACTGGACGATGGAAGCGAGGGCTAACTATTGGCCATCAATATCAGTCAAGGATGAAATAATCCGAGCTGAGCGTAAGCAGATTACCTGCGTACATTACCTCCTCGCTCTGGTCATCAAATATACGCAGACATTCGGACGCTTTATCATACATAACTCGTCTTCTTCAACGTGCGCAGCTTAGTCCATTTGTTGATGGTCGACTCGAATGAGCAATAAATGCAATTTATGATCTGTCTAGTTGACATAGGAGGATAGTACTTAATTCGACGGACTGTTTGATAATATGCTTCAACGGATGTCTGAAATAATTTTGTCTAAAAAATACTTCTTGCAAGAACAACGGTCACATTCATTGATTCTGGGTACGCAATAATTAAGCCATGCCAAAATTCGTACGAAAAAATCCCTTTCCTGATATTAATCTCAGTGATCTATCTCATTAAGATCCGCACTGCACGTGGAAACTGAGCAAAGCTGTGCGCATGTGAGATTGTGTGAATGACGCAACACTTCGCGCTCTGATTTATTGACTACAATTTGCAACATTCCAGGTAAAAATAACAGTGAATGTTTTTTCATTAGGCATGGGGCGCCTAACTGACGTTTCCTGCTTTGCCTCCCTACGCTCCGCACACGTATGATAAGTAACAGAAATATCGCCTTCTCAAATACACAAAAAAATAATCATCTATTAATAATATGCAAATTTGTTTCGAGTCGAGATCATTTCTCGATTGTTTAAACGATATTCATTCTCGAGTTCGCCAAATGCTTAACTTTTAAAATGACGGGATTCTGTCCAGAGCAATACGACCTTAATTTCTGTGATGCAGCGTCATATAGTGAAGAGTTGAATGCGATGAACATCTGTTAAAAATAATGGAAACTCGTCTCTTCAATGCAAATATAATGTATGAAACCTCTGTTAACACAACGCCGAATGAACTGCGAAGGAACTGAGTTCACTGATCATTCAGTGAATTTAAGGAAGTATAAAGTGCATTGCTAAGCATTCACAAATAGACGAATATGATTTTTACGAAAATAATGATTAGAAGCCGCATTGAAATAACCCTTGACTGTCGGAAGCTACATTCTAAGAGGAGTGAATGATTTGGTAACGAATTTGGCTCTAACTGTTCAAGTTGAGAACTTTATTACGTGCTTCATGGCTACAACATTAGAAGAAAAAATGTTCACGAATTTTTTGGTTGGGAAATCAAAAAGACATAAAAAATATCTGTACAGAATTTCATTCCCGTGCAGCGTTCAGAGCAAAAATAGCGCTTAAAATCAGTTTCTAGATAGGAACTTCAGCGGAGTGGTCGGTGGGACCGAGTTTGACCAATTAGCTGAACATCAATATACGACAGCAAAAATTTGCGGCTTTATTTAGAAAGATCACTGATCACTGAACCAGAAGCCTCTGGAACTACAGAAATGAGGATGGTTTTCTTATGGGAGCAATGAAAAATAGAATAATAGATATCCCAAGATGACAAAGAGCAGAAAAGATGACTTCTTAATCGGGTTACACATAAGCAAATGAATTTAAAACGCGAGAAATAGAAACATATTGACGAGCAAGGAAGTAACTCGTCAATGTAAGAAGTACAAACACTGGTATAAAAATGGACACACATTAATCAGACAAGATATAAATGGACAGCAAATCAGGAAACCATTCACTAGCGCAAAATCGAATTAATTTTGACGGAAAAAAGTAAGAAAAATTCCTTAGCTTCAAGATTGCAGTTATTACGAGAGTAAAATCAAATTAATATATTAATGAATATTTGTACATACCATAGAACACAAAATGAGCTCGTAAGAGTTCATGCAATAACTGAACGATGAAAGCTAATATTATGCAATAATTGCGTTATGCCGCGACTGGGTTCAGAAATGACAGATCGGTTGCCAGTGTACGCTGGAGAATAATTGCATGATCAAATATTCGGCTCAAAACAAAAAGTGTCTCAATCATCACAGAAATACAACTAGCACGAAGTCACAGGAGCGAAAAACCCAGTGTTAATAACTACTATTAAAATAACTATTAAAATGTAAATAAAAAAGTGACCAGCAATAAGAGTCGAGGGATAGAATTGTGAATCTATAGAACCGGATGGCACCATGTACTTCAGGTGCGTATATCCGAGGCGATTCTTGTCATTTGCGTAAAGGCGGTCTAGTCGAGCACCGCTCGTCCGCAGGCATAATACGTTCAGCTGTCTCAGGCACGACACTCGGCCCGGAAAATTCTTGCTCTTCAGAAATAGGAGCCTCGCTTCCTTGGAGCCAGCAGAAAATCTTCTGACCCGGTGATAACAATAAGGAGGAATTTTTGCCTTCGTTGGCGGTCAAGGATTACTCATGGAAAAATGCGAGAGGATGGAAGATCGATTCTGGCAGTCGAAGTAAACTATATTAACATGAGGTCTTCACGAGTAACGTGAATTTCGAAAAAAATGTAAATAAAAACATTGCTGGAGGAGTTCTCATAACATTGAGTTTGTGATGAGCTGCTTATGATTAAAAACAGATTTTAGATGTCAAAAATTCTATTGATAAATAAGCACTTGAGTAGTCAAGATAATTTTTACCATTAAAAAATTCTAACTATCTGTTTACTTCAGGTAGTTATTCAGGATAGACCGGTCTTTGGCGAGTCCGATTGATAGAACGAGAGCGACGCCACCAGAAGCTCAAATCGAGCCCAATAAAATAGAGGAAACTCGTCATTTACAAGCCGCCTGAAAACCAACCGCTTTGACGAAAGCAAACAATCTAATTTATCCATCAGGGCCAGGACCCGAGATGACGGTTGGATAAAGCGGACACGGAACACAGCGTCTGACCGAAACTTGTGCGCTAAATTCAACACGAGAAATCTGTGTAAGATTTTTCTGGAGGTAAAATTGCAGCAAACTTTACATGTGGATTGAAAATTTAATAAAACTTAACAACAGACTAGTTTTTGAGCACCGCCTGTAGTATATTAATAAATTACAGAAAGGATATTACATCGATTACATAAGAACCAAGAATCACGAGGTTGATAATTTTTCTCAAAGTGCGTCAGAGTTGATATTTAGCGAAGGACTTGGCACCACAAGCGGCCACGGCCAGCGCTCATCTACTCAGGAAAGTCTGGACAATTTCGTCTTCCCGAGACCTGCGAAAACTCGACGGTTTTCATCAAAGAAAAGGAAATTCCACTCGTGTTTTCTTTCCTCACGAAACTGAGTTTTTCTTGTCATCTAAACGTGAGGACAAAATTACTCTGGCATTAATATGTTGATGAAGGAGTGAAGTCTCTGAGACACCGCAGAACAAATTCATTTGCGCATTATCGTTAAATATTATCTTAGCAGAACATCGTTATCTAGGATTTATAAAGTTACAAAACAAGATAACCGACCAGTCAAATAAAAATTAACATTTTCTCACCCAATAATAAATTTGAAGTAGCATAAATAAAAATAATACATTAATTTACAGATATATTACTGTTGAACTCTCGTCTTCAATTTTGAAACTTCAGAGAAATCTTCGAAGGCTATAGAACATATCTCTATAGAACACCAAACTGTTACAGCTTAATTTTCATGAACGCTAGAAACATAATAAGTATGGTCGATTTTTATGAGTGAAGAAATTCCAGGGCAAATGCAAAAGTTTTGAGAAGCTAGCGAGCTGATCTTTTCGAAGTTGCAGCGATGACGTGTGCACCAGCGGGCGTTGGGCCATCACCTCGCCACGAAAATTGGTCCATCGAGACCAACTTTTGACGATAGCCACCATAACACAAGGTCTAGCGGCTTCATACGCAAAGTTGAGAAAAGCCTGACCGAGTTTACCAATACAACGCACGCGGACACCGGCGAGCTTATCGATCCTCAGCGCACAGGCATAAAAATTTACGACATGTGCAAGCGAACTCAAAGTTATAGACGTAGTTATTTAGAAAATTTTATTAATAACTTAGCCTTAATTTTCGTTATGAAAGGTAACAACTGCATCACAATTTGAAACAACTGCACTCACTATTGACATCATAGTCGAGAAAAATTGACCTTGAGAAGCAGGAACGGAGCCACTAAGATCGTTTGTTTCCAAGTTGCAGTCGTCGCTATAATAATTTCTATTTTAACAATTAACAGCAAAGTTTTAACACGAACAGCTTGCCCCCACACTTACTTTCGAACGCTATCAAACTTGAATTATTTCAATAACTTTCACTGCGTACACCAATCATAAACAAATTTGTTTTCATTTAAAAAAATAACATACCTAACAACTGAACCATTAAGTCGCTACGACCAAGTAAACTAACGTAAAGGGAAGACTTTAAGGAACCGTACAGGAGTTGCAGAACTCGGAACATCGTTCGTGACGCGTATAGAATTGAGAGGTGAGACTGACGTCGCTTCTGAAGTTGTCGGTGCAAGTTGAGACACTTGTTCCAGCTACTTCGGACACTTCAGCAGACACCTGCAATTGGTGGACTCGAGAAACTAGTACTTTGCACGCGTCTGCGAACGCAGAAGTCGGTACAGCAAGAGTTCTTTTCGCTGAAACATTGACGTCTAAGCCAATAGGCTCAGCTACTATTTTCTAGAATTAAATTAAGCGACTGACGATGCATGAACTAAATGTCTGTTTCCCTTTCTATAACACACATGAAAATTTTGTTTGAAATGTAACAGTTCTTCATTCTTTATATGTGTAATTAACTCAGAAGATTTAGTTTGATTTTCGGATAATCTTTGAAAAACAAATGTTTTTAAGAAATAGATGTGAGAAAGAAATTGAATTTTTAATATAAAATTGCACCTACGAGTGTTATGGGTAGAAAAGTAATTGGAAAATAATAGCTTACATACTTGTATTAACCACCTATTACGGCGTCGTTTCATTTTCCGGAATTACAGCAAATTCATGAAACTAATCGACTTAGTGCATTGAACTTAGAACTCAATTTTTATCTAGTACAAATACATCACACAAATACATGAAATTTGAGGAGACAACTCACGAAGAACCCCCATAACAATCAACTCGTTCCATAAAAACAGGCCTTCTCATGCGGAGTATTCGGGTGAATATAAAATGGAATAAAAAATTCGTAGCACAAAGCAAGTCATCGGCTGCTAGGAGAAGATGCGCAGATAACCCGCAAGCGTCGAAAGGTGTCATAATACCAACTCTCAAGCGCCGAGAAGCATCACAATACCAACTCTCACGCGCCGAGAAATATCACAATACCAACTCTCAAGCGCCGAGAGATATCACAATACCAACTCTCAAGCGCCGAGAGATATCATAATACCAACTCTCAAGCGCCGAGAGGCATCACAATTATCATAACACCAACTCTCAAGCGCCGAAAGGGATCTCAATACCATTTTATTTAATAAATTGAAATATATCAGAACGAACTACAAATATATGTAATTTGTGAGGGCAAAATTCTGATTGAGTAAAAAAAAACATTAGCTGCAATGGTGATTACTTAATATTAGACGCCCTAATGGTGTTGATGCCGGTATAAGGGCTACAAGGTTTCAAAAAGTTGACCGCCGCAAACTGAACGAATCGAGAGGAAGAAATTTACGGACTTGAAAGCCTTTCAGAGCAAGGGTACTCAGTTGCCTTTGGTGACAAGATGAAGAGGCCTGCGAAGAAGAATGAAATTATATAAAAAATCGAGAACGATTTGGCCAATAAAAAAGCGTCAAAATGATTACAAGAGCTAGTAAATATAATGCTAGTAGCAGCCTTAAAGCTGAGCAATTCCGTACTAAGAACCAAATCGAATGTTTAAAATACTAGTATGGAAACCCGAAACTAGTAATAATAGAAACTGGTAATAGAAAACCTTTACTAATACGGCCATGGACATAAGCATAAAAAACTGCAACTAGCAAGAATTGCATGCCAAATGTAGTCTAACATTAATAACACGAAAACTGGCATGAACAATGGAAACTTGCAGTACCAACATATATAAAAACATTAAAAATGAAATGGACCATACTAGCACGTATACAAGCATGAAAACAAAAAATATCCGTACTATCATGGATACTATAGCATAAACGGCAGAAACTTCCCAATGTGTATTTATAATACATGTGAAATTGAATAGGTTTGGGTGAATAAGCTGAATTATGAGGCGAGACATCAGCCCTCGCTTCATATGAGGCTGAATTATGAGGCGAGGGCTGAAACTCAGTGTAATTATTCTAACAAAATAGTGATTCAGTTTCACGGTAATTACTTTAAATAAAATAATATGTACAAAGAAATTGTTACAGGGATGAAAATTTTACTTGTTAATGTTTCAACGAATCTTCAATCGAGTAATAATAAAATAATATTTTACCATAGAAAAATTAGGTAAAAAATGAGTGATACAGCGATTTAAATTGTTGAAGAACTTTTTGCAATGAACGGAACTCCTCCAACTATGAAAATTAGATCCAAATATATAAATATATATAGTTGTTTTACCAAAACTTGCTCTTAAAAAATACACTCAATAAAGTTTAAAACCGCTCGAAAACGCGGAAAACCTGATTTTTTTATCAAATTGGAATCTTGAACCCTAAAATCAGCTACATTGACCAGAAATTTCCAAGCTGCGCCGAGAAAGTGCCAGAAGACATGCAGAGAAAATCATGGAAGTAGAGAGACGAGAGGTCGGGGGGAAGTGTTTGCTCATCGTTACGAGTCTGAAGGAAGGTCAGCAGACGAGGATAGCTCGTCGCAAACAGCCCAGTAGGTCGAGTCACATGACGACAGGTGAAGCAATTTGCTCGAGCACTGCCGCGACCAACAATCGATCTCCTCAAGAGGTCAGACGTCGTGCCAATAGCTTGCTCTCTTCAGACATCTACTATCATGTATACTAACAAGGAAACAATCGAATAAGACTTGAGAAAATAGCATTTAGGTCCAGGACTAAAATTACTAAAAAGGGGCTGGTACTAAAAAATCTTTCATGAGAGAATTTTGTGATAGGAAATAATTTTACATGCGATTATAAGGAAATTAGAAGGTTATTCCAAATATTTCAGTAAAATTTTTCGTAGTTCATTTTAGTAGTGGCCCAGCTACAAGTTTCAAGTCAATGTCTGTTTTTTCTCTAATATCTTTGCAAACAATTCGCTTGCAAACAAATATTTGCAAAAATTACGAAAAATGTCAGATCGAGAACTCAAAAAATTTTTAGTGGAACGAAACATATTTTTTAGGGTTATTATAAATTCCACAGGAAATCATCAATGAAAAATTAAAAAAAAGTGAATGAAATGGAGCGGGGTTCCAAATTTCAGTGAGAGCTCCTACACCTGAAACAAATTAACTAAGGAGCCTAGGGGTGCTGGATCACAATGAACAAGTAGCAGAGGGAAGCTGAGCTGCACCTACGCAGTCATCAGGTCTTGGCCCAGCGGTGGTCAGGTATCAAATAGAAATTAAAATTGCATCGCTAACGTCTAGGGAGCAGCGTAGCCCGTGTTGCTGAGGAACGTCAGCTTCCTACAGCATAGAATTTTCTGCTCGACGTAAAGGAAGACGGATTTTTGGCGGGAAATTTCCCACGAGCCCGGAAGACATTGTCCTGACTTTAAATGAAGGAACGAGACCCGCATGCTCCCATAGAGAAGAGGGTAGAAGCGTCTAGCTGCAGCCAAACGCTGCATATCAAAAGCGTCGCGATGCTTCGCTTTCGCAGCAATGGCAAAAATGTCACAATGAGGCTGCGCTAAAGCGCTTGCCAACAACGCATGACATCAGTTATGAAGAGCTGACTGACATGTGACAGGAATAAAATTGTCGAATTGACAACCATGTGAAAAAGTGGAGCCTAAACTTGATAATGGAATCAACAGGGTTACTTTATTGCAAATGATGTTATGTAAGGTTTAGTGCAATTAAATGCACTTTTGCATTCATATGAATTCAAAGTAAGAGAAATATGTTTCATTTTTTAATTAGGTCATTATGCGTAAACATGTCAAGTGTTTTAACGATACATTTTTAAAATTAAATATCTATTCTACCCTGAACTGAAACCTACCCGAAGACTTGAAACCTATTTCGCCACGAGAAGTAGCGAGGCGAAATAAAACAGTTGAATTTAGCGCTAAAAATGAGGGAGTGCCAAGCGTTCTTCAAAATTGGGTCAATTTGCCAGGAGCAATTGCCGCCGCTCGGAAGGAAGCGGTTTCGTCAATCGCGCGAAAATTGCGCAACAGGCTTTTGGGAGTCACATTCCATGTACAACCTAATAGGTCCTGAAAATAAATGACATAGAAAATTATAATTAATAAAGGATTCGGAAGCAATGAGGATTTCTGAGAGAGCAATCAGAGAGAAGATAACAGAATTTCAAAACACTCGAAGACACGAATGGCAAAAATCATAAGCGAACTTATATTGTATATATAATTCACTTGAGCAATCTTTTCGCTTCATAACATAGAAGTATCAAATAAAAACCTTTGAGATTGGAAATAACGCGGGAAATAGTTTTCATAGGACGAGGTCGATATTTTTAGCTGAACCAACAGGCTAATAAAGGAAAAAAACTTCAGCCACATCACTTAGTCAGGCGTTCCCCGAGTCCTGATGATGCGAGCAGCGGAATCAGACGCAGAGCAAAGCAAGCCTTCCGATGCCATTGATTTCCGATAAGGTGCGACATGAGAGCCAGAAACACATCAGCGAGAATCGGCTGCCACCGCATCAACTCGGAAAATATTGCACTTCAGAAGCCGATACGGTGTACCTTAGCTGGCAAAGACCGCACATCGAGGGGAAAGTACATCAGCAGCATGAACTAGAAACTAGGGTGAAATTGGATATTATATCCGTGTCAATTATCCTGGTAATAAGTTCGTGATAAAAAATAAATTACATCGCTACGGATGGATAACTCTACGGATAGAACAATCAACACTTTGGACTGCCATAGTATATGAAACTTCTAGCGGCCATTAGATGTAAAAGTAAAAAGCTACTAACCACAAACTAATCTATATCCAACAAGTATCTCGAAATGAAACCAAGATCGACGAATACATTTATGGTGAAATAAAGATTATGGTGCATTTTTAATGTCAAAATTTTGGTCGGAAACTCGTGCGCAAGATTTCAAAGCGGACAGGCTGTATTTTTCAGCAGGGAAATTGAAGCAGCGTGTAACACGACCTTGCCATTCCAGGGACAGAAAAGAAAAGTTTTGTCCCCTTCAGTGTTCAGGATTCAAAAGCTGGGAGAAATTTTTTGAGCCGTCAAGTCTCAATGGGAAGATCGCACGTCGAGCACGAAAATGCCGATAGTTTGAGAACTCAGGACGAGACTTCAAAGAGAACCCGAAATTAAAGGTCAAGAGTTTTCTCTCATATTGAACATGACATATGCTCATACCTATACTTATAAAATGAATTGAAGTGGAAAAGAAACTAATTATATAATATAAAGAGGACAATGCTTTCAGCGTTTTTCTTTAATATTTTAAATAATAGTGAGACTATCTATCATTATAAAATGCATAGATATAAGCAATTGACACAACCATAACCATGATCCATGAAAAAAACATTGGGGTAAATATTTTCACGGTTTTTAAAAAATCGAAAACAAAATACAGCACATAAATCGAAACATATATCCAATTAAACCACCATTTAGTTTAAAGCCTATCACACTCAGAACTAGCCGTGTCAAAATTCAAGTCAGTACCAAAGGACCCACTGAATAAGATTGAGAGCGTAAAATCTTGTGCTGAACAATAGTAGAGAAACCCTAGAAATATTATTTCCTTCAGGAGAATTTTATGAGTGGTGAAATCAACTCCAATGTAATGAGATCGACATGATTTTTAAAAAAAGAGAAATACTATTACCGAGAAATTTTAATACAAGATAAAGCGAAGACTGAAATAAAATCTAGAAGCAGAAGGCACAAAGAATCATGTCCCAGTGTAGATCATGTAGCTGCGACCATAATTGTCAATTAAGCAGATGGATACGCAACCAAAAAGTTCGTACGCAGTGCAAAGTAACTCGACAATACCGATTTTTTTTCTCCAGAGTTTACGAGTATATGGCAGTTGGATCATTTTAATTTTCAATAACAGCAATCCCAAAGATGCATGCAGATTATAGAAAAATCTACATGCAAATTTTGAATGACTAAAAATTACGAACGAATACATTAATTCAAATAAATTATAAACATCTAGCCACGCTTTAAGTGTTTAGAGTGTGAAAAACACTAAAAGCGTAATTCAAGCATTGCAACAGCACAGAACGTTTATTATTGTTGAATTAATAGAACGTCTATAATTCCTCCATCGTGCATGGGATGGCATTACAACCGTATACTAATCCACTAACGTACTAAGATTGTTCATGACCTGTCTCATAATGAATTAAAATCAATCTCATCCACAAGAAATTACTTCGCCACATTTCAAGAATCTAGCCTTAGCTACAGCTAGATACAAATTTACCAATAATCCACGATTATTTTGTTATTTATAACACCGAGTGATTGGGGCCATTTAATAAAATAGTGATTAAAATTTGCCGTTACCGCGTACATTATAACTGTCAATTATTAATACTATAATACCGACTGCAACTAACCTGGAAAGGCTCGAGAGTATACACACAAAATCATGAGCAAATAATGCGAATTCTTTTGTGCTCAACATAATTCTGAAAGGAAAGTTAAATAAATATTGGTTTCAATTTCCGTAGACTTATTTTTACTAATTGTGTTCCATAGAAAACTATGTTATTAGGGAGACCATTTTGCAGTGACATTCATAACTGTGAAACTCGCAAACGCACCATTGATGCCAACACCAACAACCTATACAAATAACTGAAGCAAACTAAAAGTTTCGTGGAGCTTTTTATTGCCAGCTTCCTATCCTAATCGTTTCCTAATCTTTGGGTGCAACTAAAATTAATTTTAGACAAAAGGAAAAATAATTTCGAGGAAAATAACGTAGAACTTTTCAATGACAGACATAATTCAATCAATTTTATATTTATTTTTTAATTAATCTTGCTTAATGTGTCCTCACTGCGTGGTCTGTAAATCTAAAGCCATGCAGTATACTGACTCCAGGATTCAGTTGAGATTATCAGAATCTCGAAAGTTACGGCAGACGTCGGAGTAATGACGGTCATAAAAGGGAATTATAAGTGGACGAAACTGCTAAGTGAACCGTATCGAAATACCTAATTGGGACTTCTTCAAGTAACTTCTTGATAGTCTTATGGGGCCCTAATGACAATAAGTGCGCTATGCTTTATAAATATGGATGCCCGACGGCAAATAAGTTTGATTTAAGCACCGGACAAATAACAATTCTTCGGTAGTCGTTACCTACTATCTCGAATATGCGGGAATTAGTCGAACAATGCATACGCGAAGCAGAATTAACAGTACCAAAAGAGCGAAGACAATAATGCAAGCGTTTACAATAATGTTTACGCATTATAACGCAAGAATTACGTCAAGCATTATAATGCAATAATAATGCAAGCGTTTATGTACTTACCCAACACCGGCAGAAGCACCATTTGCATTCACATCCACATGGCTTACCTGTAAATTAGAAAATTGCACCAAATAAACCCTAAATAAAGTATCAGAAAAATAATACACAAAAAACTTTACATTAAATAAATAACATGAATATTCATTTATTTAGCCGGTCTTTAGTAATATTTTTGAAAATAATTTAAAGTTTCTATTGAAAGGGCAAACCAAACTTCTCTGATAGAACTGTCAAGTTTTCAATCATCAGTATTTATTTAAAAAAAATAAATAATTGGAATCATTGAAAAAAAATCATGATCGAAAGAACAGACACGAACGTTACTGCAATCAAACTATAAGAAACATTGAGAAAAAAAGAAATAAATCACTATTTTTGACTATCCATGGCTACCAGAACATCAAAAACAGTTTATTGGAGGAGAAAATTCAAGCACAGACTCTGAAATGTTAAAGAAAGACCTTAAAATAGCTCTCATTTCCTGACTAACAAGCGTGACAAGATCACACTTAACAAAAATACCTTATCATAATGCATCTATTCACGACAGTAGTTATTGTATTCAATGAAAACGGTTGGAACCACGAACGAGTGACAACAACATGTGTGTTTAGCCTGTGCAAAGAGCATGCTTTACATCAGTCAAGTTTGTGCACATGAAGAGTACTTACTTGATGGTAGAAGATTACATTCAGGCTTAGGGTACACAGAATAAAACTTGTGCTTACCTTCTGTATTCAGAGGAGGGATTTGGAAAGAAAAAAATGAGTAAGGTGAGAAATTTTCTATAAATAATCACATGAATAATTGTACACAATTAAAAATAACGTAAGTTATGTCATTATTGTGATGACGATCAAAATTCCAATCAGACTTAAAATTTTCTTAATATTTTCCTTGTAATGAAAGGAAAGATCCGATTAGAAAATAAATACCTTGGAAAATTTCCACTGAGTGTCCATAATTTCGAGGAAGAGATTCATTTTCTTTTGTAACGCGTTGGCACCTTGAGCTGGAGAAGGCGGGCTTAGAGGCTGTGTAGCACCAGGGAAGCCGTGAGCGGTGTGCCGTATTGGGAGGTGTCGCGCCGAATTGTGCTGGTCACTTCGACTGCGCGTGTCCAGACTTGAAAACCTCCTGGTTACGGCCACCTCAGATGGGGAGGTCAGGAGGAAGGGGTCAGGACCTCTCTGTGGCGACACGGCAGGAGAGCTGTAAGCCGAGCGGCTCCTATAATGGTGCGGCAGAGAGTGCTCTCCGAGGTAGCCCACCGGTAATCGTCCTAATCCGTCTGTCAGCTGGGCGACCGGAGCGGCATTGATTGAGGGCAGGTTAGGAGGCCGCGATGGAGACGTGTAGCGAGAAACGGGAGTTGACGTAGCAGTTCCAGTCGCGCAGCTCAAGCGGCTTAGGCTACCGGCGCTGGCGCTGCCACCTGTTTTGTAGAGTTGCCGCTGACTGTTGTTGGTCTCTTGAGAGCGCTGAAGTCGCGATTCAATCGTTCGCAGTAAAGTTTGACCATCTATCATTGATGCATCGTCAACCTTCGATATCGAGGATAAACAAGGACCAGACGTCGATGTCTTCATCTTTCTCTCTTTTGTGGTAGGCGAGGATTTATAGCCGCTGTCGGGACTGTAACTCGACACGGGCGTCTCGTCAGTAATTCTTCGCTCAGCGAGACGACCATCTGGAGCTGTTCTCTTGGTAACTGTAGAAGCATTAACGCAACTTGATTTAAGCTGAGATTCTTCGAGTTTTGTTCGTTGAAAAAGTGCTTCTAGGTAAGCTAATTTACTGACATTCATTTCATGCGCGGCCCTGATTCTATTTAAGCTATTATTATGACGTACATCGGCACTCGCTGTCGATACGTTGACGCTGATGTCCGTGCTTATCTGCGTAAGGGACTTCAAGGCGTCATCGAGACCCCATTCGCCGTTCAGAATAGGCGTTGTGTGTGACCGCGGCATCGCTTTACTAACAGAATGTTCATTATCCTCCACGTGAGCTTCGTCACTAAATGGAGCGCCGCTGCTCTGCTCTGACCCCGAACTCTCAGCGTATCCTGGGCTTGCTTCTTTACCGCTGGTGGCTCCACTTCCAGACCGTGAATCTTCAGAGTCGGAGGAACGTTCAAGAGTAGACGAACCATTGCACTTCAAGTCAATGCTGCTAAAACTTGTCACAATTCTTTTGACTCGGCCGTTTTCGAACATATTAGAGAGACCTGGATCATCAGGACAGACAACAGGACTAGGCAGCAGGCCGTTCATGCTCGTTCGAGCAGGGGCATTAGGAGCGAGCCTCTTCGAGTGAGCGTTATCGGGTAACATTTTGTTTGAAATTTGTTCAGGGCAGGACATCGGTGTGTCCTGCAAGCATGCTATCACCGCATATTTTACTCAAGTTAGCAGGAGATGATATGCAACTCAGTTGATATGTAGAATTTACTCAAAGATATATTGCCCTAAACCAATACCTGAAAAAAATAAGATAGTAACTTTGTGAAACAAATTTATTGGACGATTAACTGGTTTAATTACAAAACGAAAACAGAAGCACGTTATGAATGAATATATCGTCTTCAATCAGTTATTTAATACACAACACACCTCTGACAACTATAAAAACTTTTAGTTGGATTACAAATATGAAGTACTATTATGGTAACGACAATTGTTAGACAATAAGCGCCAGCAAGTCTTTCCATGACGAAAGTTTTCCCCCTACAATCAGACGGTTGTTTCAAGAAATCGAAGCAATTAATCCAAAAGAAAATTTTAACCATTTGACTCCAGTGACGGGCGAGAGGCTTCATCTTGAGCCTCATTTTTTCGTCGGGCGGCCAGGCGGAAACGGACTCGCACGAATCGAATTTCCGCGGGTTCATTACATCTTAATTTGATTAGGAATTTGTAAGAAAAATTTCTTGCATCTTCAGCAACCTGGAAACATTTTTGGATAATTCCATGCGTCGTAAAAACCTAAATGTTTCTCAATTGTCTCATTGAGCAATCAATGATAAATAACTTAATATACGAGTTTTACACACGTTTGACCTTTTACTAAGAAAGTTTTCTCAAGGTTCCTTCTGCTGCGGTAAACCAATTAAAAGCCATTATAATTTATTAGTATTTCGTAGCGAGCAGCGTTCGACGATACACCACAAATTAAGAAATACATGGCAAATAAACCAGATAAAATATAAACAAAATAAACATATTCGTTTGCAACACCAAACATCCAATGTTTGGTGTCGTTAATAATAATGTTGTTAATAGCAATCGTCAGTTTCGTTTTAGGTTTTTTGCTCCAATAACACAGTAACCACGCATGCGAAAATATCGTCAAGACGTTGTGTATTTCTGGCGTCCCTCGTGGACACCAAAAACAAATGACACGTGGATTTCTAGGAGTTATTAGGCACGAGTTTAGTGAATAACGAATATTTATCACTGAAGTATCACTGGGCCGAATTTTCAGAACGTTTTTCATAAAATGTGAAGTGTATCAATATGTAAGCCATGATAGCTCTCGAGGTTGACGAGGTATCGGTGGAAGCAGCAACTCGGACATTATAACAATATGATGCCGGACTCCTTCCAATAGCTTCGTTGTTCAAAAGCACAAGAGGGTCCGCTATCCATTAGTCTAAATTGAAGAGGCCCTTCACTGCATGGAAGCTCTTCATGCCTGGAGTTTCTATTCGAGGAAGACTCTGGAGACTGCCATTAGAGATGCAACATGACATGCAACACTAGCCGCCTAACGGCAAGTTTATTCGCTGAGGGCGCTTCGTCCAAGCGACAGGCTTGCGTGCAGAACTTAGATGCGCTTTTGGAACATTTGGATTCACTAAACTTAGAGTTAATGAAGTGATCAATGCTACCGCGGTCTCTGGATGTTATTGGAGAGAGGGGCGACAAAAGCTTGAATATTATGTTCATGCATAAAGTTGAAAAAGCGGTGCACATGAAATCTCTCGGATTAATTAGAAAAAGAATATAATTCACTTAAGCAAATGAGGAACATACCGAAGAGTGAACAGGTCGATTTTTGGTTCAACATTTATGATCTTTAGAAGTGAAGGAGCAGAAGTATATGCATCAGCCTCAAACCGAAGCAATATAAACTAGAGTCTATGGAACCTTGCTAAAATAGAAACTATGAAAAGTGACACTCATGGTTCAGAGCTAGAGCCTGAAGTGCACCAGGAGTGGAAGGTGAAGCAGAAAGACCCGGAAAGTCAAGCGAAGGCCCGGGAAGGAGTTCTCATCAGGATTCAGGAGCGTCCGAGCGGATTTGCGGTCGTTTCGAAGAGCTTATGGGCCCTGACTTGGCCTGATAACTACGCTGATACCCTCCACATCGTTATTGTGACGTTGACAACGAGGCCAATAAATTTTCAAATTTTCAAATTTGTCTCGAGATGGAGTCCCTATTGACGTCAGAATGAGCGAGTTTTCTGTGTTTGGTATAGAATCTCTAACGAATGTCCATATCAATAACCATCAAAGAAATAAAATATCAGGCCGACGAATTTTAGAAATCACTAAAACCATTAAGCATAGAATTGAATAAAATAATTTTCACGCTTTCCTGAAAAAATACCGAAGTCACACGATGTACGTGCTCAGGAGCGTATATATGATATGCAAGCAGCCAGTGCTTGCTGAGAGGATGTAGGCCGGAGAAGAGGGTACGGCGTTGAGACTCTCAAATCTCGCTAAGCTTGCGCAAAGAGAACTCTAATCCGTTCAGTCCCATTGAATACGGAGGCATCGGCTAATGTTTAAAGAGGCGTCGTCCCTGCAGACGCTTCCTGCGCCAAATTACCAGCAGCATCAAAAGCAGAGCGCGCGAGAAAAAGATGAAATAATTGTAAGAATATAAGTTATGTCTTAAATGATTATCATGGGTGTAGCAAATGTATGACTTGCGTAGTGTAGAATTAATGAATTTTTTAAATTTTCTGAGAAAATTCACGGGTATAAATCATCTAACAAAATCATTATTAAATTACAGCCTGAAGCTTTTCGTTTTACACGTAAAAAGTTAAAATAAATTCAAATCTACCTACTACAAAATGATGCACGACTTAGCTCCTGGCATGGTAGTAATAACCTCATATTAAGGACGATCCTTAGCATTAAAGTGTAGGGTATCTCAGCGCCGCAGCACGTCATTCTGGCTGCTCATTAGGTATGCATGGCAGCGTCCTAGTAAACCAATATGACTAAGATGGCGGTGCTTGAGAGCCAGGCTGGCGTTACCAAACTCGTGGCGCTTTGTTGAACTTGAACAACTTTTAATTTCCTCAACTTCATCATGAAACAGAGTTGCAACGATGATAGATACTACGAGTGGATGGAGGACATCTCAAGGGGTGCGTTGTCTCACTTCAAGACATCACAGAGCCGGAAAATGTTAATGCGTTCATAATGATGCGGATTGATTCAAAGAGGAGCTAGTGACATGGAGGAAAAACTGCAAAAAATTACCTATTAGAATAACCTTGACTTCCAAGTAATCGTTTTCTAGGCCAATAAAAAATAAAACCGATAAAAAATTGTCTATACTTATTTTTACTTCCAAAAAATTTCGACACTTCTATCGCAATTGAATTAGTCATTGAAAAATGTGTTTGCCATAATGCATATTGTTAAAAGCTATTGACTTTAAAAAATAAAACAGTATCCGATGATTATCGTGTATAGCTGTGCGCCTCATGATGAAAGAGTCCGTGATAATATCAAAGGACAGCCATCGCTGCACTGCGCCTCAGTAGCGCGTAATTGGACAGCTAACGACGATAAGGATGCGAGACCACAAACCGACCGTGCTTCTCTGCAGACGAGAAAAGTTGGAATTATGGCCGGAAGAAAAGAGAGAGCTATTGAAACTGAGGATTATGAATTAAAACAACGATGTTTGTACGCGGCAATTAGCGGTAATGTAGACAATAATGAAGCTGAAACGCTAGTACTTTTTACGTTATTTCAAATTGAGCGTCCGCGAAAAAATGACGATCAGGTTATTCATAACAATTAATGTTTAATAGCGAATTTATCCGAAAAATATCATTATAGATCAATTTTTTTTGCAAATGATTGAAAAGTTAGTCGATGGTGTAGCAGAATTTTCTCAGTACTAGAAATTACAGAGACAATTAGTTTGCAGATGTTAGTAAAGACACTCTTTCCATTCCCAGCAAAGACCACCCAGTCATTATGGCCAATAAAATATTCCAGAAAAAAATCTTTAGTGCACAAGTCGCGTATAGTGCGGCGAATAGTTGCACGGCACAGAGACACAAGCGCAGGCTTTAGGGCGACACTCGCCCGATTTGTCGGGACAGGTGCCTGAGGAAGCGCCTAACTTGCGGGACGAATGTCGCTGCAAGAGGCGACGCATCTTCGTAATACTACAGGGACTCAGCTTGAATAAATGCAACATGTCAGTTATGAATATTCACCAAGATGAATGCTTCGACTGCTGCACAAGATAAGTCGATATCAATGCAAACGCTGAGTGAATTCACTATGAATGGAGTCATCTTACCGATTTATTTGTTGTAGGAGCAACAGAGAAATGTTATTTGTGTTTGAATTAGTTCTTAAAGTATCATTCATACATGAAAATAATTTATATCAAACTCAGTAATCATGCAACGAAGACTATGCCTAAGACAAATCACTACTCTTAACCACAAACTACACTATTTAAAATAATTCATTTCGCGCTCTTCATAACACATTATAATGAGTGTTTGGTACATTTTAAAAAATTGCTTACTCCACTTAATTGAATCACTTCATTTCAACCGAACACCCATTTCTCATAAATATTCAACAAATTTGTCATCGAATCCACCACGCCAATTTCATAGGCCATAAAAATGGAGCGACAGCGGCAGCGATGATTCATATATCCGCTGTCGTTCCGTGATTCAAACGAGACTACTAAATTGATGGATTCCGCAGAGGCGAGGAAAACGGTAAATTAGTTACTATCTCAACGCGCTCGGATCATCTAGCAAATCTCATCTAGCAAATTCGACAGGGTTTGTTTACGGCAACCTCGCAAACAGAACTCCTTCGAGCGAGCTTTTTCCAGATCAAATGAAACTCAATCTTACGATCGCTACGTGGCACCGAGTAATTAAATACAGAGGAAACAGCGCATGACAGGAAGAGGCGAGAGAAATAAAGGAAAGGTAAAATATATCGAGTGAAATCGTGCTCAAGTGTGGGAGAGAAAGATGACTGGGAGAGAAAGTGTATATACTCGGAATCTGAAACCTACAAAATAAAAATACAGGCAACCCATAGTGGCGGCTCTCGGACCTCGTGAACACGGACAGGAATTAACGTCTGAAGAGAGAACACGCTCAAAATATTTGTGCGAGGGTTACAAAATTTCTTGTAGTGGCGATCGCGCTGAATTAAAGGGGGAGCAGCCAGCTGTGCCACTCAGGCGTAATCGCAAGCGACACCTAACGCATGACGCTTCGCTCAACAACACAACTGCTCGGAAAAATTCACAGCCAGCTGGGCCATACTTTCAAAACTCGCAAAGTGAATGTAAGTACTTACGCTCTATTTTCTTGTCTATGATTGGTGGATTTTGCTCGAAAGGCCGTCAATGATTGGCTGATGAACTTACGATATCTTAACTTTTTAGCGCATTTTCTCATTTATGGAAAAAATGCACTATTGTGCTCGCCATGTCCGTCCGTCTGTCTGTCTGTCCGTCCGTCTGTCCGTCCGTCCGTGACCTCAAGTTTTCGTCGACGAGAAAATGCGCTCTCTGTCACTCACCGCCGTGAGTACTGAGTTATATTTTTTTTTACATTGTTGTTGCAGCAAATCGATGATATTTTAAAAACATAATTGGATACAATGCAACTATTCTGATAAATTTCATTGAATGAATCGTTCAAATATTTTTTGATGAGCATAAAGCAGGTAATTGGAAATACAATGCGCAGCTGTCAGCTCGTCACTGCAAATGAATGTTCAGGTCCCAATTATCTATCTGTTCCAATTATCACGGTAAATTTGCTGTATGATATTTAATGCGTGTCTACATATCTGGCATATCATGCGCAAAGCCATAAGAAGAATTAAATTAAAGTTGGAAATTACGTGCCAATCTCTAAGAATATTGAAACTGTATGAAAACGTCCAGCAAAATTTCCCGATTACGAAACTGATTTGCCTACTTGAAATAAAAAAAACTCTTCCATTTCTTCATTTCTTCATCCGGAAGTTACAAAAAAATCCGCGTAATAACTTTGCGCTGAATAACCACGAACGGCACGATTGCCAAGGTTATTAATACTGCTTATTTGAAGTGTTTATCAGCTCCGGCAAAAATCGTGTAATATTTTCTCCTGGAGGTATCGCTTTTCTCTGGCAACAGAGAGAATAAAACAAAGCGATTTCGTAGTTTCCTAATGAGGCTTGAAGATCAGTCTGCTCATTAGCCCTTTAAATCTGACTTTGACGACTAGTAAAGCTCGTCTTGAGGGGCAAACGCTCGTCTCTTTAAATCAGTTTTTGTAAAGAATAACTTATTTCTTGCGCTTCATCACAATTTTCAACACCAATGTATAATTCACGTGCATTTGAAATAGCGCAGCAAAAGGTAACAAGCGGGTGTTCGCCTTCATGTTCTCATTCAGATAATTATATTTAACTTCATTACTAATAGAACAATAAAATTTTATTGTAGTATACAACAATATATAAAGTGTTAAAAGGTGATATTGGGCAATTATTTGTTAATATGCAGAAGTTAATGTTCCTCATGCAGAAAAAAATAATAATGTCATCAATTATACCGTGCCACATCTAGTAAACTATGTACTCTTGAAGACACGACAGAAAGAAAGGTGAAAAGATATCTTCTTCATAAGAGCCTAACTCATCGGTAATTTCATGTCACTCAATTGTGCTACAAACGATTCGTTGGGTTCGGTAAATAAGATAGAATGGAATGGGTGAAAAGACGTAATCGTTCAGTTAAGAATAACAAAATTCGCTTTCGCCGCATGGACACACGTATTGATTCAAATCTCCTTCAACGCTGCACAGAGGGGAAATTTCCCTCACTGTACGCGTTGATAAATTCACGCGATAACAGCGACGTTTCTGTCCTCAAAATAATCACTCGCGCTCTTCATGGAGACCTGAAAGGAAAAGTTTACGAGAAACTGGGATTACAATAACAAAATCGAGCACTCTGAAGGAAAACGTGAATACGACATCCAAACAGGGAACGATATATCGCACAAAAAAACACATTTAAATGGGAGAGAACGATAACCCAGGCAAGTTTCTTAATAAACGAAATCAAATCAGAGTGAACGATATGCCAGACGTTCTGAGCAAACAAATTCTGATCAGAACGAACAGTAGCAGAGTGATCGATTTACCAGACTTGTTCCTTAACAAATACATTCAAATTAGAGTGAACGCTATACCAGACACGTTCATTATCAAAGCTTCCACGAAGATGGATACTTTATAACTCAATAAACAAAGAGATTATAAACCTAATTGAATCGCACATTTCTTACAATCTCTGAAGCGAACTTATAAACTTAATATGGAAATTTGCACTTATTGTAAAAAGAGACCAAGTGAAACAGCCACTTCCATTAATATGGCTTCCTCCTATCACGAGGAAAAACTAAGAAAGACCTGGCTGATTGCGCTTCAAAACAAGCCAATAGGTCTCATAAACTTGAAAACCTTTTCCTGAAGACTTTTGATTGCGAAACTAATGATTCTCTGTCGCTCAATAAAAATGTGGCCTGAAATGAGAGCTGGACTCGACGGCACCCAGAGACGCGGCCTGATACCANTGTCCGTCCGTCTGTCCGTCCGTCCGTGACCTCAAGTTTTCGTCGACGAGAAAATGCGCTCTCTGTCACTCACTGCAGTGAGTACTGAGTTATATTTTTTTGAAAGTATAGGCCCAGGGCGCTAATGAACACTGAACAAACCGACTTTTAGGGCATGCATCTCTTCCAAGTTATGTGAATTTTATTTTAGCTACGCCGCATGGATTGTGGTTCAAAATTGCATTTCACAATAAATATTTAAAAATAACATTTTTACATAAAAGACACGACACTTTTTAATCGAAATCAACTCTCAGTAAATGCGGGAATACTTCTAAGCAGCTTGTACACCAATCAGCAGCCTTAGAAAATCCAGATCATATTATTCGAGTATTCGTTGATTAGAGCGTAATTTTTCACAGTCGTGATCAATCGGAAAAGCACAACGGTAGTAGGTACTTTTCCTCACATAACATCAACCTTATTTAAATGCAGCAGAAAAATCATAGTTGAAAACAAAGCAAGGCTTTGCGTTGAGGGTCGCAAAGTAAACGGTTTCTTTACTCTTTACGCACCATTTTGTCCATTCAAAAGTTTAGACGGGAGCGTGAGCGCGAGCATCTAAGCGATGTTGTTCGGCGCTCCGGAAAATGGTTCGGAAGCGGAGCCGCACTAAAACTCCCAAAGAAAGGAAATGGCAGGAGAAACCGACGCATGGCGCTCTTTTGTCCTCAATATTTATGGAATAGTTCCTTGATGACCAACGCACGACCCAAAAAGACCGAATGATACCAATCTCCCTGTGGCACTCCTTTCCAAGAATCCTGGCTCAACGGGCACAAACAAGCGGTCCTAAGGAAGAAAGTAGCCGAAAATTATAAGACTAATGTATTTTGATGACTTTTAAGAGAAGCAATGTCGCAAGTAATAGATTAATTATTTCCTGAGAGCAAAGAGGCTTAGAACTGCTAAGAAGTCGTTGGTGTAACAACGAAAATACCGGGAGTGAATTTATTTCTGTAAATTTGGAGCCCAGCGCAACTACTATCGTTTGTAGGTGAACGGAGAAAGTTCGAGTATTGCTTACAATAAGCGAGAACGATTTCAGCAGAGTTGTATTCTATACCTAAACGCAAATGTCAAAGGTTCTACCGTTTCCACATTTAAATTACAGCCCAGTTGTAGAATTTTACCCCTCAAATTTGTTATAAATTTAAAGGTAAAACAAAGGAGTGTATGTGTACTCTCGGGGCAAATACGAGCGAAGTAACCAAGAACAATTAGTTACAAGGCGCGACCAATTATTTCCATGCAACGCCCGGGCGCAGTTTCCTGGACAGAACAACACGGCGCTCAATTTGCTGGCGATTTCGTATCGGCGTGCAATTACGGCGAATAGAAGACCTACAAGTGGTCCCCCTCTCGCACTTGGCGTGACTTGAACAATACGTTCTGCGCTTTATATCGAGCACGGGAGACCAGGCTCTCTGGCCGAGACTGAAAAGCAGTGTTACAATCATCAATACACACCATGTAATAAGGTCGAAAATGGAAACACTAATTCGTCTAAGACACTGTACAACAACATGCAACTGCAGTTACTAAAAGAGCAAGATCGATTGCGAATAAATCAATAGAAACCATGATAATAACAATTGAGTTGTAAGGTTAAAAAACTTGGATACAAGAAGTATTTGCAATAACCTTGTCATGTATGTCAGTCACTGGAATAAAAAATTCGCAAATCGAATTTGATGAAGCCCTTAATAGGGTACAATTTATGAAAAGCAATCCAATTGCCCTAATAATATGTCAAATATGTCAACTCGGGAAATTGATTTCGTATTTTGATTAAATAATTCCTCAAGGATACTAAAAACTTACTTGAAAAACCTTAAAGAAATAAGCTATATAAAATATGAGCGACGTGAACGGAGGTGCCAAGTGAGGAAATAGAGTGGAGAGGAGCGCAGAAAGTAGAGATAACGTTAGGCTGTAGCAGCAACATCCTGGTTTAATTTGGAGGAGAGCCTGTAATCCATTCTGAATGACCGGTAAGCTGTAGGAGCATGACGGCGTTACAAAGCCTTCGAATGAAGCAGCTCGGCGCACTGTCATATGCAACTGAGGAACCTACCATTTCTGTCATAAAATCAATGAGAGACACGTTAAAGCAATTGCTACATACTAATAATGTCCTTGAAACGTTATGAGTTCTAAACGTCAGTTCTACGTTGCCACGCGTGTTAGATACCTTCAGTTGTATTACACGACACGTCAGTCTCATAATAAGTGTGTCCGGAAAAACAGTCAGAAGTTTGCTTAAAAAGCTATCTCAATGGTACTCCGCTACCTTGAGAAGGGCTCGTTTGAGAGATTGCAGGAATCCAGCCACAACTGGATCGTCAAACCATACAATGACTGAGGCTTTATAATTGGGATATCCATTGCAAACAATTACTGCGCTCTGAAGGCTGAGCAAAATTTACAGCGTATTTTTAGTACTTTTTGATAACTTGATAATTCATGGCTCGCTACAGACTGCAGTTAAGTGTGTGTTATTTTAAATTAAAGGCCAAAATTACAGATTGTTTTCCGAAGATAAATATGAACTAATGGGCACTAACTTACACAACATAAACAAATTATGAATGCAAGACAAAAAAAAACTAATAATTTAGATCACTGGGTACAAAGCGTCCTCTGAAATAAATGAAATTGGCCGAAACATTAATGTCTCCTATGCATGAATTCCTTCAAAAGGATAGCAAACAACAATACCATATCCATTTTTTAGCAATGGCCGTTATAAGTGATTTTGCCACCCTGCACGGAAAAAATAGAATTGTAATTCAAGTCCAATCAAAGAGCCCAGAAAGGCAGAACCACAGTCAAAAATAAGGTTGCACTTCTGCTTCTGATCACGTAGCGTTTGCTTCTGTATAAGGCCCCCACTTCTGGAGGATAAAATAAGTTAAAAGTTAGGAAGACCAGCAGAAGTGTACTGTAATGGATGCCCAAATATATGGATGCAACGGAGCAACTACAGAGCAGGATTTGTTGTCATAGAAACCGAATAAATATTCAACTACTGCAATACCGTGAAGATGAATGAGACAAAAAAGCAAAAAAAAAAATACTACCTCTGAAGGAAAGTTTTTTACTTAACGTATAATATTGACGAGACGAGACGAGGAGATTTAGACTGCATCGGATTTATTGCAGCCTCACATTGGAGGCATATGTGTTTTATGAATAATATTAATAACATGCTTGAATCAAAAATGGCATATAAAAGTTTAAATCAAAGAACAGTTTATCTTCGAGAAAAATTTTGAAAGGTGGGATTCTGTTCCATATAGTATTGCTCTTATTCCCACTACGCTCGAGTATTTAACTACAATTTCACTCCGGTAATTAAGCTGATAAATTTATTGAAATATGAAGAATTAATAAATGAAATTAGATAAGAAATGCATTGTAATAGTCTTATTCTTGTTATCATAAGAAGAAACAAGTACCAATAATATTAATAATATATTTGGAATTTGATTGTTAGTGTCTATTAACATTCGTTTTATTGTTTTGTAAATACAGAGCACAATAGAAACACACTTACGTAATCAGAAATCAATGCACAGATTTTTCAGTAAATATTGCTTCTATATGTTTACATTCAACTCAAGAGCAGAGTTCTTAATCGAATGTGAGCAGTGAGCAGGCAAGTCGCAGACACGAGGCAAGGATTATTGGCAGCGGTGTGAAATATGGCAGGCTTACACTTAGAGCACAAATGCTCACTTCAGAATATCCAGAGAGAAGAGACCAATAAATTTGTTGGGCACATTAGCATGCGAACGCTGAGGCTCTGGCCAATGCCATAGCAGACGTGACGGATGCAAGCAGCTGCTTACAGATTTCCTGCTAAACGCCTCAGACAATGCCAGACGAAATGTAACTCTTGTTTCGGTAAAATTAAACCCAGTGAAGTACGAAATTATGGGACAAATTCAAATAAAAGTCGCAATGAAATGAAATAACTACATTAGAACGGCGAGATAATTAACAGCCGTGAATCGCTTGAAATCGCAATTAATAATAAACTATATAAGTTTGTGCATTCTGTCTTTCCCCTCTTTCCTTTCTTACATTCTATCTTTCCTCTCGTTGGGTAGGTGAACGATATTAGCAATGGTTTACTATAATTGTTCTCTCAATGTCACGGCTGTATCTAGTTAAATTATCAACAGAGACAGCATAAATTCGCTTCAAAATGGCATTTTGAGTCAAAAAGGGTCTCAGGAAGGTCTCAAAACTACTTGATATGAAGTTAAATAATATCTCTGCAGAATAGAATCATCTCGCATGGAAATGAAAATGCGGCCAGATGACGGTGAACTGCTCGGCGCGTCATTGCGTAATGTTTCAGGAGCTCGGAGCTCAAGTTGGGTGATTTTGGTCGTCGGGCGCGGCGAGCAACATTCAAATTCAAAGTTGAAAGATATGCGAGCAGGTGCGATAGTCGGGGACTTGATTTAATAGTGGCGCCGCTCTGTGTTCAGTCGTATTGAGTTGTGAGTCACGCAGATAGAGGTGACGTTTATAGTGTGCAGTGAGAACCACGCTGCGTAACTAAGGGGCAAGGCCGTGGGTATACAAACTCGTAAATTGAAGCCGTATAAATGTCCAATATGTTAAACTAACTTATAGAATCCCATAGAGCAGGCGTCGCTTCGGTTTATAGCCGACGTCAAAGCTTAGTGATCACACCATCCAACATTGATCAAGTGGATCTAACAAACTATTGAGGTATAATATCGCTAAATGCTTATCAACTGAACATTTCATTAGGAATAAACACTTCAATGGTGTTCAGCGTCAGCAATTATTGAAAAAACAGTTTTTTAACACAACGTTTATATGCACAAAAGCAACAATAAGCTGTAAATAAACCGGTTCAAATCCGTTCATACTACTAAATAAGTGACTCCAATACAATCCAAGGGCCATATTGATCATTGGATTCTGAGAGAAATGGTTTTGGTAGATAGTTTAGTTATCAGTCTACGCAAAGCAAGATGACACTACACTTTAGGAGCTAAATTTTTGCTTTATCAATTGCACAAACGAAGAACCAAACTTGAATGCAACACAAAAGCAGCACTCAAAACTTTTTTCCAGCCGTAAAAATGAATGCTAAACCCTGTGAGAAAACATACAACAATTAAAAGTGCCTGAAAACATGCTTCCTACAATTACATTATCTTGTGCTGATCATTTGATGATTAGAGCTCCCTCCGAAATTAAGGAAGATTGAAGGCCTCCCCGGAGCAGATTGTTTCGTCAAACTCGTTTCAAACTCGATCGTCTTCTAATTTGCTTAATTGGATTCCCTCAGAGTCGTAAATTACGAGGCGCCAAATGAAAAGCAATATTCAATTCAGAAAGAATTTCAGGGCATTCCAAATACCGAGGATTTCGGACGAAAGCTGCGGAGGAAACGTAGAGCCAGTGTAAATGAAAGTTAGTCATACGCGTGAAAGAAAAATATTGCCTGAATTACCTCGAACAGGCGAATGTGCTCTCATAAAACGAACGAATATTAAACGCTAAACCACGAAAAATAAATGCTACAGTTTTAGGCACCGAAATTTTAATTCAAAAGCATGTGGAGATATCGAAGTCGTGTGATAATAAAAATTAACAGAAGATAGGAAACAAAATAGATTTTATAATTCTGAATAATTATATAATAATAATAATAATTCTGAACAACATACACATTTGTAACATTTTTCTAAATAATTTTCCACGTACTTTTCTCGTCTCAAAAGTCACGAGAGATGGACAATACTGTTCAAATCTAATTATTGCATTTACGAGCAAATGAAACAAATTTGGCCAAATTTTTCTAAGCCAGTATACTTTAACTTCCACAGCATCAGCAATGAGGCAGGCCACCATATTGGTATTTCAATTTAGGTTCGGTAAGGCATTTTTCTGGGAGCAATTTGCCCAATATAAGTAAATCTCCGTAGACAAATATTTCATTTCAGCCTAAGCGAGCGCCTCAGTTTCGTCTCCGACTCACTAGACGAAGGCAACCATTGCGATTGTTGGCATCTTCAGACCTTTCAAAAATGCTGAGATAATTAAGCCAGAGTTGTCGCCCATCTAATACGTTCCATTTATAGCCACTAAAAAACAATTTAACTAAGGGAAAATTCTATCGATAAGCCATGAAGGCTTTAGTATTTGACTACTTTTCTTGCGCCGAAGCATCATTACTGCCGCTATTTGATATAAGCGAAAGACTGCTTAAAAATAACTAAACGTTATTGCTATTTAACTCGAACTTCATCTGTAATGGGAAACAAACAAATCGTAGAAATCGTAGTAGAAATCCATCAACTGATTTGGAAAAAATACACAATGAGTTTTCATACTCCAATGAATACTATCTTACCAGAGTTGATAAAAAAAATCAATTTATTGAGGCGGACCACAGTACATGCCATACAGAAGCATTGGTACAGAAGTAAACTGAAGAAACTGAGCGCTGGTACCGCCTGAGACGACGAGTAGCGCAGACCAGACGAGTCCTATCAGAAGAGATCAGGAGACTGTCGTAAAATTGAGGCCGCTGCCACTTCTAGAGATCCCCAGCGTCAAATAGATATAGTAGATATCGAAAGCTCCTCGGAGTCTCGTGCAAACATCCATGATAAACTAGTGCCGGATAAATGATGGACTTGGCTGCCTGAGAAACATCGCCTAACATCGAGCCATAGATGAGGTCTTCATGGAGACTTCATGTTGAAAAGATCAAGGTAAGTAGATGAAACATTGCGAGTGAAAAATATAGAAAAAATTCTCACATTTAAAATGCACTAGTGACTAGTACATGCTGCATATGCTTTTTACAATCACAATGAATGATCAGTTGAAGAAAAAAAAACATTTTAAATTCCAAATTTTTGTCCTGCACGAATACCGTGTTGATGAATATTTCATTATTGTGTCAATAATGTTCACACTAATAAGTCATCTCGATCCTAGATTAAACAAGATAAGATGAAGTTAAGCAAATGACAGTATGACATATATTGTTAACTCAAACCACTGCGAAAGCAAAGACCGCCGTGTAGCCGTGAAAATTCCGGGCCCAATCTCGTAATTTGAATGAGAAGTGTAGAGCTTGCATGGCAGGCAGGGAGGGCAGCGGGATGTGCGTGGCGTAGCTAGAGTGATGCATTTTTGGTGGTTAATGACCTTCAGAAGACGTGCACCGCATTTATTATGAGCAAGTAAAGAATATGGCGTCAGAACCGCTTCGCTAAAACTGAGCCAGCCGACGTTGATGAATACCCCACGGGTTTTATTTGCTACGTGACATTCATCAACGTACAAAGCAGACTCTGATATGGAGCAGTAGCCAGTTTTGCCGCCGCAAAATGAACACACGTTCCACATCCAAGCAAGAAATTAATTTATTCATTGCGCCACACTCAAAGTGAATTGTAAGAAACACTTTAGAGTTTCGGTCGATATCATAAAAGTTTAACATTTGAAAATCGATATGACAACATAAAACAAACACAGCAGCAACATTAACATAATCAAGGAAAAGATGAATGTGGAACATAAGAGAACAAAGATGAATACTGAAATAGTAACTAGTTTAAAGCAAGGAATGGATACCCATAATATTTGGAAAAAATGTAGTAAAAATATTTTGTTATTGAATAGCAAAATGTCGCGAGAAATTAAGCATCGGGCGAAATTATTACCTCATTTATAGGCAGATACCCTGACATGCTATCCAACTTCACTATGTTTGTCTCTTCAGATTTGCGCAAGATAGAGGAGCTTAAGAGGGATGTTTGGTTGCGGTCAAACAGAGAGTAATCGAGGGCTTGATAGACGATTGTGTTGACAGCGGTGAATAAGCGATTGAAGAGCATGCCTGTGGAGCATGTCATTGAGGTACACGATATCTTCAGGATGACGAAATGTAGTCGAGGGCTTAACGCACATCATGAGCTTGATTTGCTGTTGTTGACATAGCCAGTGCTGCTTCATCTTCAAGAGTAGGTTATGTGAAGAAATTTGCAAAATTTAGGTCGGATTAATTATGAGCGATGATTATGAACGATGAAATCTGCTTTATTGAGATTAAAGCCAACAAGAAAAGTAACATTTCAAGTACATAGTCAAAATTAAATTATTTTGCAATTAGCAACCAGTTTGTAAACCAGATAGCTATCACGGCGGAACTAAAACCATCACCATCGGCTTAAAATACGATGTCGAAAAAAAAAATAAAATTAAAGCCGGTTGATAGTGCTGTTTCTTGGCTCGTTTGATCAAGAGCATCTATCAATACTCGTGAAATAGAAGGAACGAGCCCGAGTACTTGCGCTTGTGAAGGCGAAGCGTAATGTTTAAAGAGACCAGTCGAGGGATATTAGATAGCGGCACAACCACAAGTACAAGATGCTTGCAAGAGGAGGGGAGTACTGAGGGCAGTCTCGAGCATATGTGAGAGCTGTGCACAGAGGCCTGTTTGTTTCAAGATATCACGGCCACGGTACCGTGTAGATGTTCCTATATTTAGGTTATGTACACAAATTACTCGTAGCGTGAGTAACATAAATTAGAAATTTTATTACAAATTCGTTTTTTTTTTCATTTGACTGAACACGAGTGAATAAATCCACACCACGATAAAATATTGGATAATCGATAAGACTGAGAGGCCACGAAATTTTATTACAACAACAAAGCGAATTTAAAACCCATGAAATAAGCTTTTTTGCTTCACTTCATAAATTTGTGAGTTGGCAATCAAACTAAAAAACGTACTACCTATAGCAGCTTCTACTAAGTACATGGATTACAACCAATGCTTCCTATTCTGGATGTGAGTAATATTGGGCAATTCGAAGAGGTAATAATTTATTAAAAATGATGACACGGAAGATTCGAGAAATAATATAAGTTTGAGACCAATCATTGTTGACAAAACTTATTCCAAGCTATATAGCAGGTTTCAATTAATCACTGTGAACAAGGTTAAAAAATTATACTATGCAAACAAAAAACATTCAGATTGGAATATAAGATCGTACAACAGTGAACATACAGTGCAATGAAAAAGCGTGCACGACAGGCGCGTATTTCAGTCTACTAAAGACGCACACTCGCACAGGCATCTAAAAAAAAACTCGAGTTTCCTCAGACCTAAGAAATACCGGCCCTCCGGCCCCGCAACCCTCGCCACCGCGCACTCCAATCGAGTCCGCCAAACTCCTGATTCAATAAATGAAGCAAAGGAGCGTTTTTGTCGTTCGAGCAGACCGGTTGCTGCGGCACATCTTTGTATAGAAGAGCAAAAGTTGTCAACACCCACACCAAAGTTGGGCATCGACTGTTGTCCAGTTACAATACTTGCTAGTGCGAAAGGCGCAAGCTATTTGCTGCTAGACTGGAATCCCGGCATCGCTTAGCTTTCTTTACAGCACTCGGCGCTGTTGGCAGTCATACGACGGTTCGATCGCACTATCAAAAGCCATGTAACAGTGGTGCGCTATAAATCAACATGACAGAATATGGTAATAAGAGATACACGAAATAGTGGAATTATCTTGCGTGTGGGAGGTGATGAAGAAATGTGGGTTGAGTTCATTTTTTGATCCCCAAACTACCTCTTGCATAGATACGTTGCTTGAGTTTACTGTACATAGGAGTTCAATAAATACAACACGATCATCATGAGTGCTATTCAACTAGAGCAAATTTAAAAATAATTTTTAACGATTCAACTGCAGTGCACTGTAAATAATTAAGATTAAACTCTAATTTCTAATCTCTAGGATGGGGTGTATCTTAATAACAGAAACACTTTAATAAATTGTCAATGCTCACAGTCAATATAATAATATAACTATTTAAACCATGTATAATAACTTACAGAAGATGAACAAATTTGAAAAAAATAGCGATTTAGAAAAATCTCAAAATTATCAGCATTATTATTTTAAATCTCGATAGAAATCAAAATGAGCTAAAAAGATGAACTATCATTTGGAAACTTACGAAAAATACGATACACTTCACAATACTTTGTTGTTAGCAAGATTTTTTCATGTGAAAATGAATTAAAAAAAAAAGTTTGTGATTGGTTACATCTGAATTGCAAAACAAGTTTAATTACCAGCAGCGAGGAAAGAATAACGTAAAAATTGTACGTTACTCGACGAGAGAACTGCAGTATAACTGCGTAACGAAGAGTCGAGCACAAAAGAGCAGTCGTTGCGCATGCAAACACAGACAATTCAGTTAGCTCGAGTCTGCTCAGAACGCTGCAGGGACAGCATTGCGTCAAGGCTCCGCGCATGATAAAATTCTTAACATTTTGCATAAAAAATTCTAAAATCTGCTGGTATCTCACAAAGACTCAAGCTCAGTGTAGAACAGAATTTTTTTTCTGTATCAGTAGTGAAATTCGAAAGGCAAATATACTATACAGCGGGGAATAAATCAGAATGACGACGAGAAGCACGGCTATTTCAGTCCACTGAGCAACAACTTAAGTATTTGCTTTAGCTCGAGCAAGAAAACAGTCGAGCACATTTAATTAAAAACAGAGGCAGTGCGTCTTTTCCAAAATTATCAAGGCCATGTCCATAAATAAAACTCCATTACCACTTCTACTCTGGTTTGTTGAGCTTTGTGTCGAGCCCAAAGATCGATGGCTTGAGTTCAATGATTATTTGAAATGAATTACAGCAAACAGAACTGCCCTTGTTTGCTTCCAAAACAACTTTACCAACTAAAATTGTCGGTCAACGAAAACGAGTTGGCGATTAACAATATCATGATCTAAAGAAAAGAAGTTCAGTCTATAAATTAGAATGCCGAAAATAATTCAAATAAATAATTAAACTCTAGGAGGCAAAAGAACACGTCGTGAACTTATACGAACACAAAAGAAGAAATGCTGAATGGACCAACAGAACATAATTTTTCCGAAGTAGAAAGATGAGCAATATTATTATAAGCGGCGAATGTTTGAGCAAATATTCTGCATTAAACGCGAATACTTACTGGGGGACTCACACGTGGAACAAAAGTATTTGTGTGGAAACAATATATGAATAAATGCTCAGATGCTGAGGAGTAAAATAAATATTCAATGCCAACATAGATCGTGTGCATGGAACACAAATGCTGGCATAGACCTTCGCGTAAGAAACATCAGGATTGAGGAGCATGTTCAGGGGCCATACTTTCAGAACTCGCTAAGTGAACATAAGTACTTACGCTCTACTTTCTTATCTATGATTGGTGGATTTTGCTTGAAAGGCCGTCAATGATTGGCTGATGAACTTACGATTTCTTAACTTTTTTGAAAGTATAGGTCCAGGGCAGGACCAGCCTAGGCCGATGAGAGGCCGCGAGCGATCAGTGACGGTGGTGAGCGCACGGCATCATAACGCCAGAGACTCCCTCGAGACGCGTGTTTACGGAGGGCTGAGAGCCTCGCGACCACTAGGAATACTCTCACCGCCACACCGCCAGCTCTAAAAGGACAAACTTCAGGAAACAAAGTTAAACAGGAGCTCTTTTCGTAGGGGAACTTCGTGCTAGCTCCAGGCGCACGTTGCTTTTGGCTTTTGGGGATTCACAAGGATTGCAAAACACAACCGGGGTTGATATACGCAACGCTGGAATAATTTAAAACAAATTCTTTCGCGTCAAAATATGAATAGTTCAACGCACTGAACCAAGTCTCAAAATATGAAATTAACACGAGAACTCATCACACGGAAATAAAAGTAGCTAAGAAGAGTTTCAAGTGGAGAGTTTAGCTTTCTAAGCATTCAAGTGGCGTTCGTATATAAGAGATCATCCACTTGTGACGACGTGCGGCGCTCAATGAAGCTGTCTTATCATTCACATAAACACGTCAGCGAGCAAACGCACCTAATGTGTTCAATTGGCCTCTTAAAAGAAGTAAATAATGAATAATATAATAAAATAATAAAATTGTACGATAATAACGCTCCTGGTATCAAATAGAAGAAAAATAAATAGAAAAATAATCACCGTATACACCTTCAACTTAGAGATTGGAAAACTCAATCGTGATGGAACTGAGTTAAGACGAAAATTGGGATGAAAAAATTTCAGCAATTACTGTAGTTTGCAAAACAAGTAATTTGAATGAGAATTATGATTATGATAACAGCTCATTCTGAAATTTATTATGCCGCTATTAAGATGCTATCAATAATACTGATAAATATCTAGATCAAATGTATGCAACGAACCCCAGGAGCTAGACTAGGTCATTAATTTCGCCATATAGCGAGCGGCATTGGAGGGGGGGGGGTGGACACGAGCAGAACAATACTATACCAAGCTTGTTCAGAAAATTTACTTGTATTGTATAACTGCTAGATTTGGTCGTACATCAACGGAGTTTTCATTACAGTGTGAATATAAACCTCATTTCTCAGCATAATAAATCGATAAACGCATTCTTCAAACGCCCGCCAATTGGAGTAATTGCTCTTCTGTGTTCCTTAAAATAACTTCTTATAACCACAAAAGAAAGTTAATGAGGCATTTTTCTCCCGACTTGTTAAAATTTTGTTGTGTGAGAAATGGACGTTAGTTTTAATTTCATCGGAATAAACTAATTACTTCGGATGGAAACTGTGAGCATTAAGAATAGAGCAAAGGCGAAATCAAGTAAGCATTCGTCACAGTGTAGAGTTCAAAACAATGATTCCTGCAGCTGAATTACAATTACGCACGCAACCCCAACAGAGACCGGCCAGAATAAGTGCCTTGCCAAATGCTAATAGAGTTGAGGCGGCAGTTGGCCAAGTCGTAACGAAATTAGGGAAAGCACCACAGCGGATGGGGCTAAATTAAAAACTACGAACTGCGCTATGAAGCTATAAAAAATGTACACAAAATTAAGCAGAACCATCAAGCACTTAAAATCGAAATGGTCTGGCTCATTTCCAGAGCCGTAAAGTTACCTGGGGAATATGGGCTTTTTTGTCAGCAGCTGAAATAAAGAAAATATTATATAGTCCGCTACAAATAAATATAGTTAGCAAGTACGTAATTATCCTATGAAGGTAACCACGTACAAATAATTACAACAAACCATAGTCATTGAAAATTCTCAGTTGAGGGCGGTTGCTGCGTTACAATAGATATTAAATACTGTGGTCAACAGATTTCAACAGTTGCTAATGCCATTAGTATTTACGGCCACGTAACTCAAGTTACCGTCAGAATACAGAGAGTAAAAGCACAAGGTGTGTTAGGTTCTAGAAAAATAACTAATTGGGCCTATTGAATATGTACAAGTTCAATTCTTGCATAAATGAAAGACTGATTCAAATGTTCGATACTTTAATACACAAGGAAGCATAGTGATCAGCGAACGGTAAACCTTCATTAGGCGCCTCTCAAAACTTGTTGGCGAAGTCTACTACTGTTATCACAGCAGCAGACTACGCCCATAAATATCCAAGACCTGGGTTTAAATACCTACACAGCAGACCAATCTTCAAGCAACAAAAACTTGGACAGTGCCAGGTGTGTGAGCTTAAGCTTGATCTTTCTAACGATGATTTTTTTACTGCGTAACCTGATCGACCACACAAGGAAGATTGCTCAACAGCTTCTCAGTGGCTGGTAATGACGTCGAGTCCTTTAATTCAAACGCGACGATGAAGCTCACGATAAACTCCGACACGCTACATTCAAACAACAACCGCTGATAAACTGAAAAGCTGTCACCGATAGGCATCTCGTCGCAGACGCTATGTTAGGACACTTGAGGTCTCATTGGGCCACTATACAGAGAGAGCCGGTCTGGAAATAATTACGGACCAGAAAATTTGGTTTTGATTCATTGACGCGTTAAAAAGATGCCAATTTTAGATCTGTCTCAGATTATATATAAAAAAATATAATAAATAAAAGTAGAAATTTATATTTAAAATTTTAGGAAGGACTTTAGGTTTCAACAATGTGAAGTTTTCAGCAATAGCCCGCCTCTGTAAATTACTGCTTTGTATTGCTTATGACTTCGGAAGTGTTGCATATGAAATAGGTAAGACATACGTGAAAAAATATAGTAAAGAAAACGGCCATTACGCGAATATCAGAACGTTATATAGTATCATTTTGTCAAACGGCATAAAAAAGTCTTGACAGGAAGCAGCCTTGCTCGCCTGCTCACTGCTTTTCCTGGAAAAGCAATGAAAAGTAGGACTGGAAGATATAAAGGTGTCTCAAAATTGAATTGTACTTTAAATCGACCTAGGGGAATCTCTGTGTAGGTAATTTTGTTATCACATAAGATGTCAGTCTCGTGTCATCGACAGACGTGCAGACCAGGAAAAAACGGAGCAAAGGAAATGCCAACTTAATGCTCATTTGAATCGAAAACGAGAGCCTGTCCAACGATCGAACGGAGACGAGCGTATGAATATATCTGAGTAGAATATGATCATTTTTATATAGAACTCGTGAAGTTAATCTTTCTCTCGACAGCTGGGAATGGCATTTTAAATCGGAACATAAGTTGAGCATGCGAGTGTACCAACATCCACAAAACTCCCCAAAAGTTGCCAGAAAAGTTTGACAACAAATTTGGAAACGGGCTCGTCACACAGATGGCTGATTAGAATACAAATGCACTGGAATAAATTTTCCAGCAGCAAAACTGGTACTAAAATAATTTCACAAATTCAAATAAGCTTTGTCAAAAAGCACCCAGAGAAATCGAGCACATTCTATGAATTTTTGAATGTAAAAAATTATTAAGAAAAGTAAGCGCATACTCTAATGAACTGAGCACGGAAACTTTTAAGTGCAGGCAATTGTCAGAACAGTGCTTCATTTACATGCACTCAACTGCTTCCTATTGCAAGTAATGAAGACATAAAGAAGCTGTATATTCTGTTATTATCTAGTCATCAAATTTCATGCACAGAAATTAAGCCATGGCTAAAGTGAATGAACAGCGAATGCCTCAAGTCTTTGTGTGAAATTGTTGCGGATTATGCCACTCGAACAGTGAACTCAACTACTGAAATCGGAATTGCAATAAGTTAAAATTTATGATTTTCTTCAAACTTCCGATATGAAAAACATTACAAATTAAAGTAAAACGAAACTAAAAAACATCGAGAATGGGCCGTAAATTTTCCAGATTGTAGAGCTGAAGTAGCCAAACCCGTTCTTGAGCGATGTCCGAAACGCCCTGCACCTGTTCATATCGCCAACATCAGGGCCCGAATATAGCGGGGTGCGATCCTTATTCCGTGCAGCTGTCACAGCGTTCACATACTCAAGAAACTAAACGTTCACCGCCGATTTAAAGCCTCTACTCGCTGAGGAATGCGCATCACCTCAAGACTCATAAAAAACGTTAAAGTAAAACGTTTGGACCAACGCAAGACCTGAGGCACGTTCTTGTTCTATAAAATTATCTATAGCGACGGACATGATGGACTCTATCGCAATATTTGATCAAGCCAAAACAAAGCTAGCCCCATAACGATGGATGTTACGGACGGTACAATACAATTCTAATTATACGTAACTGAAAACGATGACTGCTTACAACTCAATACAGAAAGCAGGAATCTCTACTAACGATTCTGTATTATGGCTTACATCCTAAGAATAGCTCAAGAATAATCGTTACACATCTAATTCATTAGGCTGAAACAATAGGCCGTCCTGGATAAAAAGTCACCATACCTCCCCATAAGCATATTTGCAAAATATTGTAAAAGATGTCGTGGTAATTTTCAACATAAAAACAAAGTGGTAAATTCAGTTTGAAATAAGAGAGAAATTTCCATCTTTCAATGCAATGACTTTTTAAATGGAAAGAAGAACTCAAATATGAACGTGGAGGAACCGTTCACGTCAAACATCGAACATGAAAAATGAACATGAATGATAAAATACATCTATCTCATTTGAAGCGAGCTGTCTCATGGGAAAGAGCCTGTGAAAAAGAAAAATAATCGAACCTAACTGAGAGAAGGTGCATTCATTGATACCATTTCAATGATGAACCAAGTGCCATTGTAACCAATTAGCATGAAATTTCGAAAATCGAGGAGCAGAAATGAGCATAGCGTCCTGATTGATTCAGATTATCTAGTTAGCAATTAGCGGTAATCGAAGTAACGATTCCACTCTGCTGTATAAAGCGCAGATCTCCCGCCCGCAAAGCAAGGTACACAATCTCTGCAGGTCTTTTCATACGAACAATTCATCGTGAGTGAACACGAGCGGGACCAAGTTCCTTGACATGCATGGAACCATTTCGCTTACAAAGGATCAGCCTGCTTTGCATAATGCACTCGCAAACTAAGAGAATCATTGGCAGAGATTCCGACCATACTTGGTATCTCGTCGCAGCTTGAAGGCTAAAAAATTTACATCTTGCAAAATGCATGCACACAATTGAGTGGCAGGACACAAAACGGTTCAAAAAAAGTTGTTGGACAATCAAGCTTTTTTAACACTTGGATATACACTAAATGGAATTTTAAGACACATTTAAAAATAATTTGATTTGCGTGAACATAAGAGGATATTTAACCAAAGTTGAACGACAACAAAATTACAAGATTACTTTGCATGAGAAACAAATTATAACCTTTCAAGTTTAGGTTGTAGCTGAATGAGATCTGTGATGGACAGACTATGGTTCATGTAGTTCAAAGGCGCAGAGAACATTCTAGAATACATAAAGCAAATATAAATTCTAAAGACTCGGGTACCTTGAAGTTAAAAAAAAATACCAGCCAAACCTGTAGGCTTATAAATCGTCGGAGGTTTAATTATGAAGCAGGGACAGGTAGTGAATGGGCTTCTCATTCGATGGCTGGTAAATTTCAGTAGGCTACGGGAGAGATAAGACAGAGGGCAGTATTTAGTTTGCACTCAGCGGCCTTAAGGTTCACCCAGGCTTAGTTGGAATTACAACACAAAGCAGATGAGCACAAGATAAAGAATAATGATCCGAGGTCTCTTTATGGTCGTATATGACAGCCTAGATCCATTAAGAGTCGTCGAATTCGCCCAAACAACGCAAGTTACATTCTAATAATACTGGTTTAAAAAGCATGCAGTGATTTTGAACACAATGAGATGGGCGTAAAGCGGTAATAGAGAGCTGTCGACATCCAAGCAGCAAATAAACCCCAAATGCTAAGCTTCAATAAAAAAATACACCATTTCAGCAAGCAACAGACATCAAACAACTGTACTTAAACCTAAAAATAAAAATAAATAAACTGTCATAAATTCAAAGCAGGCTATATAATGCACGGGGATTAATAAGATCACGTGGCCTCTTTGGAATAGTTTCGACATGCAACTAGGAACTATAGCCTGTAATTACTGACGCTACATTCCGCAGGTGATTGAGGCCGAGCAAATGATTTAATCGACGGGCGAGCTAGTCGTTCACTGAGGCCATTTGCATACCAAACTTTGGCATCGCCAGATACTAAAGCAAGTATAGGATATTGGGGCGTCATTACAGCCAGCAATGATACTAGCTTGCGCTCAAATTTAAGATGCTTGGCCTGGCGTAACTCAAATTGCATGAATCACTTTTAACGTACTGTACGTTTTGAAAAATATATGGCACATATATTCAAGAAGCAAATTAACTTGTAGCTATATTTACTAATGTTTTGTTCAACATTTCATATAAAATTTTGGACAAAAATGAACAAAGAAAGCTTAAATGGTACAATTAGTCAGCTATTTAGCGACAATTATTTGTATTGTTTTACCCCCATCACAAGCATTTACAAAAATGCATACCAAGAAAGTTAATCATTAACTCTTTCCAGACGGAACGTTCTTCGGAGCCTCGAAACTACACGTGTTAAGGTCAAATCAATTAGAGTGGAAAACACCTCATGAGAGAGCAGGGTTGTTTACACGGCAAAATTTGGCCAGCCCCGCGTTTGCTCTGCGGATTGTCAGGGTCTCGCTAGACGCCGCGACGCCTCGCCGCTAAATCTCATGGGACGAGCCCGCGCGTGGGCGTTGCCGCTGGTCTCTGAGCTTGAGCTTGCTGTACTTCGGCTGTCTAGTCGCATTTTTGTGTTGATAATCACTTCCAGGAGGCCAGGAACAACTAACTTTTAGCGAACAATATTGATAAATCATTATCTCTTGCGATGACAGAAGTAGAATGACAAGTTTGTTGAAATTAAATATATTGGCGAGAAATGACAGAATTTGACTGACACGTTTGTTAAAATTACGTTGATATTTAAATTAGTAGAGATAAAGAAAAAGGCATGGACTTTCTTACAAAACAATAAATACAGAAAAGTGCTAAAAAATATTTTTCCTAGTTCAAAATGGCAAGCGAAAATGAATAGGTCCAGTTCGACTCGGTTCTTCAAACATCAATGATAGTTCATAGGCTACCAAACGAAATAGTTGACAAGTCACAAATGCAATAATAAAGAAGTTCCCTTCATGCATACACACCAATTACTCTTTAAATTACTAACTATGCAGGGATTCTTGATGCGATGTAGGTTTTAATCGGAACATATCAATGTTTAGATGGTGGTTAAAACTTCAGTATGGAGGATTGGTTCGGTGTTACGTGCAATGCGAAAGCAACGAGTAGTCCCAAGCCGGTACCTGAGGCGTCCAATTCAAATCGGCTTTGACTAAATGCAAGTAAGCACTGTTTATTAACATTTTTACAGAAAGTCACTATTCCTGGTAAATTAAGGCACTATTTAGCCCAGCTGCTGACCAGCGTGCTGATTTTGTTTGTTCACGGGCTTGGTAATTCTCCATGCGATAGAATTAAGTTCAGCCCCTGCAGCTGATACTGTTTGCCGTCTCTGGTGTGTAAATATTCGCAGGAGTTATTGTTCAGTGCAGATTTGACTGCGATGATGCCACGTATATTACAGCCACGCATTGAGCAGCCGAACATCTCCAATCTTACCGGCATTTTCTGTCGTACTTCTGAGACTAATTACCCATAGATATAATGCAGCTGCTAAAAAAACACATTGGAGAGGAAACTGTGCATTAGTAACCGCATGCAATACATGGATCCACAAATCAGAACTTTTTAAAGAATTAGAACACAGAGACAAATCGCGCTAAAATCAAAATGCATAAGCTTTCAGCAATATCCAGCACTTCTACAAGTTGAGAACGACAGGCGCGCCTTCGCTTACCGAGTCCTTTGTAAGTGCATGGGTGTCGTAATTCAGAGAGTGTACTAAAACGTCGTGAGCTGACTTAAGGATATGGAACCTTTCAAGTTTATGTAAGCACCGCTGACCTAAAACGTCCCTAGCGATTGCAATGAGGCTTGCCCCGACACCCATGCAGAAACAATTCTTTGCAATGTTTGTCGAGATCTAATCAGATATGCAGTTAATAAACGGAGACGTGCACATTGCACACATATAAATACTGCATATCGCACAGATGAGCAGTAAAGTGAATCTCGACGGCGACGCGGTCCACCGAGCACAAAAACTTATAACGAAGACCAACAAAAGTACATTTCGTAGCTGGGCATTAGCCATTATCTCCAAGAACACGTTTTTTAGTCTTATCGCAGTGAAGAGTAAGTGCAAGTGGCTTACACTTTTACAGGCCTTAAGCCGCAAGTATTTCGGGTGCGGTATCTCAAGAGCCTCTTTGGAGGTGCTGAACTTTCAACCCAAGGCTTCGTCGCCACCAACTTTCCGAGATAGTAGAACGATTTTTGCACTTGAAAAGGCATTTGCTGAATTAGATTAACTTGGACAGAGAGCAAAAAGATGAAACATCGGAAGTAAAGAATGATAAAGTTACTCGTCATTAGCAAGCTCAGTTTACAAGGCCTAAGCAGCAGCATAGATTGACATGTGTCTTGAGGAGCATGGAATAACAATAAAATAAAAAATAATAATTCGAGCAAAATCCAGGCTGTCGAAGATACAAAGTATCACATTAAATGTTACTAAATGCCGAACAAACTACAGAGTGTTAGTAATGAAGCGTTAATTCAACAAGGCTGCGTTAAACAGCAGGACGATAAAGTTTTCAGGGACTGTGGCTCGAGAAGAAGCCGAGGCTAACGATAAGAAACCAATATGGCCTATAAGATTAGAGACTGCGTTCCTCACTCCATATTAGTGAGGTCATTAAGGACTGAACCCAACCAGTCTTGCTCGGCCTGCACCGCTGCACTCATCATAAGCGTGCAGCTGTCGTAAAAACGCTCGCTAGGGAAACCTCGAGTCTGTATAATGAAGAAAGTTAAAGGCACAGCACAACTTGCAAGCCTTACATCGATTATTGGGAAAGGATCAGAAAAAAACTTTCTCTTTGTCTAGCAACAATATAGGCAGTCTAAGAAAAGACGTCAAGGCAGAGTGCAAGCAATAGTGTTGGATTACGGAGATGAGGCCGACCACAATTTGGTAGAACAAGTTTGTATCAAAGAGAAAATAATCTTTATTGTTTCCAGCGGATTGTATCTTCCGGAAATTAATTTATATAATAAGGATAAAATAATTTTGATAGGTATAATAGACAAAACAAACGCAGACGCTTAATTAAACACTGAGAAAGAGTACAACAACCCTACAACCAAAAATATAAAACAACACGATTTATAAATTAAGAGTGAAAGAGCACCAATGCTCGAACTCTTTGACTGAATCAAAGTTATCAGTCATTGGTAAACTTGCAAGCCAAGACATCTTTGTGGCATCAGAAAGAACGACCTTGTGCTTGGCATGCCGACGAGTTTGGAGATGCAGAACGATTAATTTCGAAGAAGGCAGCCGTCGGCACGTAGCCGTGCTACAGCCGATAGCTGATCTGCATGCTGATGCTCGATCGAAAGAATTCTTTGGCTAATTGTAGACTTTGCTGTGAAACGAAAAGTATTCGGAAAAATAGCTAGGCAAATGTAAAATGTGATACCAATTAAGTAAACTCTAATGTTGCACACTATCTTGCAATATGAACTTTTTAAGACAGATGAACTAGAAACAGTAAAGCATTGGAACACAATAAGTTTTAAATTTACGAAAAAACGTAGGTTCATTTGAGTTTCATGAGCACGGTTCATTATAGTGCTAAATAAAATCATTCAAAAGGAGATGATGAGAAGAATTGTAAAAGCCAGCTAAATTATTCGAGAACGACAAATTTATATTATACAACACAAAGTGCGCTTTGGTAGATGATTAACCGAAGAAAAATTCTTTTTCAAATCTTGAGATAACTTACATTTCTGTCACTACCACGGCATAACCACCAAGCTGATATGTCGCCAGCACCATTACAATTTGTGCGCCTTTCGTACGGGTACCAGAAGCTTATGAAGGCATGGATTTTTCGATACTGCAGCAAGATCGTAACCATATCACAGCGTTTCATGAACGTCCTCTCGTACCCCACGAATATTCACCAATCACTTACGAGCGTCCATTGTATTATATCAACTGCAAAATTGTATTTCTTTTATTAATATTTGGTCTCAGTAAATATATGATGAAGGTATTTATAACCAGACGCGTGCTTAACTCTCACCAGCGTTTTCACAACCCCACAGGTATATCATCAGTACCTTAATAACGCTACTAAACTTGCACGAGCATGACTCTCGCATCTTAAAAATTGATTATCATTACCTCACAAATTTTTAACTCTCACAAGCATGATCGTTACTACCCTCAAGCATATAATCAGTACCTCACAAAAGCTAAATTTTCACGAGCATGACATTTCACTTCGAAACAATTTATTATCAGTGCCTCACAAATGCTGAACTCTCGCGATCATAATCCTCACTACGTCACGTGCCTTTTTTCTTGGCTTCGTACCGCGAGTTTGCCCAAGCAAAGCCAAACTGAGCACATGATTGGCTTAGAGAGATCCTCAGCTCGCCTTTGCTAATGAATAAATGAATTTTAATCGCACTCCGTCTATCCGTCGAGCAATCGAGCTTCAAAGACGCCATGACCCAATCCTCTAGAAAGTCAACAAACACAGCGAATTGAAAAAACGCGACTTGAACTGAGCACTCCACAAGACTTAATTAAATTGCCATGAATATGAGACATGGTCCGTAAAAAGTGAATATCCCCGTCAGACTTTGATTATCATCGGAATGAATTTTGAATAAAAAACGAGTTTCAGAGAAAAGATCAAGACAAGGTGAAATACAATGGTACAAATATATATTGTAGAATAATTTAAGAGGGGGTATGTTCGAAAGGTTCTCATATTACGACATTCACAGCTCATACAAATAACTGCATTAACAATCCAAATAACCTGCATTAACATTTCTAAGAAACGCGTTCTAGAAATATGTTCCCAGGCATAACCAAGTGATGCTTTTCACGAAATACCGTACAATGCATTTCTACTACCGTACATGAAAATGCAGTTATTGTTCGTAAATTCACGTTATTGTTCATAGCATTTTTTTGACCAGAGCCTCGGTTCTGACAACGATTCTTTTCAATAGAAAAATACTAGTCTTTTTAATACGGAGGCAAATCACAATGTGCTCGCAAGGTTCTAGAATAAGTTACAATTCTCTGTTTTTGCCCCAGTCGTTTTCGAAGCTGTCAGGCACGATTTACTTCATCTCCCCAAGAAAGTTATTATGCTCCTATGCGCTCGGCTGACTGACTTGTGAATCCTCCGGAGAATTAGAATATCTCTGAGATCGCATAGACTACTCGAAACGAACTATACAATACGGGAAAAAAGCCACTCGGCATAATTCTAATTACAACTGGCAATGGCACGGCATTTCAGAGGCAACTTATCTTACTTTGTATAAAACATTAACACTGAACAATTTTCTTAGTGGGACATAATGTGTTAGCAAGCATATATTAGGAGTAATTCTAGTCAACCGCGATTTTCTTCAATGATAAGTTTTAACATATTCTCTATAAAACAATAGATTTTTTTGTACGCCAGAGCAAGGTCACAAATTAAGGATAGAACGATCCTTGCAACATGCTAAACATTTTTTGATTTCCATCAATGACCATGAGACTTGGGTCTCTCAGGCCTCGAGCCAAGTTCGGGATTAAAGTCACGTTGACAAGCAGATAAGCGTCAGCATAAGCAGCTTTTCGGTTCCAAGTCCTGCCATTGGCAAAAAGAGGCTCCATCATTTCTTACGTTCAATTATCGTCCATCGGTCACCAAGCAATGTTCGAGCTCCTGCAATACCAGCGGCGTGATTTGGCAAGGAACATGGCAGACAAAAAAGTGAATATTTTTATTATGTAATGAGAATAAACCAGTGAATAAGGCTTCATAACACCACACTAGTGAATGCACTTGAACACATGTGAAAAAAATGCATTCGCCAGTTCCTATTTTAAGCCACAATGCAATACCTTCTACCCTAAAGCTTGTTGAGCCTCGGAAAGCAATATGATTTAAATGCGCCCACGTACGCGGCTTACCGCAACGAATTTCACGAGGCCGACAAATGTTTCTTTAAAATATGCCCTGTAAAACAATTATGCGTTCATTAACAAGAAAAGAACTGCCAAGAGATTATGCGTGGGGCTCAACGCTGTATAATTTTGTGGAATCCAACCCACAATTACTTGTGGTTCAAATTACGCAAGTCGTTAAGTGGAAGGTCGCGTACAGACAAGAGAGCTGAGCACAACTACGACCACCCGAGGGGTGTAAAAAATAACCCGTTTCACTAATTATTTACACGGACTATTAATGATAAATTTGCAATATCGCCATCATTCAACTTTCAAACATAGGGAGGAAACGCAAAATTTCTGATAATCTTTTGGACTTGGCCTCACAAACAAAATTCAGGCAGCGACAATCACGAACTGCTGCAGCATTCTACAAGGGAAACCAGACTTCATTTAACTTTCACACAATGATTGGGTAGTAATCAAAGAAATAAGTAATCAAAAATCCATAGCAGAGAATAATGAATAAAATCAACAAAAATCAAGAAAAAATCACTCCTAATTGTCAACCCGCAGTTAAAAGAGATGTACGAGTAAGTGAGAATTTTTGAAAAACAACTCATCCTATCCTATTTAAATAATCACACTAATCACATTTTCAGTTCGTTCCACGTAGAGAAGAAATTCCAGTAGGACGCTTCAAGGCTATAATGTACGGTAGCTCCTACATTTGAGCCCTAGCTGTTGTCAAACCGCATCACAATCGAACGCATTCTTAGCTATTCAGATCACATAAGCGACATCCAGCATCGTGGCTTAGGCAAGAGGCTGCTCGAAAGCTTGCAAGATTGAGGCCTATCAGCCGACAAATGCTAACACTAAACTACAGCTATCGGTTGTTCACATCAAGTTTCAGGTCCAAGGAACCGGTTGTTCATTATCTGTAGCAAATTTATTCAAACTGTTCCCGAATAAATATAGGGGAAGTAAAAAACTGATAGAGCCTAAGAAAATAAAATTATATGAGATATGAGAAATGTGAAGATTTGAAGTAAATTTGCAGTCTGAAAAAGAGAACCAATAATAATCGTGTAGTATTGCCAAGAAAATAAATAATATTCATTGAATAAAAAATTACACATTTAAATAACAAACGGTACCATAATATTGCTTTTCTGAAAATAGAAAACCAAAGGATTTTATGTAGGCAAAATAGTGCAGTGAAGTATGGGCAGGGTTATGTCGCTCCCAATAACGGCGAGTTTCAGAATAAAACTCGGGGTACCGTAACTTCAACAATTGCCGGTTACGGCTCTAAAAGACAGGACATACTTTATGCATTTGCAACCCGAGCGCCGGCAGCGATGGTGGAAAGCCAGGCATGCGGGGTGGGAGCGAGGGCACGCTCTAGCTTGGGTGAAGGGAAAGAGCTAGGTTGCTAGAATCAGGAAGGCTTGACAGGGATAAAAATTCGGAGTTTCTTTTATCAGTAAAAGTACGCCATTGTGCATACATTATTCCCCAAACGAGATTTTTTAAGAATGAAAATCTATATGCAACTCGCATTTAAAATCTATTGAAAAAAACTGTTAAAAGAGGCTATAAATTAGAATGCGGGGAAATTTCTTCGTTTGCGTGTGAAGCAGTAACACAAGCCGCTGCTGCAAAGCAGCGACGCCATCCAGCACGTAGGGCAGCTACAGTAAATGCAACATGATTGGAAACAGAAGCCACAAGAGACTGTAGAGAAATATTTCTAAAGATGATCGCTACACGGAGCATAAAAAAGTAAACGAGGCAAGTCAACATGCGATAAAAACGACGAAGGAAACATCTAACCTTTTCACTCTAGTCTGATAAGATCCAATTACATGGTTCTAGTATTAAAATATTCACTCACTGTGGTATACAAATTGTGCATTTAGTACAGCGAAAGATCGAAAAGCAAAGCGACACTATTTTATTACTACTCATGTGAGTGATGATCAAATCGTGTATGATTCTTTAAAAAAAGTTATTTCTCAAATTATGACTCACCATTCCGTAGTAATATAGATTTAAAGTGCGCGATGCATATTTTTAAAATTTAGATACTCTTTTATCACTATTGCTGTGACGAACTAATTAAAGAAAAATATTCTCAAACTCAACAGGAGAGAGAAATTTTGACGTCAGGAAACACAGATACGAGCAGAATTTCAACGATTTTTTTACATATCAGAAGAAGCAGCCGCAGTTTACACGCACCAAACTAAAGAGTTGGCCGGAGGAGCGGCGCCAGAGGAGACCTCTGACGTTGTGATCATTTTCCAATACGTTGTTTGGGCGAGCGCTGCGTCAGCAGAATAATGCGCTCTTGGAACTGACTTACAGCAGCCACTAGCCATTGGACGTTTCTACCCACAGATTGCGAATAATTTATGGACCATTAGTACAATGGGACGTAATATAAACCGCTCAGAACGGCGGACCATCCGCACATGCACATCCAAATCCTACATTGGCTGCAGTGAAGGGCGAAAATAAGCGATGCGGGACGCGAATATATTTGGTTAGTAACAATTTCGCTCGTGTAACTAATGAGACAAGTTAGGGCTGAAACGAAGAATGTTACAACGGTTAAAGAATGAAAACTGGAAATATGTTGTCGTCATACGCAAATTTTAATTCTGCATTAATGCAGCTTTGAACATAATCAAAAGTTTGTAGACCCATTGTGCGTGAATTTAAGTAATAAAAAAATGGTTGATTTAGAAAGATTCTGCACTACTTCCGCAGAAAAATATCTATATTCATATAAAAAGCCGACTGATATTACATAAATGATGATAATCTAATCATCAGCAATCAACTTTATTTGAAATAGTGACATTATGTTATTACTTTTAGATATACCTGTTCCTTGTGATTTGGAATAAATGTACCTACAAAAATAGAACAGCCACCAGTGTTGCATACACTCAGTTTGGCAGAGCCTATATACGCTCTCTGGCCCCGGAGGCAAGAGACACGAACGAGAGATGCTCGGCTGTGGGGACGGACAACGTACGCACAGAATCCCGCTCGACGATTTTTTGAGTCGCTAAATCCTTTGTTTAGCCGTTATCCAGTGCAGCGAAAGAAGCGGGAGTGCAAATTCCCCAAAATTCGAGAGCACGTCTGAAATTCCGGTGTCAAATAAATTTTAGACGAAGCCAAGAAGTTGGCTCGTAAAGCTCGTTCAGGGAAGAGCACGATGCCAGTGTGAAGGGAGCGGAGATATGCTCTAAGCTTGAGGTCTCGCCTTCAGAGGGTCGTGACAGGTCTCCCATATAGACCCACATGGACAGCGTACTCCCCTGGGCCCAAAAGACTCTTTGAAAAAAAAAACAGGTAGAGCTGACGACACTAGCGGAATAATTTGTAGAGCTAGTGATTATAGAAATTAATTCGCGCACACGTTAGGCAACGGTTTGGTAAAATTCAGAACAATTACACACAATTGTTTGCTTGAACATAAAAAATGAAAACTTAATTAATGTGAACATTGTCGGTCATTGTGTTAATGAAATTCAATACAGTGAGGGAATCACCTAAAAATGAATGGAAGGGGGCGGGTAAATACGTGAAACGGCAAAAAATGGGATGAAAAATTCATCTTGACTCGAAAAAACAAATTTATAATAAAATTCATCTAAATGCGTTAAAGATACTACGAAATTCCAAGCAAACATTGAGGATGACTGACTTCAAGGAAAATTAAGAATAACAGACAAAATTTGAGGTGATGTGGCCAAGTGCTGATAAATTCCAACTTTTTACGTTTACAAATTAATGTTGGTCGAATAAATCACATACCTCAGGGCACCTCCTATGAAACACTTTACGAGTTTAAATTTAATATTAATTATAATAATTAAGATAAATGAAAATTAAGCCTCTTTGATCAATGACATACCATATCTATTTACTAATTTCCAAATATAAACGAATAAACTATACAGGTGTTTGAAATGCTTACTTCGAGAGCGACAGAAAAAAACAGAATAGTAGAAAAAAATGTCAAATATTTTATTTTGTCAAACGCTGACGGCATGAATGAAAAAAGTGTACGTAGTGAGGTGCTGTCTCATCGTATTAAATCTGCCGTTAGATTTATTCAGTCGTTGAAACAATTTATACTTATAAAAGAAAAAAATTGTTGATTTCCCACTTATGGAAAATATAACTAAAAATATAACCTTTTTACTGACGAAAATGTCAATGCAAACTGGATAACGCTGAGTCGAAGAACCGACCCAATAGAATTTCAAAAGCCAATCAAGATCGTAGTTTAAGGCTAGATAAATCCTGTGAACCTGAGAGCACAAACAGAATTCGCTAGGATTCTAATTATCCAAATGAAGAGCGTTTGCTTTGAACAACAACGGCCAGTGCAAGATACCGCACGTCAAACATCATTGCTTGGCAGCCTGACATGAGCGTGGGACGCTCGAACTCGTCAGAATGAGATGTTTCGATAGCATTCGCATAGCGCTAACGAGCAACAAAATGAACCGAAGGACAACTGTGAACAACACCGCATATAAGGAGGCTCGACTATACCTCATACGAGAGGCAGGCAATGATAAACACGATTGGGGGATATTTTTAGCCGGAAAACACATTGATATTTGAGACCAACAAGATATTGAGAAGCTTTTTAGCAAGTAAACAATTTATTCTCATTCGGTGCAGAGTGACGATGTTGAAGCTCACGTTATTATCACTCATATTACCCTAAGTTAATGATAATGTTTTAAGCTTACCAATCCCTGAATCAACTAGAATACGAGCCATAAATAACATGGAATAGAAGCCAAAAATAACAGATACTAATATTTGGCGTAGTAGCGGTTTGATGAAAATTCCTAATGAAGCCAATAAATTACAAAATAAAATGGTCGGTGCTTATGTCAAACAAATCTACAAAATCGCTCCTAAATAATAGCTGGCGATGACGTCTGATTGATAAATTGCATAAGAAATTTAAAAATTCGACATTAAATAATTACTTTCAAGATTTTAGAAACCGGATCGAAACAACTAATTCAAATTGAAGCTACATAAACCACGCCGAATTAAATGAAATTATTGAATAGTCTCTAAAAAAATAAAGTAAATTTGATGAAAATAGAAGCGACGGCAAATATCAAGCGATTCGTCTGCTGCGTCTGCAATTTAGAAATCTCTTCTCAGAAAAAAAAAATAGAATTTTCTATAAAATATTTTTATTCTAAACGAAAACTATACTCTTTATTCTGAAAACTTGTGGAAGAGGGCGAGTTCAGCCCTCTTCCTTCTACATTCACGTTCAGCATTGAGTGCAAATATTTGTTAATCAAGACATCAATGTTAAACAAGGAATGTTTGGAAATGAGATTATATACTTGCTCAGAGAGACAATTAAGAATAGCAAAAAACCACAATGAAAGCATAATTGTTGTTTTTTCAAATTAGGTACAGAGACTTAGCTAAAAAATAAGATCATAACCCTAGAAAAAAATTATTACAACAACAGGTCTCGTAATAACGATAGAATACGCGAGAAAACGTGAGCGCTATAGCTCCTAACGACTCATGTATGGGCTATTTCCATTTAGATGTCTGCCAATTATGCAGCTCACTGGCACATACAGACCAGCGCGTGTATTCACACAAAACTACCCTGCCAATTAGCAGCAGTAAAATCCAGGCTAGTCCCAGTGTGGTCTCTCAAGACCAGCAGCAATATTTCCAGGACCAAACTTTTCCAGGGATATTTTGGTGCGCAATGCTTCATTGGGTACCGAACAATAACTTTAAGGATGACCATTAAAAGAATTTCCTCTTTGCGGGCTGAAAAGTCACGTGGGTTCTTTAAGCTGCGGAGGACTGACTGCTCAGTGAGCGTCATTAGGCACGCAGGCCTTCCGAAGCTCCTAACGGCCTCACTCAAATGAGCACGGATTCATTGTCTTTTTTCCGCAGCAGGGCATCCCAAAGTTAGCTCTGAAAAAACTATAAAGAAGGCCTAATGACTCGGAATGTTCAATCAGACGTTACGAGGCTTTTGTTGGAACGTTCAACGTGAGGCATAATAAGGCAGGCATAGAGACGGCTGCCGGGCGCAAGAAAACTCCATTATCAGAAAGTTCACACACGGCGATATGGCCTGTGGCGAAATACGCTTCTTTTATTTAATGAGACACTTGGATAGAATTTCAAGTTCAAAACATACGTCACTTCTAGACAGCAAATTTTAGACAGCAAATCTTAAATTTTAGTTTATAAAAAACACTGAAATCATTACTGACATTTCATCACATTTTTGTAGCTTGCAGAATTCGATTTTAAAGTTCAAAACATACGTCACTTATAGACAGCAAATCTCAAATTTTAGTTAATAAAAAAAACACGGAATTCATTCTTGATGATTCATTACATTTTTGTAGCTCGGAAAATTTGATAACATTCCTAAAAGATTCCAGAAATTGACTTAGTGACGTCATTAACAAAAAAAGCAGCATAATTTGACAAATTTTTTTAATAAGCAACGGAAATCACTGAATTCGGCGTTGCATTGAGCCTTGAGATGGCACTTAGAGGGCGACCTTAAGAGCTGCCGAGATTGCAAGGAAGGCCAGGTACGAGGCGAACCCAACACCTGAGCGCAGCAGCTAAGTGCTGGACGCCTGTCCACCTGGGAGCGACCTCACAATAGGAAGTCGGGTAAAGCCTGTCTCGCTTTGAGGGTCGGCACGAAGCCTACAGAATGTTGAGTGTCTCTCAAATTCTGCTCACGCGCTCCCTTTCTCGCAGCTCATAATGATGTTCAGGTGGCCTCTAATGATCGAGCCTCAAATCGTCTTCATGAAGCTCATGATGGAATTTCTTGGGCCATCAAGAGCAGCTCGTATACGGTGAGAGCTTCTTTTTTCGCTAAAAGAAAGACTTACGATGAAATTATGAACTCTGTTCTTGTTTTCTAGACTGGTCTTTTTATCCAGTAGTGAAAATTATACAGAAAGTTAACGTCAAACCATACCAAAGAAGTAATTAACTACAAGAATTGTGTCGAATACATGTAAACTAAATTAGATCGAAGATCCTTGCCAATCAGGCCATTCTAAAGAGAAAAACAAAATTATTGTAGCGTTGGAATTTCGGGCCCGGATTCATTTGAAATATTAAGGAATTAATAATTTTTCAGGGAGAACAACCGCGGATTGGAAAGAAAACTCGAAAAACATGTTCATGCGGGCATGGGTTCCTTCTTAAGCTAGCGGCCAACCATGCAGAGATTTACTCTGCAATATACTTGTATGCACGTCAATCTTTTAACAGCTAATAGAAGATAATGACAAGCAATCCGTTTTCGAATGAAAAGCTAAAAAAAAGTGACACTGAAAAAAGAATTTTCGCACAAATGTTTTTAGCTACAGGACAATAGTTGTGCACTTTTTTCAGCACGAATGTTGAAGCACAAAAATGCTACGCAGCAAGACGGCTGCATGCATGCGAGCCAGCAAGCCTCCCAATCAGTAAGGAGAGGCTGTCATTCGAGATGGATGACCGCAGCACAGACTTGCTCTTCCATCTGGCGGTCTCCTAGCTTCAGTGTAGATATGTTGAGGTTGCATGCGCAGAGCTGCACTCGATCACCCGCCCAGGGGCCACACTTTCAAAATTCGCTAAGAGAACGTAAGTACTTACGTTCTATTTTCTTGACTATGATTGGGGGATTTTGCTTGAAAGGCCGCCAATGATATGATTGGCTGATGAACTTACGATCTCTTAACTTTTTTTGAAAGTATGGGCTCAGACCAATAATGAGCGAAATAAAAACCTTTTAGTTAAAATATATGTTTTTCTAGACTAATTAATCATTTTGCATTTGTTCGAGTTTCATAAACAGATCAAAATTTATGATGGGTAAATCAATTTATTTTCCAGCTCGAATCTCACTAACAAAAATTGAAAATAATTCTCCCACACAAATTGTTTGGGTAATTTACAATTTAAATCGAATTCGCAATGAAAACCTGCAGTGTTGAGCATCTTATATGTGGGGCAGGTGCATAATAGGGTAAAGTCGCCAAGTAGTAGACTTTACTAACAGTAAAACCTCATTGATGTGCTGTCGTCAACTTGATATAAATTACAGGATTTCTTCAGGATCTCAAGTCCTACGCGATTAAGACAAAGCCACTCCGATTATCTAAGCAATCATTTCGCTTTCAATTTTCAACTATAGTTGCCATCAATTTGGTTGCGATATAAATTATGTAATAAGCTTGCCAGCAATAACACCTGGACTGACCAACCTGGTACAAATAATAGCTCAGAGCGGGGTTTCCTAACGGGCACAAGCACAACACATTTTCAACACGGAGTGCTCAATTATAGCACGAAGTGTACGACCCCATTCCTCATCAGGCCTTGACATGCAAAGTCAGCACAAAAAAGGAGTGAACAGCAAGTGATGCCCGTGCTTTCTGAGGAGCACGGCAGCAAATTAACAAGGGTAAACGTGCAGCTCTTCCCGGGAGAAATTAGGGCTCATCCATTTGCGTTATCTGTCGGTTATTGCGGCGATAAATGCGGCCTAAAGCGCAGCTCGGAGACGCGCTAAACAAACGGTGGGATCACGTAAATAAAAAATCTTAGAGCTCCACAATGCACACAAATGAGTTCACGCTAGACTCGATTAGCGAGTTCCAGGAAACTGTAAAATATAAGAATTCGAAAGCCGCCGTTCCAGACGAGGGTAAAAGCACGATAAAGTCTCTAGTTCGTCAAATTAGGATTATATGCAGATGCTTAACATTACAATTCAAAAGTGGGAGGCCATAAAAGACAAATGGACTCAAAGAACTTATAGTGCTGGTTTTCACACATAAATATCCAAAAGAAACTTAGGCCATTTCATTTCTAAAGATTAAAGTTTCGAATGACTCGATCGAGAGTAAATCCAATTCCATTTAAAGAACAAGGAACAGAGGAAAATTATTGACCTTAGAGATTGAACACTACATTGCACTACCGTGAAGCAATAACCGGACGATGCACAATTAAAAATTGTTTCTGTCATGAGTCGAATGGAGCGGATCTAAGCAGGGCAGTCAGCTATAATGGATTTATTGCGCTAGTGGGGTGGGGAAAAATGGAATTTTTTCCAGTACTGACATTTACTTAGCAAACAGAATTTGATCTCAATTTTGGCAGTTATCTACATATTAATTAGATGTAAACTATACTAAATTGCGCTGAAACCTATTTAAACTAATTGTCCACAAATAGATTTAAATAAATTTAGATGAGGAGTTAAAATAATTTTACGATATTAATTCGAATCAGCGTTATTGATTTACAGTTATAAGAGCAGATATGAGAGGATGTACTAAAGTAGATTGCCCACATAAAAAGTTTTAAACAATGAAATTGCTTCACACACAGTACATAATTGTCTATTGCGTCTCAATTGAATGTCTACAACAATGACGGTCATTATTTAATCGAGCAATAGTTACGGCTAGTAGTTGGTAGCCTATATACGAGCTGCAGACAAGCGCAAATTAATTCAAACCTGAGTGCGAAGTTCAGAAACGATGTCAAGTAGTAAGTAGTAAAGTAAAGAAGTAAGTAGTAAAATAACAGAGTATAAAGATTGGAGCCTCCAATATCTAAAATGAATAGAAACAATGGACTAGGAGAAGGTTTGGTGGGTTATTGCATACAGATCGAGTTTATTGCACAATTTAGTTTCCTTAGTGGACAAATTCTTAGATATATTAAAGAATACTATATAACCTTCACTAAACGTATTGCACAAACTCAATAAGTGGAATACATTTTTTTATATTTTTGGAATGATTTATAATATATTAAATCTAGTAAGTATAGCAGCATTAGTTGAGCTAGATAGTTATTAAATTAAAAACCTCTTCCTTCACACTAATTTCAGCCTTTCGAAGTAGAAAAAGTGATTTAAGGCTAATTTCTGAATGTCAAATTAGCTTTACTTGCATGTTAACAGTACACATGTTTCAATCAAACGTGCAGGAGCACTATTTCGCATCTGTTTCTAAGTTATTTTCCATCAAAAGTGGGGAGAAAAACTAATAAAATTCACCGAAGACAAAACGGAACCCGCAACTACACAGAGGTAAAATAAATTAACTAAACAGAGGAAATTCTAAACTGTGGCACAAAAGCAAGAAGAGGAAACGTGGAAATCTAGAGTCAGGACCCGCATGCGTAAATCACCTGCAGAGAGGAAGCCAAACACGGCAGTAACCGTGAAGGTCTACCAACCCTCGTCAGGATATCGTGCACTTCCGTTTCGCTCTCAGATCAATGCTGAAGTCGCAGGAATGCAAGGAATAGAGTTTCTATCACATTTGTCTTGAATGGATTCGCAATAGATCTTTAGCTCATTTTTTTAGAAAATACCAAACTCTTGCTTAAAATGAAAAATTATAAGCGGCCTGAATAAATACACCTACTAAAATAACGAATAATTTAGATACCAACAAATGCCGAGTCGTGATGGAACTCCATTGATCAATGCTCTGAATCAAAGTATTACAACATTTAATATAGAAGTAATACAATTTCAATAGCATGAAACTTTATCCTGATCTCAATTCTGAGAGGGGGCGTGGTGTGATGAATGCCAAAAACTCATAGCGCTCAACTAATGGGAAAGTCGAGCATTCAATTACACGGTTGCCTGAAACGCATTAGAATATGAGAGCGCAACATCAGGTGATTAAATGCAGCGATGGAACAGCAGGTCTGTTCAAGTTTAAAAAGTTACTTCCATTAAATATACTGAAGGGTGCTCGAAAATGTCAACTCACAGATCCAGACTTGTCTGCTTTGATTCAGTAAAAGCAATTTTAAACATAATAAGTTATCATTCAAAACACGTAGATAATTTCAGGACCAAAAACTTTCGGAATTAACAGCAGATGAAGTTTCAGAGCAATCAATTTATGCGTGAACAAATTAAAAAAAAAGATGAATGTGGAATAAGAAATTATTATTTTGAAATTCCCTCTAGTCGAATCAAACAGATACACGTTTTAAATTGAAGCTAGTGTCTAAACAGCCTATACCACTACACGCGATTGCCCAATTCTCAGAACAGCGAGAAGTAATGACTTAAAAAAAGGTCGCGGAGATAACCGGAATGAGTTGTCCAAGTAGGGCTTGAAAGAGTGACGCCAACTCGAGCGCACACTGTTCAATCACCAATGGGAATTCAATCATGTCGCCTTATCAGTTATCAGCGTTCGAGCGCCGGCAGAAATCGAGCGGCCGAGGAGGTATTTTTTTTAAGAGGGCGGCACCGCGCGGAAGCCGCCTGTGGTTCGCTCAGCGGCAGGGCATTGCAAGTCATCAAGCGCTCAGTGCGAGCGACATGACGCATAAAAAAAAACATTCATAATGTCTACCCACACTTCCATACTGTCGCATATTTTATGCGACACCATATATTTTGACATGGTGTCCATGGAAAATATATGTTTTTAGATTAAAATTATAGAATTTGATAAAAGCTCTTTAGGTTAGATAAGTTCACAGAAATTTTGCATTTTTAAATTTAGAAATAAAAATATGATTAATATGAGAAATGAGGACACTAAACAAGACAGAATTCTTGTGATAAGGTTAAAATATTGCATTTATAGGTAAATAAACCATGAAAATTAGAGGCTGTGTTCAAATAATGCGACAAAATACTTGTACTACCAAACCAAGCTTTGAAATTTAAGAATAAATTGGGATATATAAAGTCAATTATCGTACGGTATTGTACTACTCACGGCACCAAGTATGGCACGGTATTGTACTACTCACGGCACCAAGTATGGCACGGTATTGTACTACTCACGTCACCAAATATGGCACGAGTTAATATCCACGTCAGCCAGCAAAAGGCTCCGCTAAGAGGTCTCCTTCAACACTAATTAGCACAGAGGCAATGTCCTCAGGCCATATTACAACACAATGATATGCCACGCCGCTACACGGTCAGCTATTGTCGCAACCCTCAATCGTTTCTTTGTGCCTGCAGTTGATATTGTGCAACTTGAGGCGATGCACTTTGCATGAAATTTGAGAAATCAACTAGTCAACTTATTGATGCTTAACAACTTATGTGGCAGCCGTATCACATGGCACAAAGTAGTTATAAAAAACTAGACTGCGGTAAAAATAAAATTGAAAGAGAACGAAAGATCGACTGGGAACAACGTACAGCGGACGATGTAGAAGCAAACAACATAGGGTAAAATATATCAAGAATTTTAATCACCGGAACAGGACTTCAGAGAAAATATTCAAATGAAGAATATACGACCCTCGCAGATCACGACTCAGTGAGCTGGACTGTGAAGAGCAGAGTGAATCAGAATATTCGAATTCTGAAAAGAAATGAAAACCTGCAGCAAAATTCAAAGGGCCAGCGATGATTTCCAAAGCTTGGAAATTGGATGCGGACGCTGCTGCCCAGTGATTTAAAACTATTCCGCATGGTCAGCCGCCACTGCAGGAGGCAGGACAAAAGCTAATTGCACTGCGAAAATTGAGCTAAAAAATCTCAAAACCAGATTTGGCGGAGATGCGCAGGATTCCTTCTTTAATCTTATTTTGTTGTTGTGTTCATCCTTCGAGTGCAGTCGCTAACCAAAGCTTTTGCAAAATTAGTTGTACGAGTGCGTACTGTAAAGCCAAGATATTGAATTAAAATCCCTGCTGTAATGTTTGAGCAATGAAACATCACACCAAATTTAAAAAATTCGATAAAAACCTTTCCTCAAATGTACATCGGAAAATGAAAAGCAAGATATTCTGTCGACAATGACATATGCAGGAGTCGTAGACAGGCTTCCATCGTTTCTGTACACAATATCGCCAGGAAAAATGAATGAGAATATTGAAAACAAGTTAGTACCGGAGAGGGAAGGTGTGCGGTTGAGAGGGCGGCTCAAATACCAGTGCATGTAACAAGACGACGCTTCAGGATCGAGGACGGTCAGGTTTGGGTGGTGGTAAAATGACCGCTAATAAAGGATGCCGACATGTTCTACAATACCTGACGCAGTTAATTCTCGACCAACCTAAACGTAACATTAATTATAAGTCCTCGTTAAGTGCCCAGCTGCCAAACGCCTTATAGTTATTTATAGAGGAGAAGATCGGTCAGAGCTCCACCAAAGTATGACCGTCGATAGAAGGCGGGTCTCTCTCATTTAATTATATGCCCAGCTTAGGCAGGTTGAAATATCCCGATAGCTCACTGATAATTTTCGCTACTGATGCCTGCAGGCAAGTGAAAATTAGGAAAACTTTGCTGGCAGTAAGACCTGGATTATTAAATTAATACTTTACTATTACCGAGCGCAAGTCGTGGCTTTTGCTTTTCATTTAAACAAATGGCACTTGAAATCAAATGCTGAGGACAATATTCAATCCACCTCTATTACTGATTCACCGATTTTTTGGAGCTAAATTTTAATCAAGTGAAATTTGGTTTAATGTAGACCCCCACATAGATGTGTTTCTGTTACATCGCCCCGTTCCAACGGGAAAGTCGCACAGGAATTTCCAGGATTCTTCTGCAGTTACGAATAAACGCTGGTAGACAAATTTCGATTCCTTAAATCAACAAAAACGCAACGAGATCGAGGCAAAAATAGGGGCGAAGGCAGCCAAGAATTTTGCCTACTCCATATTCATAAGCTTGTCTCGTCAACTTCGTTTGTTTACTATTCAGTCATCAATTATGCAAATAAGGACACGTTCTTTAGCCAATGAGAAATTAGCCTCGCAGGCAAAAAACTTACAATTAATAAAGGAAGCTCCAACAAATTGTCTTATTAGAGGTTTGCTTGTCAACTTAATCGGACAGTGCCAGTTTAATGTTTTTAACCTTTTAATTAACTTTATTCTAAATATAAACTATATATCTGGTACAAAAATCGACTTCTTCCTGGTATTGATACGTAGTCTCAGTTTAGATTTTTCCCCGAAAAGTATTAATTAAGAAAATAATTCACATCTCAATTATTTCATGACCGATAATTTCCCTTCGTTAGCAGATGAAAACAAACTTACAAATAACATTATTCGAAATTTATCTCCTGCAACATGAATCAAGTGCAGTGTCGGTACAATAAACTTACAGTTCTTGTCACCAAAAATTCAAGTCTGGGTGTTTACCAGCTCATCTACGCACTATTCCTCACAGTCGTTTAACGAAATTTGATAGATCCTAGTAAAAATTTCATCAAACATGAAACCAACAATTATATCTACCAACAATTTTGATACCATATTAAATCATATAGTTTAACACGATATATATTTCATGTATGATTAATAAATAATTTTTCAGACATTAAATTTTACAAGTATTATCCAAACCAGTTTGGAACAACGGCAAGATGGACAGAAGCACTACACAAGACGACCAGAAGAAAGTTTTGAATGAGCCCGCCGCCAGGTTTGAATTCGACAAACGCGCGTAGATAAGAGAAGGCATAAGTTGCAGCTCCACCCATACCAAAGCAAGAGGACGTTCTTTCAGGCCAAATGATTAGGGTTTAATGTATGCAAAAAGGTCATACTCAATTAGGACAGACGGTATTCTGCGGACATTAAGCAAGACTTGCGGAACGTCTGCTTAGAATGAACATATTTCACAAAACAAATGGAAGGTGTCACTCTTATGCGATCCTTGAACGCAAGCAGACACGCAAAGGGTACGGTGGAGCGTAAGGAAGGGAAATGAAAAGCTCTAGGACGACCTATAATCTTCATTTTTAACGATTATTCGCTAACAGTTTCCAAAATAACCCTTGACAAAAGGTTTCTCATCCAAGCGGAGGAATTTCTCCACATACAATAGCCTGAATGCCGATGAATATAACGCTGGGAGTGCATAGGCAGCTTTAAATTGGAGAACGACGACCTTTGTCATTAATTTAATATTCCAGGCGCTCACAAAATGAAGCACCGCTGCGAAATGAAAGCAGGAGAAATTCTAGGTTCAGTAAATAATAACAGTCAATTGAAACTCCATGTTCGACGAGCTCTTTGGGATGCACGACGCATTCTTGGATAATTTTCGATGCGCTCTTTTGTACAGTCACTAAATGTGACGGGAGATACTCATACGAGTGGGGATAAATTAAGAGGGTCTTCAATTCATGAAACAGGATCAAATAATGGACAGAATATTAATGGATATATGGTGAATAGAATGGTCGAGAAATCAAGTAGTAATTGTCGAGTTTATAGTAATTCGCAAGTTACAATTAGAGCACGAGAAAATGAATTAAACCTCCCGTGCCCGTAAATAGTGGAAAACATCAATAGAAGCGCTATATATAAAGTAAATATAAACGTTACCATCTGCTCTTGTTAGCATTTGATCGGCCAAAATCAAAAAGCTTAAACGAGTTTCCAAAAAAAAGGAATCTACGTCGCGAGATGATACGAAGAGTCAACAGCGGTATCTTCAGGAGCCATGCGAATAGAATAGCAAAATTAGGCCAAGCAAAGCCCCACACTTCAGGCAAAGATTATTAAATTCCGGAGAAGTTTCTCCGGTCGCTCGCCTAGTAAGGAATGACTTGAAAATTAAACTTTCGACGCTAAGACATGATTCAATTTCTTTCTGGGATAATTCGAAGGGACGTAATAAAATTGCGCTGAGCTGGAAGCAGGGCGACAGCTCGACTCCAAGCATTGCCTGAATAGCACAAATTTCAGCGGGATGAAGAAAAAACTGTTTTATAAAGTCTCAAAATAACACAATATTTGAGTTATAAAATTTTAATTTGTTTTTGGGCCTGAATCAAAATACGTCGAATTATTTTCGTACGAAAACGTCACACAATCAAGAAGTTGGAAAAACAGACTTCAATAAACTTCTCAATAGTATTTTTTGCTGAAAGAGAAATGCTGCACTAAAATAGTGTAATGAATAAAAATAATAGCCCAACAAAAAACGTTTTCTAAAATATTCTAATTTGACTCACTAAATAATAAGTTTGACTAATAATGACTCGCTAAATTATAAATGTGACTAATAATGACTCGCTAAATAATAAATTCGACTAATAATGACTCACTAAATAATAAGTTCAATTAATACTTACTCAGTGAATGATAAGTTTGACTAATAATGACTCACTAAATAATAAATTCAACTAATAATGACTCACTAAATAATAAATTCAACTAATAATGACTCACTAAATAATAAATTTCATTAATAATGACTCGCTAAATAACCATATCGGTACGCGTGAAATTTAGTACAGAATCGGTGAGCGCCGCTCCAGGAGCTGCGCAACGCTCATGCATCTTCTCCCTCAGCACTAGCGGGGTGCAGTAGCCTGCTCGTTACTCACATGAATTACAGTCAAAATTTCAGTGCAGAAAAATCACACCCTGAAGAATAAATTCCTCACTGACTGCATTAGAGAGAGCATTAACCAGCTGCATCAGTATTGCACAAGCGTTTGTACTCCCCTATCTCTCATTAATTACACTGGCTCACCGTGCAATTATCTGCTGTGAGAGAAATTGCCAGCACTTCGCAGTCGTTGTGCGATTTTATTGCAGGCAGCGAATAGCCGCGTTGCTAAAACGCTCAGTGGCGTCTTCTCAATCGCTGTGAAAAAGAAACAAGCCAAGCATTTTTATTGCTATTCGAAAAGTAACGAGACGTTCCAACGTATCAAGACGCAACAAGACGTTCCAACGCATCAATACGCAAGAGACGTTCCAACGTATCAAGAGGCAACGAGACGTTCCAACGCATCAATACGCAAGAGACGTTCCAACGCATCAAGAGGCAACGAGACGTTCCAACGTATCAAGACGCAACAAGACGTTCCAACGCATCAATACGCAAGAGACGTTCCAACGCATCAAGAGGCAACGAGACAACGCATCAAGAGGCAACGAGACGTTCCAACGCAGATGATTGCAAAAACGAGACATTTCACCAAAGAGAATTGCGAAAATAAGACGTTATATCGTGGAAGATTGAAAAATTTTATATTCCAAATTAGATGAATGCAACAACTGAAAAAGTATTAACATCAAAGAGCGATTCCAAACTGGAGCGGTGGAATTAAAGCTTCTATCATCGACGAGTGATTTGAGAAGTGATCTCTTCAATTTGAGGGAAATTATGTGATAAATAATATTAAAACGTCGTTTATTGTACCGTTTTCAATTTACATGATCAGGATTATATGAACCCATTTTGAGCCAGCGCAGTACAGCTATGTCATTTTCACCTTTCTCTCGGTTCTTTCCTTCGAAATTTGCAAGGCTTTTTCATCCTAAAAAGGAGAAAAAATAATTACTTTTAAAACAAATAAATAAAAGAAAGTTTGTTCAATTGAAGAATCACGAGGAAAATTATTTTTTTTATTACGCAAAACGTTAACACTCATAATAACGCCAGGTTTTATACAAGTACATTGAGTTAAACCCGGTGCTTTTAGCAATTAATTAGAGCTAAGAACAATCCCGTAACCAAACCCCAGGAGGCAATCAGCTAATGACATCGAATAATTCCTCGTTCGACCCATCGCATTGAAGCCTTAGAAGCTCACATAGATTTTTTTTATGCCTTTACTGCGAGTCGAAAAATGGCCATCAATCGCTGCGCAGTAAGGAATACTTCAAGATAAGAGACCATTATTTTTGCATTATCTATTGGAATAATCGGCTGAGTAGTGCTAGGTTGAGATCGAGAGCGCTGCAACATTCAACCAAGAAATTTCCAAGACTAGATTTCCCAACCTTGATTCGATTTGGCAATTGCAGCCAGTACAGAGGAGAAAGAAATGTGCTTGATTAGTGAAGCGCAATGCGGCACACACAATGATCAGAAGACCCAAAGAAAATTGGATGTTAAACAAATGTTTTACATACACGAATTTCGATAATACAACATGGGGCCACAAACTTACAAAAATAATTAAATTCTTGTAGTTGATCGCTCGGCATCAAAAGACGAGGAGCTCGTTGGTTATTTATGGATTCAGGTAATTTCCATGTCGGTGCTAGCATACTGTGCTCTCTGGCCACGACAAAGCCGCCGCATCTCATCTAGCGGCATCCAGGCCCTCTTTCCCAAGCCATTGAGTGAACTCTGCACCACACGAATGAGGGTTCAACACGGCGCTGAAAGCTACGGGTCAAACCTATGCGCGGATCGGCTCGCCAGATTAAGCTATGCAAATCCTTCCCATGGTTTACTTTATGACAGGGGCCGTTGCGTGCTTTACTGTCGACACGCCGAACTATGGGACGACCAACTGGAGAATGAATCTTTAGCGCAGATCAGAGCGTGAGCTGCGCGCCGCTCATGAGAGATACTCTTTAAGGAGGACCTCAAGCGATCCGACGGCAGATCAAAGGATCATCGTCTTTCTGGTGAGCCGCCTTACTTCAACAAAACTTTCGCGATAAAGTCATAATTCTAAGGAAGAAAAATGACCAATTGAGAAGAAATAACAAGGGGAGGTTGGTCCCTGCCGGGCATCCTGGAGTTTGGCGATGGCAGAGCGGAGAGGATGGGGAAACGATATTGTTTGCACGCACAAAATCAAAGTTTTTCTGAACTTACCATGTCAAAAAAAAAGAAGTCTAACACCAAGCACAAATATTGGAGCATGCCAAACAAGAGTTTGCGCAGAATTTATAGCACATACAACAATTAATTTATGATCACATCAATTTGAAAATTAATGAAATGAATAATACTAGAATATTAACTCCTGTCATAATACCCTAGCTAGAATGAGATTCTGAAAGCATTATATCAGCTAAATTACTGTAAAACGATACTTGTAAATAAATCGATGGGATCATTAATAATGCACACTCACTCATGTTGGAAACAACCTGCATTACGTATTGGTAGACAAACAACCCAAGAAACATTATCAACGACATAACTCCTCAATGAGCTTCGTCTAATGTTATAACTGTGTTGGGCGGCTGAACGCTTAGAATAGCAGGGCAGTTTCCAAATAGAGAGGCTGAGTCATAATTGATTTAGAGGAGTCAGGACGAGATCCGACGCAGGAAATGACGGACTGAATGCCGCCCACTTAAAGGTCTATGACGTTAATCAAGAGGCGGTGGCAGCGAATTAACCTACGAATCCCCCATGTTGTCCTGCAACGAAAGATGAACGCATGCAGCAAGTTTCGGAGAATTACGCAAAGCGAAGGGTGTCAATGTAGACAAGTCAGTGATATACTGATGGCGAGCCAGACAACGAGCGGACAATCAAAGAAGGTGAAAAGTTTACGATGTAAAGATTAGGAGCGAACCATTCTCTTAATGTGGTAATTCCTTAACTATGGTACACGAATCAAACTACTGGTAAGTGAACATTTAGAAGTCATGAACGATCTTCAGTCAGTAGGTTATTTTTACTTCACAAAAAATGTCAACTGCATAATACAAGAAAATCTGTCGATAATTGGCAACCTAACTGGGCTCATCAATCCGGTGTTGAGTCCAAAATTACACTTATACCTACTGCGCCTATTACTAACTATAATTGATAACACGTATTATTAGAAGCTAGTAATAAGCATAAGTGATACGCGAATGGCAGCAATTATAAGGGACCTTCAAGTAGGACACGATCGCAATAGATTAGGATGGATGCGCTGTCCTGCAGTCGAAGCAGGTAGAAAGAATGTGCACTGCATGCCGCGCGACGAGATGCCAATTCCTCAATAAATTTTTGAAAGATAGGCCAACACATTGAAGCCAACCAAGGTAATATTTTGTGATAGACAAAATTGAACCATACGTAGTTACTTAGTTCAATGCGAAAAGAAAACGTCGTTCTGATGATCGAGTTTCAGTTGATCAAGAACTTAGTACCAGAGTAAACCCGGCGATTTTGCTGTAATGAGGAAATGCAAATGATGCGAGAATCCTTGAGGTGCCTGAGGTTCTTCCAAGCACGCGTAGGCGGCAGCAGATACACCACAGAAGATCATTGCTATAAATAGATACAAGAGATGTACAACCTTCATGGTTCGCGAGTTTATACCTATACAAGCGTCGTGAATGGACAAGTCTTATGAAAAAATGCGCATTAGCCATTGGTCGCTTCTTGCCAATTGCAGCTCGTTACGATGGGCTCTCTTCACAGTACAGCGCAGCACAGCGAAGTTGAGTTGCAGACCAAAGACGAGCGTCGCGCGCCGAGGATAAATCACCGTGCGGTGTGAAGGAGTGCAAGCAGATACACGAATCTGAATTAAACACGGACTCAAAATTACGATGAGGTAAATTCACAAACGCACATATCGGTATATTATGGAAACTAAAGCGGTTGCAGATGAGATTTGATAGTCACAGGCCATCGTTACACGACACGCTACTACACAATCTGTATGCAGCAAGCATTTATATCATTGAGAGAAATGTAATATGCTCTTAAAAACCTTCAAAACAAAAGAAACGCGCAAACGCAATTAAGTTTGAATAAACAAAAAGAGCACACAAAACCGACAACTAATTATTCCAGTTGGAGAAACAATTCGATTAGAGCGGCAAGAAAGCATTTCTTTGTGAGGATGAAGATGGGCGGTAAGAACAGCAATGGCGCACGGCGATAACAGCCTTTTTTGTTCGTCGAACAAACGCTGCGTGCCGAGACACACATAGGAACTATTACTGGACAATATAAAAGCTCTCACGAGGAACGTTCGTGTAATCACTGGGGAAATGAACGATACATGCAAGCGTTGTACGCTTGTCATGACGAGATAACATTGACGTACGTTAACCGCTCTTGAAAAATCGAAATCATTTGCATTCCTTGATGTAATTTATGATTCAAAATCTTCACCCTTTTGAGAACTTGAAATAAATATTCTAATTTATTGGCAGTGAGAATTGGAGTTAAAGTTGAATGATCCAATGTAAACATCAAAAATCCCAAATTAAGCACAAGGCGCCAGATGATAATTCGCCTGGACACGATTGGATGGGAGTTATCTCTTCTGAGCATATAGCACTGGCGGGAAAACAAACGTGCATCGCCAAACAAGATGAAATTCACTAGCAGAATAGCAGGTTTTAAGGCACGCTTCAGTGATGGATAGCTCGATCGCCGTCTCTATCGGCTTTGCGCCCGGAAAACGTTAGGCAAAACGTAAGATTGAGGTGTCAGGCGTCAACAAAAACTCCTCTGAACAAACGATCAAGGCCGTTCACGCATGAGTGAGTGAAGATTAACTTTTTTCTTGAATACTTTACTTAGTTGTAGGACTGAAGGAAATCGGGTGTAGTATTGAAGTGACGCATTGAAGATTTGTTACTAAAATGGAGGTTACATGATTGCATAGACCATATATAGAGTAAGATTTGGTGTATAGAAAAATGATCAGTTAGAGGTTAAAACACAACAAATAAATTTTATTGAAAAATCAAACAAACGCATGCATTCAACTCGTTGCATTCACCCGGGAGTTAAACCTTAAGGATGTGAACGCATAACGGGGTAGTGCAAAATAAGCTAGCGACAGTAGCAAACAATTGACTGCCGGATAACATTCATCTTGCAGGCACTTTTGGCACCAGCATGAAATGAAGTTAAGCAAGTGAGCGCGACACAAGCGCGACTTGGCCGCTCTGAAGCTTTTGATTAATTGTCCGATTAAAGTTTGTAATTGATGAGGCATTTTTGAGGAACTTCTTTATTTTTCAAGCGAAATAATTGGACAGAATTCACATTGCGCGCATGGCGAGGAACGAATGTGTCTAACCTGCATTAAACATTACAGGAAACGACAACCAATAAATGCTTAAGTGAGAGGAGCATCGAAAACCTGCATTTATTGGTCGAATTAAATTAATAACAGAAGAAAAAATAACAATAATAAATCAACATCAGCAGGACCGAAGCATAAGTATTATTAATTCCTTTTTTATGAACATAAAAAAGCACATGACATATTTACACAAAACATATATTTAATTAAACATATTTATGAAATGTTAATTTCGCAACTTTAAAATAGCAATATCAAATAATCATAATATAAACAATTTGTTCCCGTTTCAGCAGAAAAATTCCATGTTTCGGAGAAAATCTGCTAAATCAAGAAACAAAAATTCGATTCCAAGAATCACAAAATGAAGGTAATTACATTTAGAAAGAAGCGTAAAGAAGTTTTAAAGAACAATTACTTTAGAAAGAGAAAAAATTATGAAGTGGATGATCGTGACTTCACTCGACAACGCGCGCACGACCGGCGTGAGGGACTCTCAACAAACCTGAGCAAAAATTCGTAAGTGGAAAGAAGGCGCCATCTGCAGAGCACCGCTTGATGGTTCACGGGGAGAGCTTCTACGTAATACGTAAGCAATGCTAAAAGAATATTTAACGTTAATTGACACTGACGAGGAGTTCTTCGAACACGACCATAGCTAAGGTCGACGCATCACTTCGAATATTTCGTGGCAGAATAATGATCCAAGTCTCGGAGAATGGGACGAAAGTACGGTAATGCAGCAGGAGGCTCCGGCCACGACGACACTTATTTCGCAGTGGGATGCCGCAAAAAAATAACCTCTTATTTTAGAATTTTTTATCTAAAATGACATATTTTCGTCTATGCCCTGCTGCCCCTGCATGTTCTTCAAATGTTATTTACAATGAAAAAAATTATATGAGATTCCTCAAGAACATCGAAAATGGTTTGAAAGTTTCATTATTTCTTGATTTTGCGTTAAAAAATCTAAATTTGAACGAGATAATTTAGTTTATTGTAGATATTTCCTGTGTAAGTGAAAGACTGATTGAAGAGACGCCACAAGTGAAATTTTATCAGTAGTTTAGTGGTTGATTGTTAGTTATTAGAAATGCTTTTTTTACGTGGGTCTTTTTTGCCTCTACTGCTGGAAAATTTTCTCACTAATTGCATTTGCCGCACTAAATACTAAGCGATTACATAGGAATTTGTGTGAAATAATCCCGTTATCCGAATAAGGACACATTTCTTCGCTGCGTTTTTATCCTAGGTACTCTGCACAACCAGTAATTTTATTTTGCTGCAGCCAGTTTTACTCAGGGGATTGATGCTATTTCAAATAATATACGCTTAAAAATTACTTTTTAAAGACAACACTTCCAAAGAATCCAGTATCTCCAATCTTACAGATGTACAATGAATTTCTCATCTAATCTTCGAAAATTAAAAAAATTTATTTTTCGATTTTTTAATATATATAAATTTTTTAATATATGAATTTTTTCAAAATTATTTATTCTGTTAATTGATTTATGCATTGCCTCTGACTTCACACAAGTGTGCAAAACTTCAGATCAATTAGAAAGGTAAAAGTGTGTCAAATATCAGTTATAAGATTTGTAGCTGACAAAATTATTTTATCAATTTTTTTAATATTGAAAAAAAAAATTTAAATTTTTTAAAATCATTTATTTTGACATTCGATTCATGCATTGTCTCCAACTTTAAACAAATGTGCAAAATTTCAGATCGATTGGATAAGTATAAATGTATTAAATTTCGATTACAAGATTTGTAGCAGACAGACAGACAAACAAGAAGTGAAGTTAAAGAGAAGTGTTGTAAAAATGGATTCCAACTCCTCAACTTTTAACGGCAGAATTTCAGAAATTGAACGATTTTTTCCAGAGCGGTTCTGTTACTGCTTTCTCTCGAGCAAAACATACTATATTAAACATCTTTGCGTGTTTCTGACATTCACTAATGTTGTATGGTGCAGAAAATGCCTAACATTTTTCATATGATCTCAACAACAATAATATGCATTTAAAAATTACTTTTTAAAGACAACACTTCTTAAGCATCCAGTGTCTCTGGCGTTACACATGTACAATGAATTTCTAATTTTATTATGAAATATTAAGAAAATTAATTTTTTAATTTTATTAAAAAAAATTAAATTGTTCAAAATTATTTATTCTGTACACGAGTATATTTAAATTGATCAATACAATAACCTATACACTAGTATATTTAAATTGATAAATACAATAACCTATACACGAGTATATTTAAATTGCTAAATATTTTGAACAAAATCGCCTTAAATATGCCTGTGTATGGGGCTCGATCATGAGCCGGTACACTTGAATTAATTTGTCTTTATTTTCTTTGCAATAACAGGACTGTGAGGACTGGCATCCAAAAATTGTCAACTTTTGAACGGCCACAAAAAAATCTCTTCGAACGGTATAGCCTCAGTATTTATCGAACCACGCATGTATCTTTGGACGTTGTACTCTTATATTCAAGTAATTTAGAATTGTACAACATAATGATGAATGAAACTATATAGTTATGTGAAATCAAGATCCCCTGTTCTTGACTAGACATGATTTACTTGTGTTTAAATGGCCGCAAACTCACTTCAAATTTTCCAAAAATTAAATAACTAATAATAATAACATTTCTCAAATAATAAATAAATTTTTGCAAAATATCCCGAAATCGACATTTCTTTGTGTCTTAGCTTATTTCAAGCGACAATTATATCAAAATAGTGCATTATATCAGATGTGTGAACATACATGTATTTTTTGGACTACATTACTTATAAAATTAAGTTCTGAAAGTGAAATGAGGAAGTTTTCTCTCTTCTGCAATGCGAAGAAAAGCTCACGCCACAGAACTTATTTTTCATAGCCTGAGCCCCGAACAAAGCCTTTGCCACCGCTAATTACTAGGATTTGTCGACTTGGGACAGAATTTTGAAGCCGTTACATTCAGGGTACCAGAAAAATGGTCAGTAATAATGAAAAATTACTTGTTGATTGACAAAAAGAATGAATTTTTACTCACTTCAACGTGAGTTCAACTCACTAAACTCAACGCGAGTTTAGGTACTAAGTTTATTATATTCAAGCATTTAATAAACAGATGTACAAATCACGAAGGAAAAGCAGTATTTGCAAACTTTTGCACAGTTTAGAAGCTCGCGCAGTGTAATAAATACAGATTAATTCAGTACAGAAAGTACACAAGACAGAAGAAACGTAGAAGTACGAGCAATATCGCTGGAGATAAAGAAGCGCCAGAGTTTACAAGAACTTTTGGCTATTCGCTGCCTCTCGGGCAGAGGAAGCAATTAGATTGCACCTTAAAAATAATTTTTTTAACACGGACACCACGTGTTCTGCACACTAATAGCGCGTACTGGAAGAAATATCTACTCGTGGTACAGAATTGCTATAGAGTCAAACTGAATAACTCCATGTAAACACGAATACACATATAAAAACTCGAATTTATTTACTCTTGAAAAATGCATGTTAAGGGTGATAATAAGCTTGTAGTTAACCAAAGTAAGCAAATAGCAAAGAACTCACCAATAGTGACTTCTTTGCTAGTATAAACTTCTTGGCAGGTAGAAGAAGAGAGATTGAAAAACGGGTTCCAAGAAACTCGATAAGATCAATTAATGTCGAAGCTAAGTGTCTTAAAAATGCACAGCTGCCTGCGATCTATTGCGGTACTGTCCATCAATGCCGCTACTGGACATCTAAGACGGCACTGGCGACTCAGAGCGCGCAGTTGAAGATTCCAAGCGATTTACAGGGCTGTTCGTAATTGAAACAGAGCTGTTCGTTATTATAAGAGTTGTAATTCTTACTAAAGCTTTTCTTTATTGTCAGTCTGCATCGCCTTTATACGAGATGTTTGTCCATTCCCGTACTTAAATTCTTGTAGCGGCTGTTCGTTCGTCGAGATCCCGTTAACCCATAGCAGTGTGGTCCCCGTCAGTGCCAGCAAAGGAAGCGCTTGCCAGTCAGTCCATGCACGCACGTCATCGCATTGGCCACACCGCAGGCAGGAATAAGCTACCGTGACAAATTAGTATGAGCGTCTCGATCCATTGTCTGCTGCAGACAAATGCTGCCACTCGGCGCATCTCAGCTAGACGTTGCCAGGCTATAATCCTGGCGCGTCTGGAATGCTTGAGGGAAGAACTCGTGCCGTGATACAACCAGACTAGGAATAAGTAAATTAGTGGTGTGTGAATTTTAGACCAAATTTTCTGATCGTACAAATTATGATAGAAGTTATCAGAAATTAGAATAGAAGAAGCTTCTGGATTGTTTTGCACACTTTTACACCAAGATTCGCCGTAAGGTTATTTATAAGCCTAGAGTGACATGAACAACAGAAAAAAAGGTTTTCAATGGCAAGCTTGATGAGGGTAAAAAATATGACACCGAAGGAAGAAATAATTACAACGACTTTGACGGAGAGGAGTCCGTCGCGATGCTATCTGATCACTTCATCACCAAAGCATTATAAAAAAGACACACACACACAGACATTATGGCCGCCGCACTTTCAGAGGATAATAAATTCAATTTTTTTGCTACCACGAGGAAGAATCGTCTTAAATTTGCATCAAGATTTTATCGGGCATGAGAAAGGACAGTAGAGGATTTGCGACTCAAGTAATTTGTGCATTAAGAGGGCGTCGCTGCATGCCGATACTTGTAATTCCTTCCCGTCTACGCTTCAGCAATCGAGAAATATCAGGGAAAACAGCTATTTCTTCCAATAGAATGGATTAAACATTTGTAAACAAAAAATTTTGATTACATTTCTGCTGCCTCAGTTTATAAATTTTTCGCACTCGCAAGAGATAGAGATTGAAGTACTGATTCACTGAACACATCATTTGAATGCATGTTGGCGCTGAATGCAATCGAGAATGGTAAAGGCCATATTGAAAAATATCTTTTGACGTATTTTTAGTTATAGTGCATGATGCGTCATGCACCTGAACCTCAAGTCTCGACAGGGTGAAATATCAGCATCAACATTCTGGCACAGAAAATTAATGAAGTGAAAATACAAGACTAAACCACCCGATTCTTCACCTGGACTGACGATGTTCCAACTTCCAATGCCTGATCAAGACAATTTTTTTCCTCTAAACGAGGCAAGAAAAACCCAGATTCGGATGAAATACAAGAAATTAATATTGACCTGGAAAGACGTTTAAAATTCAGCAGCGCTGAGGCCCGACTATTCGGAGACTCGGAGACGACATGGACACACATGCGCGGGGTAAGATGGGAGTAATTTATGCTGAAGCCTTGGTATGTTCCATTGTGGGCGAGCCATGGAAGCAAGAGTGAGAGAGCTGGGAGTGGGAGAGCTGGGAGTGGGAGAGCTGGGAGTGGGAGAGCTGGGAGTGGGAGAACTGGGAGTGGGAGAGCTGGGAGTAGGAGAGCTGGGAGTAGGAGAGCTGGGAGTGGGAGAACTGGGAGTGGGAGAGCTGGGAGTAGGAGAACTGGGAGTGGGAGAGCTGGGAGTAGGAGAGCTGGGAATGGGAGAGCTGTGAGAAGAAAAGCTGGGAGAAGGGTAAACAAATTATACAACTTCAGGGCACTGCAGCACAACAGCAAGAACAGCAGAATTAAGGTAGATTCTTACTATTCTAAATTATTTGTTCGATGAAATAAATGTGGTTCAACCTCAAATATTAATTGTTATTACTGTAATTAGTAGACATTAAAGTAAGATTTCGAATCATTTGTCAAATGATTAAAGCAATTTTAATTAAAATACGAATGAAGAAACTAAATAAAGATAGAAGCGAAAAGCGCATCAACTTAAGTAGGCTTTTCGACAGACTTGTGTGATCGGAAATAAATTACTAAAAAGAAAAAAATAATACCAGTGTTATTTAACCTACAGCGTCCATGCTGCGTGCCATGAAGGGTCCAGGCAAAGTAGCAAGTCGAGAGGTTTACTGCAGCAGCGGCAGCACACACGGGCTCGATAGCCGTAAAAAGTTGCTCGACAATGTACCTCATTTAGGGAAGAGCCTTCATTAGCTAAACCTTGCTATGCTCTCAAGTGCATCAACGCAACTAATTCCATACAACTTAACAATATATTAGCACCAAATGGAGAACTAATTCTGATGCGAAGCATGATGTGCGCCATAAAAGCCAGGATCGCATTATGGCTCGCCATATAGTTGTTACAGCTTACATCATTAAAAATTACAACGTAACGGACGAAGATACAATTGGTAAGTGTGGCTATAGAGAAGAGGCAGAAACAGGAAAAGGCTAATAAGAGTCTCAGGTGAGTAAGTTAAATCGCACAGCATATTATATTTTGCAGTTTAGTTGTTCAGCAAGTCTCATGTGAGACAGTTAAATCGAATCATCGTTTGAATTTGATTGCTCTACAATATATTTGCTCTACGGATTCACTTCACTTTATTTCTCAATATGACTAACTACAACGAGATGGCTTTTAAAAATTAAACAATGATAATATAGGATGCTAACCAAGATACTGTCGTATTTGCATCAAATTTGCGTGATTTTTAAGTCGAGATACATGTTATCCGACATCGACACTGCACAACCATAAGCGCCGCAGCACTGTTAGAAAAAACGGTGAAAAAACGGTCCCACCGGCGTTCTAGTGGCCGGTCGACACGTGAAAATAAACTGTTTCGCCGTTTTTATCAGATGTTTTACGGATTTTTAGTGTTAAATTAGAATAAAAACGGCAACTCGGTGTTTCTTTTCACGTGCCGACCGGCCACTGAAACGCCGGTAATACCGTTAACGGTAATTTTTCTAACAGTGAGTAGACAACGAGAAAGCAATACAGTATAGAAGCAAATGACAGAAAAGCTCTAAGGCTTCATCGCATTCACGCAGGCAGAATTTTCAAGACTAATCACTGGTCGTGACGCAGACAAAAGAACCATCAACGCATCCTAAGTACAAATTTCAGAGGAAATTATAGTTTCTGAAGGCAGTGCACATTCCGTGGACAGGTGAACGAATGGCAAAAAACGTCGAAAGGCCGTTTTAGCATTGAAGAGATGAACACTCAACAATTCATAACGTAGAAGCACGATCGAGTAGATCTATCGTTAATAACATTGGATTACTTACAAACTTGCAATGCGTTATCAATTGATCTGAGTGAGACCCGACTGTCTCACATCTATTCAGAATGCAACAATCGGTATGTATTGCCGCAACAGCGTTGGATGCAAGAGCTACACAGGACTTCACCGCATGCTGAGAGGCTGTGTCGACAATACGTTGAGTCAATAGGCCATAAACATCAAACATGCCAGGGATACGCGCAGGACTTAAATCTCTGGGAGGCACATAAACTTGGGACCTATGAAATGGCAATGTCGCAACAATCCTATGGCAATGCCACGCAAATGTCGCAACAATCCTATGCCAATGCTATGCTAATGTTGTATGACAATGCATACAAATTCAGTAAAAAAAACATGACAATGCTATGAAGATACCATGATAATACCATGGTATAGCCATGACAATGTGAAAAGAATGTCAGTTAAATGCCATGGCAATACCATTGTAATTAAGCGATGAATGTTCCCCTAAAACATTTACGGTCGTATGAGATGTGGGTGACAAATAAGCTTATGTAGAAAGCAAAGCAAAATATTCGCTGAGGCAAAAACTAAAAATCGCATGACTAAGACGTCAAGAGAGATACTAACAGGAACTGCCAACAAGGAGCAATAGACCAATAACAAACGTGGAGAGTTTTGTTTATCGTATGAATTAAAATTACGCAAAAATACAATTAATAAAGTAATAATTAATAATAAATAAAGTAAGAACTGTCAGCTAGACGGGATGTAGTAGGAATGCTGGCTAAGGTAGACAGACGCGCGGCCGATGGCGGAGGTCAAATCTCGGACAAGTGGCCTGAGGCGCGCCGTGTGCTCCACGCGACCCCTACACCCACAGCAGACGACTAGCGATCCGCACCGGCGTACAGGCGACCAACCAACAGCAGTCGCAGGCGAGCAACGAACAGCAGGCGCAGGCGACTAGCGATCCGCATAACGAACAGCAGGCACAGGCGACCAACGAACAGCAGGGGAAGGCGACCAACGAACAGCAGGCGCAGGCGACCAACGAACAGCAGGCGCAGGCGACAGCACGAGATAGCAAGCATTCGGCATCCCTCACCCATGAGCAGTAAAAAGCAGTAAACGACGAGTTAATGTGGCGACCGGAGGTTGATCTATCAGGCGAGGATTGTGCTTTAACTCGGGAAACTAAATAATCATTTCATATTTTTAGAATAATAGACGATCTTTACATAGCCTAATTTGAATAAATTAAATACAATTCATGAACCTTTCATAACTATTTGTAACTTTTTTTTCGAGGAAAAAACATAACGCAAATGTACCATAACTAATATGTTTCAAAAAGTTTACAATAACCAAGAATTGTTTCTACCAAGAGTTACCAAGTTTGAGTTTCTAATAAATAAATAAAAATTTAACTCAGTGCTCACTGCAGTGAGTGACAGAGAGCGCATTTTCTCGTCGATGAAAACGTGAAGTCACGGACGGACGGATGGACGGACGGACAGACGGACATGGCGAACACAATAGTACCGTACCTTTTTTCTGTAAATAAGAAAATGCGCTAAAAATAACCAAGAGTTTGAGTTTCTCTCGCTACAGTACACAAATAAAAACCCGAGTTCTTTTCTCGTTGAGATCACACAAATATACCTAATTTTAATCAGGTTTTGATTGTACTTTTGTTTCGCAATTAGAAGACTTGCCAATTCTCATCAGCACAGATTTAGGCAGCAATAATACTCAAAGCGAAATTCCAATACGCCATCAATTTACAACAAGTTTTTAACTATATGCGCATAACAAGCGGAATCTGAGTATTGCATCGATTAATATGTAACAGCTCGCAGCATATAAATCTATTACGACAACAGTAATTTACAGCCCATATGAAGTCTATTGATTAAAATGCATTCATAAATATAAGAGATGCTTCGGCGTATATGCATTAGACGGTAATGTACAATTACCAATCGCTTCACCACCCTGCAGCACATATGCAGCAGCAGGCCAAAGGTACGAGATAATTGAATTTGAATTAGAGAGCAGATCAGCCCCTGATAAATAGGGAGGCAAGGTCCTGTACTCTACAATACTGAGCTAAAGAACATCAGGTGAACTGCATTCCAAGCATCTCATTGTAGGTATAGTGAAGCTATCATGAGCAACTCATCGGAACAGGACCACCTCTGCATGCAGGTAACCTGTGTCAGTTTACAGTAGCAGCTATAAGCGTCTGTGTGTCGAGGTTTTAAGATCATCTACTCCTAGGTTGAAGATATTTGAACCAATGTGACTTTACTCCCTTTACTGTCATTCCTTGATTGCAGCATTTCTATCTGTATAGCTAAGTTACCTCATCATGTTACAGTAAACATACATACAAACACCCTGAAACTAATATAGTACGATATGACTAGAATAAGAAAGCTCGCCTAATTGTTAATGGTTCACAATTTATTCACAGTGTACAGCTCTGTTTGAAAAATCGCTTCAATTAGGAAGTTTTAGTTTCTCAAAAAAATTGTTGTCTTGACAGAATATCCGGAAAAAATTATCAAGGTACCTCCTGAATGGTTCCTACGATCCGTGGAAGTGATGAAATGATCTGCAAGGAATTTCTTCCGAGTTCATTTGCCAGTTATAGAAAGTATGAGTTGGTGCCAATATTAGATTCGGAAAGACCCAGCGTACAGCTTCAATTGACAGTTTTCATGAAATTATCATACAGCAAATAATTTTAATCGCAACATATTCAATTCAAACAAGAAGTAAAATGCTTATTTGTTTGACCCGATCAAAAACTGCGAAGAAAAGTTGTAAATATAAATTTATATCTTCAGTGCATTCCGAAACTAACGCAAAACGAAACTTCCCGAACACGAATTATACTAAAAAATGGTTTGAGATTTTCGACTTTCGTAATTAATTTATGAATAACTCATTTTTTTGTAAAATTAATAGACTGCAATTCCACGCAAATAAACAACCAGAGAAAAACAACATTTTTAAGCCAGCGGAACTGACGCCGCCAATTATTGTTTCCAGCTTGTGAGTTAAACTTTGATGTCTTCATTCTCCCATGGAAAAAGACTCGAGGATCAATTAGTAACGCTAACATAAGAATGCGAGACAAAATATGATGTAAAAGCTTGCAGAACACGACATGGACTCGGGTTACATCGACCAGTCGGGCACGAGTCGCGTGTACGGCTGCGATGATGGAGGGAGCGCGGCCGGACTGAACATAAGCGCTGATATTAAAAAAGTATTGCTCGTCAAGTCACGGAGACTGCGAGACGTCGGCTCAGGGTACACTATAACCAAAGCGGTAATATTTACTCAGACGTAAAAAGTTAGGCTGCAGCTGTAGCCGCGGAACACGGCAGGGATTCAAATCGAGGAACTGTAGGACTCAAAGCCATGACTGTAAATTAAAATGCTGTAAGTATAATAATAATCAATACAAATACAAAATAAAATAAAAATCAGAATTGAGTAAACTGAAATATGGAATAAGCCTAAATGTCATAAACCTGTGCATGAAAGCCAATAAACTTGCAGGTAATATGGTTTGAGTAAAGTTTAATAACTACGAGCATCAGTCGATAAGCCGAAAATAGGAAAGAATTCATACACATCCAACGTGTGCCTGAGGCTGGAACAAGTCAATAGCAGAATTATCATTCCTCTCATTTGACCGAATAGCTGCACGGAAGAGAAGAAGCTAATCTTGTGCCGATGCAGGGGTCCAGGAGGCGCGCAAAGCAACCGCCCATACAACAGCAAGCTTCGCAAGCACCCATTTATCTTGCCTGGTATGAAGTGGTCGTGAGGTCCTTCATAAATCTCGCCTCCTGAGTATAAATTCACGACGAAGAGTCCTCGGAAAAAATGATGAGGAACTGAGTAATACGCATGGGAACGACAAATTACCTGAATACATTATCGCTCCCACTGCTGCCGGGAAGCCTGAGCTACCAAAAAGAGAGGCATTCATCGGCGCAGGAATGCCCGAATTTAGGATGAACTTAGCAACAAGATCAAATCTACATCAGAATGAGCTCACATGAGAGGCAAATGTATGCCTTTCTCCTATAAAACAGACTGGAATCCCCTAAGCTTTATCAAGTCATAGAATTACATTTGTGTGCACTGTAAAGGAATGCACTGCGTCTAAAGGGATAACTGTGAAAAGGCAAGAAAATATTAATATAGGAAGCGAGCAGTACTGTTCACATCTTATTCCAAGTAAAAACATCTCTATTTTTTAATGATCACACGTACTTCAAGATCCTATCAATCATCTACGTATAGCGCTTCTTACTCTACAAATATATTTTTTAATCTATGCATTTCTTTCTAATTATAATATTTTCCATTAAAGCAAAGTGATAGAAATATGTTACTAATAAATCGGTTGGTAGAGTAGAACATTAAACATCCAGGCCAAAAACTTTAAACATCGTTGTTTTACGTTGGGGACATTATTCGATGTTAGAATAAGCCTCTATCAGGCAGGTTGCATGCGGCTCTGAAAGAAATTTAGGTGCCTCAGTCGGAGAGAAAATGTTTGTTGCTCACAGACGCCCTCATGACCTGTCATTATCTTAAATCTTAGCGCACCCACCATCACGACCCCAGTTTATTCTAGGCGCTCTCAGGCTCTATAAACAAATAATTTCACGCATCATCTTCAATTTCTTAAGAGGCAGTTAACGACGTACAATTTCGGATCAGTTAAGGCACTAATGGGTTTCGATCCTTCAAGGAAGAGTAAATTGGCAATATAAATAAACCCGTTTACGAACTAAAAATTCCCATACCCGCCGTGAAGCTGACTGCTCAATGGAAGTGAGAAGACGTGATGAGATTATGAAACCACACAAAAATTGTGTAGGTTTTTGCTCATCCATTAACTAACTAGCCATTAATCGTTCAGATATCTCAACTAATTTACACGCGTTTAGCGAGAAGTCCTATGCAACAAAAAGACAAAAGAAAAGAAAGATACAATGCATAATACGTGCATCCTTTCTTTCGTTTGAATTGGATCATTCCCGCCTCCAAGACAACGAAGAATGAACGCGTCAGCTTGACCACCAAAACGATGAATCATTTACTGTTTCCCCCACACGGACTTGCAAGAAAAACCGCAGACGTAATCTAGAGGGAGGGTGAGATCGCTATCTATAATGGTTGATGTTGGGGAGGATAGGATCACTTGCGGCCAAATGGCAACATATGACCATGATGAGAGGTTGTCGAGGTCTCATTGATTTGGACAGCCCAGTGATTCAGGCGAACGTGTAGTGGATAACACCGGACCACCAAGCCGATAAGATCAGAAAGAAAAACAATTATGCAAATTGAGGTTACGATACAATGCTCCAGGCAGCCATAAAATGCATCAACAGACGCTATTTGAGCTGCGTTCATTGATAAATTCAACATGCTGAAAAATCATAGATAATGAAAATGTTCAATAAAAAGTAAGCTTTGTAGGAACGGTTCAACTGAGTGCAAATTAAGAGACTTAATACTCGACCGCACATACAACAAAACGATAAGTAACGGAACGGAAACTGCATCAAACACGTCAATGACAAATTTGCGAATTGATAGAATTTATTTTTACTTTGAAGAAAAATTCATGGTGTTTACAAATATCGTTCATCAACGAAGATCAATCAAAAGTCCCGGATACAGAGAACAATAAAGTTCCAAGGCTTTATCTGGCACCACCATATCCAATCTCAGAAGAGCGATGACTAAGCACGCTCTCAGTTCATTATCTCAAGCAGATCAGGGTAGAGGTGAGAGTCATAGCATTAACACATATACGGCGTTGAATACTGTAATCACCAATCGTAAAACCTACCCATAAAAACACTGACATGGTTTAAGAATAACTTTTATTAGTCATCCTTCAAGTTCAACACAATCTATTTAGGACATAGAAGAAAGAACTGCATTGAAATGAGTTTACTTACATGTCATTTGAACACTAGATTTCAGATTCTCGAGTGCATTGAGAATATGCACTGATTAAAATAAGTCAGGACAAATATATCTAAGGAAGGAGCAGCAGAGGCGAGGTATGTAACCCGAGGGCCGCGTTCGTATCGAGTGTCACTTCATAGTCGCTGCGCCGAGCATCAGGAGCCGAGCCCGCAAGTTCAGGAGAGGAATGCAAGCGGCCCATTTAGGGCAGAGGGCTTCGGCAGAACTGAAGGCAAGCATGACCTGCACGGTCGGCTATATTGGAGCACATGGAGCTTCAAAGCATAGACGCTTGGCCGACCGTTAAACAATGCGCGATATCTGTCAAGTTCAAGCCTAAATTATTGCTTGCATCGTTCAACAGCAGCATAATGCAAAGAACTCTTTTAATCTATCAACAGACTTGTCATAACAGGACAATTACACCGTAAAATAAACAAAATAGATTGAAAGTAAATTGAATCGTTGACAAAATTTCATGACGTAATAACGTTATTATAATGCATGTTGGAGTAAAATTCAACGAGCGTTGAATTTCGATTTCAGGGTCCGACTGTTGAGGTGGACCGAGCCAGACGGCGAGAAAAACACCTGTTCCCATTGGGCGAGGCGAGCGAGGCCGGTTCCATATGGGCAACCATCACGACCTCTCAGATATATGCACTCAGGTCGCTATGTTGACTCGCAGTCTCCGGTACAGCTTCAAGACTGTTTGCAAAGCCAGACTTTACCCAGGCGTACAATAGCCAAGTGCCCAAAAATAAGTCGGAGTAAGCAATCACTGGGATTTTCAAGGAGAATAAACTCCAACAAAAGAAACCACTTCGAGAGTCTCCAAGACAAGAGAAAAAAATACCAACACGACACGCAGCAAACTGTGCACGCAGACGAGATTATCCATCGTAAAAAAAAAGCTGAATTAATTTAATAGCGAAGCGAAAAAGTGGATGAAGTCTTATTAAAAAAATTAATAACGAGCTTTGAAACTTTGACGAACTTTCTGTTTTTTTTCCAGAGACACTAGCAAAGTTGCTGGAAAAGGCATGTGATGAGAATCTCGTCGCCTAAAATATCGCATGGAATAGGTTTCCAGTGCACTGCAAAATATACCAGCAGTGTGGGAAGGGAATATTTTGCCCGTCATTACTTTGAATGTCTGCAGTGAACGTTAATATAAATATGATAGAACTCTACCAGCACCAGTTATTAATCAATAAATACAAGAAAGAAAAGATGTCATATTTTAACAAGTGAGCAAAATTCAGGTTTCGAAATGTTTATTCATGGCGAACTTGATGACACGGAAAAATTGATAGAACTAAAGGTGCCAGGCGAACGAGTATGAGAGACCGGTTACAAAGTACGAGTATACGTGGTCAACGTGATGGCATTGGTTCATATTCCGCTGAGTTCAGAGCACTGAAAAGGATCATATCGAGCAGCCGAAATGGCCGCATGGCACCGTATAGTATAGGTATTATGACCCAGTATATAGCACCTTCGTTGCGATCTTGGCAATAGCTCGTGATAAGGTCCGCTGTAGCGTACACTCTTAATGCTCTAACAGTGAACTAAACCAATCGCTGTATGTGGCTGCCCGGTCGTTGAGACTCGGCAAATCAGGCAAATAAAGCTCAAGTGCTTAAGAAGCTTTCTAGCAAATGAGGCAAGCTAATGAAATCCGATTGGGGATCTTACTGCAGGATGAAGGAAATAGCGCAGCAAAATATCCACGTCATAATAGCGAGGCAGGATGCCAGCTCTCACATTGAAAACTTAAATACAAATATTCCGTAGAAAATTTTTCAATTTGAAAAATAAAAAGTAAATTTGAAAAATATTTATATATATTCTCATAAAATGATGTTTCAATACAATAAAACACGATCTAAGTTGAATGGTGCAGTCATTTTAAAGGAACGACAATCAAGAAAGCCGACAAGGCAGATGAATCACCGACATGAAGTCTATTTATGGAAGCTAGAAGTTCAATGAAATGTGAAGACAAAATGGAAATCATAAAGGCTTTGATTCGAGTCGAGATATAAACAATCTCAGCAAAGAAAATGTTAATAGAAGCAGCAGAGTCTGTGGCCACAAATACTGTGCTTGACTAATTTCTCAGAAGTACTCACATGCACCGATCTGGCAATCAGGGTTGGCGATTTTTTTGATTTTTTTTTAAAAAATCAAAAAAATCAAAAATCAATGATTTTTTTGATTTTTTCATGATTTTTTTGATTTATTTGATTTTTTTGATTTTTTCAACTTGTGGAAAATCTTTCTAATTGCCTAAAAGGTCAATACAATCTCAACCTCTCAATATACTGGGTGGGGGAGAACCAATTGAGCAGTTTTGAGGGAAAATAAGAGTAATGGAGGTACATAAAGAAGAAAGTTTTTTTTTCCTAGAGGTTAGCATAACATATCATTTAGAATACCTATGTTTTGAAAACAATATCTGGAAGATGGGGGCCATTAGCAGCAACACACTGTTGGAGTCGTATGCAGAGTAGGGAGTAACCGTAACAGTGAATTCCAATCGCTATGCTGCAATGTTGCAAAATTTCTTGCAGCCCATGATGGACGAAAACATTGTTGAAAATGAAGCATTGGGAGACATGTGGTTCCAGCAGGATGGGGCTACAGCTCACACAGCCCGAATGTCACTCAATGTTTTGAAATGCATGTTCCCAGACTCTGAGGGGTGATTTCCAGTGGCCTGCGAGGTCACCTGATATGAGCATTTGCGATTTCTTTCTTTGAGGACATCTAAAAGAAAGGAGTTCAGAAGTCGCCCTCACACCCTACCACAGCTAAAGGAACGGATTATTGCAGCAGAGGTTATGGCCATACCTCGCCATATGTGTGAACGTGCTATAGAAAACTTCCGAAAACGACCCCAACAGTGTGATGCAGCTAACAAGCCCCATCTTCCTGATATTGTTTTCAAAACATAAGTATTTTAAATGGTATGTTATGATAATCTTGAGGAAAAAAAAACTTTCTTCTTTATGTACCTCCATTACTCTTTTATTTTGCCTCAAAACTGTTCAATCAGTTCTGCCCCACCCTGTATAAGCTAGCTAACACATTTAAAGTGTATATTGTAATCAATATATAACAAATAGTCAAATAGTTAAAGACTACTTATAGGTAGCCTTATAAGAATTAGCTAAGCTGCTAGCTATGTACAATGTATTGTACACTTGATGCCTCTGTACCAAAAACATTCAATTTATTGGAACCTAATACACACTAAAGGCAACAAGTTTATGTACCAATTTGTCATTCATAGTACATTTATACTAAGCCAGGAATAACAATACCTCAATATAAATTAAAGACTGCCGCTCAATATATTTAAATATATGAAAAAAATCAAAAAAATCAAAAAAATCGAAAAAATCAAAAAAATCATGATTTTTTTATAAAAAAATCAAGTGATTTAATCACATGATTTAATCATTTTGATTTAATCATTGCCAACCCTGCTGGCAATCATCGTGGGTTAGAAAATAGTAAAATTTCTATGCATGTACTAATAAGGTCCCAAAAACCGAGTTTATCAGGAGCTCTCATCGTCCTCATCGTCGGGACACCGTTGGTATCCAGGACCGGAAAGAGTAAGTCTGGATACCAACTTGTTCATTTCAACTGGAAAGAGTATTATTCAGTTGGTATTCAGGCCGGAACTGTAAGTCTGGATACCAACTTATTCAATGGCTCAGCATGTACAAGCGAGTTCACGTCTAAGGGGAAGAAGAAACAGATTATCCGAGGAAACGCAAACCCAAGTTAACTCCCAGGTGTATACTTACAGTAAACTTCATAGCTCTAAAGGCGGAAAATACTTACACTGAGCTTTGGGAATTAGGGCTTTAAATACTTTTTAGTATTAATAATTTGATCGAGAAAAGTCCGAAAAAGTTTCGACTTTCAAAATTTTCAAGATTGAAACTTGAGAAATCCTACATTTAATTGATTCTATTTCGCTTCCCACTTCTTAGCCGCGAAAATCCATAAGAAAATCTTACACCAATTATGGTTTAAAATCAAGGAACTTTTCGCAGCTAAATCATATAAACTTATCTTCTAGGGGCACTCACTCGCACGTCGATCTTGAGGTCGCTATTCTACAAGAAAAGAAGTGCATGGAGAATGTCGCTAACATACGAAGCGGCAGTTGTATTGAAAAAGTTATGGCGTCGAAAGATTTTCTATTCGTGCGAAGAATCTGTGCGAAATTAACGGCAAATTATGCGTCAGAAGGCGCATTAAAATGCAATTACTAGGGGTAAAGTTCCCCGCGTATAATATTAGAGAACCGTTACGGCACAGTAATGAGACCGTAATTAGCGCGGCAATTAGTAATGAATTGGTACCTATTGATAACCTCTTGCTTGAAGGTCGCCCCTAGGTGACCTATGAGCGACGTGACTAATGATCGTGAGCGTAGATCAGGAAAAAAATCACGATCTTGGATAACAGGCTTTACTACCCAAGAGTGAGTCATTCAACTTCAGTAGCTAAGATTATAATATAATTACTAAAATTAACACGTTTGCAGATGCGAAGTATTTGCAAATATGTTAATTTGACACACGAGGATCACACAAATATTCATCAGGATGCAATGCAGCAGCAATGACTATTCAAGGTTCACATTTTTTTCAGCTTTAAGACTAATTTTTCCATAATTAACCCAACAGAAAAGATAAAAATTTCACTAAAAAGAATAAACGCAGATTCAAAACTATAGGCAACACAGCTCGGATGTTCACCAATCGAATGAAGACCAGGTTGGGTCTGTTTTACCTTCTGAAATATGACTAGTGGTTAACGCATTGAACTGAACTTTCTAATAAATTGCATCCAAGTATGTGTTGAAGGAATGAACTTTATTAGCAAAATCAAGTACAAAACTAGAAAATATCACAAGGCGCGCTCATGGCCGAAAAGATCAGCATAGCATTAGTCCGGAAAGCGGATCTTGGACCAAACACCGCGTTATATATGGGAGGCTAAGCTTAACACCTGAAGTTAGAGACCGCTTAAAAGTTCATGTAAACATTACCAGACAGGACCAGATCGCGCCCAGCAGCTTCCGTTATGACAAATATTCATAGATGATGCACCAGCCAAAAGCCTGCTGGCTTTGAGAAATGCAAAGTCGACCATCATAAAAAGACCAAGCACGAATATAATGGTCAACAAAAAGCCCAAGCACGATCATTTTCGGAATTCTCGGAAAATTATCAGACAAAATTTGTGATGAGTATGATAACGCCTTTTAACATAATGATCTTTATTCACCGCATAAAGAAGTAAAATTCGTACTAGAAAAGCAGGGAAGCAAATTTATTTGCAGAAAGTAATTGATGGAATTAAGCTACCCTTTGTATTGCTTATCAGCTATCTACCTTCAGCTTAGAAATAGGAGCGCTTTAATAAAACTACTTTGAAATAATCAAGGTAGTTAATATAAGATTCAAACGTAGATTTTTCAGAGACCTTGATCGAGGCAGTATGGAAGCCAGCAGTCACACTCGTGGAAGCATATATAGCCGCGGATTCCTAGCATAGACTGGAACCGGTCTGTATCGACACAGCGATAGTCATCGGGGCGAGAGATGGGCAAGCTGATACAAGCAAGCGAGCATGGCTGTCCCAAGACACCCGCTTACGAATACTTGCACGAGCGATCGCTTAACATGAGATCCAAGCAAGATTATCGGACTCGTTTCCCAGCAAGGAATGTTCATATCCGCACAATCGGCAGTTTTTATCTCGTATTAATTATCATAAAGTGAGTAGAAACCACGATCAGGTGCTTTGCTGCTACGAAGCTTTTCATGAAACATAAATTCCGTTCGTTAGCGAGGATAAGGGAAATAAAGTTTTCATTTTTGAGCCTCGTTTAGTAGAAAAATTAGCCAGAAGATCCTGGAGAGTTCCTTAACCTGCAGTGTGATGCAAATTTATTTTATTTTATTTGATCCATTATTGAAAACAGGAGAGAGTTCTATGTACTTTGCTCATTATTCGTGCAGTAATGAATCTCAAGGAACATTGAAGTTTGAATTTTCACACACAATATTGAATAAAATTTCCCTGTTTAAAGTCGTCCAGCAACATTCGCGCCATTCACTCAAGACGAGAACCGAAACGAAAAACAATTGAAGTTTGAACTTCAAAGGAAACAAAGAACGAAGGTAGATAAATGTTTGAAACTTGCACGGAAATTTTCAATTAAACTGATAAAAAATGCATTCTCCCAAACTTCTAAATAGATTGACTTCATTTGAGTTACGAAGATGTTGACGTCCATCAGATTATTTCCCAATTCCGTAATGAAACGTACGCATAATTGGCATCTGACGTTCCCTCTTGTCGCGTTGTCATGAACTTGAAGCAAAAAAGTTCCAATTCGTTATTTATAACGCTCAGCACGTCATAACAAATTCAATACAATTTCCAGGAACATAACTTCCCTGCTGAATAGCAAAGACATATATAAAGCATCTTAATAATATTTGCAGAGCGGATTGGACGCCTCTGACTAGCAACTCTCTCCATCAAAGGACGTTTGACACTCGCGATCCCAGGCAGTTCTTTAAAATAAGGAGTTTTTTTTACCAATGTACTCATGCCCAGGCTAATGAGGTTCTAAAAGAGGACGTCGGTGCAGTGTGTTAAGGGGATACGAGTCAAGTGCTTCACGGTAACATGAATGACAAGAATGACACAGAATACTTCAAAGTTGTTACGCGGATCAAAAATAACATGCACTTTGATGACTGGATACACTGCAACGGAGTTCAGCACACCGTAATATATTCAAGGACCAGTATTTCGATCAATGTGCGCAAATTAAATGATACATCTCACATAAACAAGAGGAAACATAAATTGATCAAAGTCCAGTGCTTTACCAATAAATGAGGTTTTGAATTGATTCTTACTGACAATTATCAATATTTAAAGATATATTTTCCGACCGGCCGACAACTGATGCACAATAAAAGTTGTTCTTTATTACAGAAAGTGACACTTGAGTAAAAATATTCCTAGAGCTGGAAATAGGGAAAAAAAGTCTAAGGAAATAAAAGAAAAAAATGCAGGATCCTAGCTATCTATCCTGCACACGACAAAAGTTATAGTACAGTGCTAGGCGTTGAGCAGTGAAATTGATTCATAGGCTACACGTGAACTCAGTTATTGTACACCAATAATACCAACGTAGCACAAATAATATGTAAACTAAACACGTGTAGTCCTTTATTGTTTGGTGATGAGACAGAACACAATAGGCAATACACAAAGTACATGTCAGCTGATATTGCATTTTGATGAGGAAGACGCAACACTGGACCAGCGTTGGAGCTCTCACATCTGTGGCACAGACGATCGGCAGCCTCAGAGAAGTATTGAGCAACAACGCGGCTTTGGCGCAGCAAATAAACTTCAATAAGAACAATAAACGCCTCATGCAATAACAATTTTATTGAAATTGTGTACTGACAGATAATATTTCGTTGCAGTAGGTCAAGATTCTATGCATATCACCTTAAACTTTGTTAAACTAAGCATGAACATCAAACTGACACTTGGTGCAGAGCAAGTTCAGGTAGAAATTTTAGAGTTGTGAATACACTTTCCTTAGTTTCCTTAGTATTTGTTTGGGACGTAGCAGTCCCAGGCTACGATGGATCGCCGCCTCTACTTGTTGTATAATTCAATACATTAATAATTTGCGGTGAAGACGAAAGCTTCAAAATATCTTGGGTAGATGAATCTTGTCAACAAATAAGGCTTGCGGCATAAATAATTATGACAATGAGAAATACAGCACTCAGCTACAGGCTAATAGTTACACATTCAAGTTGAGCAAACAAAAGAAAATGTTTCGTTCAAGCAGGTAGAGCTGCCCGACACAACAGCATTGCTAATATTTGTTTAATACAGAAGCCAGATGATACGCGCACCGATATGAATAACTAGCGCTAAACATCAATGATTCCATCAACAAGCGTTTTGTTTGTGCTCAATTCAACACAAGAGCTTCTGAAGCACGCTGCTTGACATCACTCGAGACTTTGAACACATCACGCCATCAGCAGCTGGGCATAAAACCCATAATTTACACGTGACGAAGACAGGAGTCAGAGCTTTGGCTGCAGGATATGGTGGACACCAGCGCGCATCACACAACACCTCACCAGGGCATGCCTAGGAGCACACTGATGACCTCACGCATCCTACAGCCTCCTGACGCGCTCAGTTCAGACCTACAGCAGCATCCCTCACCGAGGACTACGGTTGCAATGGAGTTTAGCGAGGGCAAAGTGATAAAACCACAGAGACAGAAAGTAGAGATTAATCATGGCTGAAGTCCAGCGTCTTGGAGCGAATTAAACACCGTATAATAGGCGAATTGTAATTAGTTCGAGCTTAGCAATGGAAACCTACAAAAAACTAGCGTGAATATTCCTGGTACGAAGCAATTTGAAAATTCCTCTAGAAAATTTTTGAAGCGAAACCTCGTACAATTTTCGGCGCAAAGATGAACTAATAAGTATTAAAATTTCGGCATGGAGAGGAAGAAAATATTTCATAGTAGCAACTTGAAGCTAGGAAAAAAGTTTTAGGTGAGCTACGAATGTGGTTCTCAAAAACTCAAAGCACTAGTGCAAGTCCGATAGATACAAATTATACGCACCTAACTCATATTTATTTTATTTAAACCTTACATCAATAGATTTATAGGCTTTGAAGTAGAGAATTATGAGAAACACATCTACTCGACGCCGTACCAACTTCCACGGAAAAATCTTGAAGCAAAAAACTACACAACGAAAGCTAGAGTTTCGTTCGCGAACTGAGACTGTCGCCGTTTGCTCTCTAGTCTCCCGCTCTGGAAACGAAAAGTTCACCAGCTATTCGATACAAAAAATCAAAAGATGCAAGAGGGATTTGAATTCGAACTAAAAAAATGAATCAGCTACAGTCACTGCTATGAGAGACGCAATATTCAGGAAAAAACAATGAGCGAGGAATTCAATTAGAGCTATCGGGCTTTCCATGGACTTGTTCTTGTGTTGACCAGTTATATTCGATATCTAGACACCATGCAGACAACTTGACCGCTCTGCTCAACATCAGTCAGGGAGTTTAGCATTGTTCGGGCGTTGAGATTAGTAAAGTTTCAGAACGTATTACCAGATACACAGTGATGTAGTCAGCCCAACTGCCCAAACCGTATGAAATATATTAATGGGCATTATGGTTCCTTCAATATCATTGGACCCTCGGACTGAACCTCAAACACATGCCATAACTAAGTTATTTGACTGAAATAACCTAAGCTTTTTCAGACATCATTTTTACCGTTTGTAAACGAGCAACCTTTCTGCTGTTCACAAATAAATAAGAGCATAGCCCAAAGGAATTCTCTTTATCGGCGGATAACTGTCAAGATTAAAGAGACAGAAATTTGATGCAATGGTAAATCTAATGTAAATTAACCCATATAGTGAGAATAACGAATAAAATTGTTCAAGGATTATTCAAATTGAGTCTAGGGAATATCCTATTCAAATAACAGCTAATCTCAGTATAGAACATGGTGAGATGCGGGAGCAGTTAGCAACAAACCACAGCAATGAGACGCACGGCATCACACACTGTTAGAAAAATTACCGTTAACGGTATTACCGGCGTTTCAGTGGCCGGTCGGCACGTGAAAAGAAACACCGTGTCACCGTTTTTATTCTAATTTAGCACTATAAATCCGTAAAACATCTGATAAAAACGGCGAAACAGTTTATTTTTACGGGGCGACCGGCCACTAGAACGCCAGTGGGACCGTTTTTTCACCCTTTTTTCTAACAGTGCAGGAGCTTTGAGGACTTCATAGGAACAGCAAGCATGGTCGTGACAGTCCCAAAGCAAGCACTTGAATGCGCAAACTACTGGTAGTGGTTCATATTCTATCATTTCAATAATAAATAACTCTGAAAATGGGTTGATTTTGTGTGAAAAATGTACGGGTCCATCGCTAGGAATAGGCTTAATGCACAGAGCATTTGAGTGTGAGCCGGAATGTACTTTATTCTTGTGGAAAATAAACCTGTATTTATACATCCAGGTATTGATGTTTGAATGCGTAGGTCAACAGAACAACGAAATTCAAGTAACTTAAAAAGCAGATGGCGACTAAATGATTGTTCTTACATCGAGAATGCCACAAGGTAATTTTCATAAATCTCAATTTCAGGCTTTGGTTATACATGTTGCGATATAACCAGAGTACAATACTAATTGTTTCATAAATAGCATGGTTTACAATGCTAGCTGAAATCTTTCACTAGAAAGTAGCGACTATATGAATGAAATAAGGCAGTAAAGCTTCGAAATTCTAAAGTCGAATTTATTTTATAGATGCCTGGGAGAGGTTCAAGAAATTTCGAGAGAAAACGGAAACTTCAGTTGAAAAAAAAAAGAACCAAGAACACAGACCGCAGAGGAAGTTTACGGGAAGGGGAAACTAAAATGAAGCGAAACTCACACAGCAACGACCCAAGTCAAACAACACAAAGTTAAAAATTATAAACTTTCTTGACAGAACTGACCTCGTCAAGGTCTAGGATAAGCAGAACAGTTCAGTGAGGCATCGTAACCGAACGCATTGAGGGGTCTTCGAACCAGCACTGTTAAAAATCTCAATTACTCTTTTCAAGATCACACACAGTTCAAATTCACTGAAAAACAGAAATGTACGGTTCGAAAACGAACAAGACAAATGGCCAGAATCTTTGATTCTTACTAATTACGGGTCAAAAATTTTGTGGGAAACGAATCGAGAACATTAAGACCGGATTAGATTGTGGTTGAAGAACTCTATTTAAATATCATTAAATAATATGGCACGAGTTGTAGAGATCTATTTCATTAAAAAATTGACTCTTTAAAGTTCAACCAGCTATGAATTTTTTTTTTGGGGATTTAAATTTCATCTAGTACAATTCAACACTTTAAGTTATGTAACTGCAAGACTTTTCGCAGAAAATTTTTCCTTATATTTCACGTGAATCATTCATTTCAACAACATTCAGCCATGAAAATAAATCTCATGACTAGATCAGAAAATTGCCTTACGAGTAACCGATTTCACTCTCAAAAAGTAGGCAATACCAGTCGAGTAAAACGACAAGCGCTTCGCCATAACAATATTTGCATGCCTAATAATGAAGCTACGTTAAGCGCGTGCCAAAAGAACCTCATAACTGAAATGTTCAATCTGTGTGACGAGAGCAATGAAAGCTTCTAAAGGGAGGTCATGAGCTGGCACATAAGACACCAGAAATAAGGCCCCGGAAGTAATCGATCACCAGAAACTGTCAAAGATTATGAAGTTTTCAGCGGAGAGGCGTAAAGGGAGGAAAAACTCCAAAAAAAGTTGTGGTAGGAGCGGACTCCGCGCGTTGCTATGGAGACTAAAAACATATAAGAGAGGCAACGAAAGCGAGGGAATTATTGAGTTATTGAGCATAGACCACCGAATTAAGAATAACTTGAATAACAGTATTTTTGAGGAATACGTTTTGCATCTAAATTAATTTCCTCATTTATTTGAAGGTCTTCGGCTAATTTCAAACTCCATGAACATATAATTGATTGAAGAACAATATCGTTCATGACATGTAAGAGGCGTGACGCATTAGCATATTACCCCAAATTATAACTTCTCCATGAAGATTTTCTCACCTCTTCCTTAAGCTTTGCAAGTATTATCATATCTTCCAGAAACCCGTACGAAATTTAAAGTTCTCCATACGAGCCCCAAAATTACTTGAAGCAGAAAATCGTTTGATCATTTAAGGACGATATTGGAGCGAGTAGACTAATGCTGGCGCGCTCCAAACACGTCTTCAGCAGATAACATCAATTATTCATGACGGCTCGAATGAATTGGAGTGCGTTTTTCCCGGCCGAGGGAGCGACTTGAAATCTGCTTCCGTGCATAATAGATCAAGCGTTTTAATGCGCGTCAAAAATGTCCCATTCCGTGTCGCGAACGCACTAAGCGACAGGCACGCTTACAGACTACGGTTACATTAGCTCAACAACGATGTTGTAAATCACGAATTTAATAAAATATAGAACCAATCTGTTATACTACGTAATATTTTGCATAATGTGAACGAGTACGGATCTGCATGCAATCGCGATGCAGGAATACATCCCAATGTACGCGCTTACAAATGTTGGAAGATTTATTTAAGATATAATAAATAACAAACAAAAAGGGGGTTCGAGTGCGTACAAACATATTGTTTCGCAATTTTTCTTGGATCGACAAGTTTATTTGCAGCTATGGAATCAAGGAGCACATGAGGTTAAATGGAAAACAACTATACCCGATTAATTTTTAAATTTAAACAATAAAGATTGTGGACATAATTAACAGATTAATTGATTTCAAGTTTCAAACACATGGGTTAAATGGGGAATTGAACGAAGATATAATTACTTAAAGAAAAACTCTGAATATTACAATGAAAGCAAGAAAACGAATCGATAGATGAATGCCAATATGCCCGGGTAATATTTAACCCTAATCCTAGCAATGCCGGGTTCAACTGCTAGCGCCCTATATACTGTATGAGAATCCAAACTTCGTCGTTATAGGCTTCCATATTTGATGGCTCCCGCTTGGTTAGTCCTGCAAATCGTAACAATTTCTTCATCGATGCTACCTACTGATCATTTCGTACGTATAAATGGAAAAACACCATATGACAAAATTTAAAAGCTCAGTAAGAAGCTAAAATACGCAAAATAATATCATAATACCCTTACCGCCTGGGGGCAAGTGAAGGTGTTTAGTAGACAAAACGTTTAGTTCGGTAGTGAACATCTGAAGCCCTATATCAGTTAACTCGATATGTCACCTTCAAATTGTTTTTGATAGATAAGTAGAGCTGGTGGTAAGGCATGTTGATATCATTCAATTACATTATAATGATCTCAAGGGCTCCAAACGACATTTTCAATGTAACATGCAGGGGTTAGACAAAAAAAAGGGAAACAACTGAGAAATCCACAAAATATATTTTACATAGTATGGTGTAGGTCTACCTTTTGCAGCAATTACAGCCTCAATTCTCCGAAGCATTGATTCATACAAATTGTGAATGGTTTCCAAAGGAATTTTAACCCATTCTTCAGTTGAAACTCACTCCAGCTCTTTTACAGACGATGGCGGCGGGAATCGACTTCTGACCGGTATCTCTAGAATCGACCATAAATGCTTTCTTGACAGAACTGACCTTGTCAATGGTGGCCACAAGCGACGAGGTCATTTCCACAATCACAAGTCTGGTGATTGTAGCGGCCACATGAGATGCTCATTGCTCAACATCATTAGGATGTTCCTCATGCCATTTTTTAACAATTCCAGCTGTATGGATCGGGGCATTATCATCTTGAACGATGGCGTTCCCCTCCGGAAACGATAGTAGATGCATGGAATGAGCTTGGTCCCCCAAAATTCCTAAATAGTCACGGCTGTTAATTCTTCCATGAAGAGAAATCATTGGTCCGCCGGATTTCCAAGAAATAGCACCCCAGATCACCAAAGATCTCCCGCCATGTTTCACGGGGGCGGAGGCAGTCGGGATCTTTTCGCCATCTCCAAACGCAAACTCGGCCAGAGGTTGGAAATAAGGTAAACGATGATTCATCAGAGTAAGTCAAATTTGTCCACTGCTCATGGGACGAATTCTGGAGGATTTTACACCACTCTGGACACTTTAAAGCATTTGTATTTGAAACCAGAGATTTTCTAATTGCAGCCCATGCATAGAATCCAGATCTGTGCAGCTCTCGGCGGACAGTCTTTATGGAAACTGCATGGGTTCTGTAGGTGTCCATTGAGGTCTGCAGTCTTTTGATTGTCCCTCATAATTCGATTTAGGTATCGACGGTCTCTCTCGGACAATTTTGACTTTCGGCCAGACTTGTGCTTTGCTGAGGAAATTTTAATTCACTTTCAAAGGCAGACATTACTTTTGAGACAGTACCTCTAGAAGCGTCAAGCATTCGGAAAGTTTGTGTCACACTAGCACCTGCCATACGAGCACCAATAATTTGGCCTCTTTGAAAGTCAGAGGTTTGCTTTTTATAGGTTATAGGTTAGGTTATAGACTCAAAAATGTATCGAAAATATATGTGCAAGGATAAAATATCAATTAGCAGCAACAATAAACAATAAAACATGAAAATATCACGTTTTCATTGTTTATAACACGTTAAAAATTAACATGTAGAGGCGAATACAACTTCTTGCAGAGCAAGAAAACGTGTTTTCGTGCTTCGTTCGGAAGCAAAACCTGTACCATCTCAGTGTCAGAACATCCACACAAGGAACGCCGGAAATCCCGAGGCTGAAAAGACACGATGCAATCAGATCAAAAGGTTGGCGGGCGATGCAATTGGTGAGTAAACTGAGCCATGCGATAGCTTGCTCGCCATCGTCATCCCGGACACAACAAGACAGACACGTCGACGCATGGCGCCCCAAGTCAACCTTCCATGACCAACGACGTAAGCTAACAGGAATTATTTTTAAGGAAAAAATATACAAATTATGGTTTGGTTTATTATTAAATTATTGCTAAAGTTATGAAAAGCAGAAGAGCAGATCTATACAAAAAATACTGTATGCCAAAATACGAAAGTAGAACTGAAGATAGAAATTTCGAGGTCACAACTATTAGGAACTTTCCTTTGGCCATTAATGAGGTTCTCTTGGTACTGAACCCATCAATCCAGTTGACCAGCTTCGACAGTTTGCCGAGATCGCATATTCTAGTATCGCGGTTCAAGATTTGGCGTACATGAATTCTCAGTCAAACGGTCCCGAGAGATACCAACGCTTAAAATGACATAATATGTAAACATTTTTCCTGCAAAAATGACGACAGTTTAAACCGCTTGAACATGCCATCGGTCAGTGTCAATATTTTACTACCTTTAAATTGTCCTGATAAGTTCATTTCTAAATTCAACCAAGTTGGCGGCTTTTTTAGCCTGGAAATGGTGAGTATGAGCAGAGAACAAAATTATTAATGCCGCCTATTCCTATAATAGCCCTTCATCTCTCCTTGTTAGGAGCATCGGCAGATTATGGGTCGTTACTGCTTTTGGCTGATGAATTGTGATACCAAAACTGCCCATGAATAATTAGAAATACTTTTTATCATCCGTTCTGAAGAGCAAAAGTGTTGCTTGCCGATTGCGCTATTATTCGTGAAAAGTACAAGCCCAAACTGACGTAGATCATGTAATGTACAGCAGTTTTATGTAATGTACAGCAGTTTTATGTAATGTACAGCAGTTTTATGTAATGTACAGCAGTTTCATGTAATGTACAGCAGTTTTATGTAATGTACAGCAGTTTTATGTAATGTACAGCAGTTTTATGTAATGTACAGCAGTTTCATGCCAAATTATGGTGGCGGTATGATCTGAGTATACGTAATCTAGGAGAGCAGGGAGTAATCATATTTCAAAAAGAAACTTTGATAACTTTTTAGGAATACATTAGGAAATTTTGTGCCAATAACGACTTGCAACTTTGTTGTTGTGATCTGTGATCTGTGTACATGCGACTTCCACCAACGGCTTCCACTAACTCACTAACTCGTATTGAAAATTCTCCCTAACTACGGCCGCGTCGTTCTCCAAAGAACCATTTTTTTCAGTTCTTAAGTCTAACTAGTAATCGAGAAAAATACGTTAAGAATAAATAAAATCAAAGATGAGCTTAGAAAATTTCAGAATTGCCGAATAACAGAGTTAAATAAAGATTAAAATAACCAAACAATTATTATACGGTATGCCGATCGTGTGCGCCACGATATTGTGAAGATCTTATATAAAAATAGTAGGCAGAGGACGATTATTACGCGGAATAAAAAGTAGGCTATGAAAAATTATTAAGAGTCAGCGACAAGGTCACGCAGCATCAAGTGCCGGGTTATCCAGCTAAGAGAACATGCAGCTCCTCAGCACCTAATGAGATTTTGATGCAATCCCGTCCAAAGAAAGAGAGAACAAGCATCATAGGAATTCTGACCTAAAAGAGCTAGGCTTTTCCAAAGACGGTAATGAACTGCGAGCGAGGCCAAACACTGCACGTTGTTTCCCAGCACCTGGACAAAACGTATCCAGTTTACGACAACCGGCAACTTGCACGCAAAAGAAAACAAATGAAATTGTAATGGATTGTTCGTTTCCGAAATAGAGATACATACATGTTCATTGAAAAATTTTCCGAGTCTATAAAAAAATATTCAACTTTATAACGATTTTTACATTTTAATGTTGAATAAAGTGAGCAGTGCGCTGCAATGCATCATATTCGTCCTTCGATGCAATAGCCGCATAAAAATTTTGTTCTGATGTTTAAATGGTTAACTTCATAGGTACCGAAAAATCCAAAGCAGCCTCACCTTATAGCTTACCTCCTTCATGTCCAGGAGATCCGAACAACGAAGAAAGTAAACACAAGACCATGAACAAAAGTTACTCACAGACCAAGCGAAGCCCCGATAGCTGTTTGTGAGGAACAACGCGATCCTCATCATAACTTACCTGAAATGGAGAAAATTTTTCATTAGAAGGTGATGATATAATGTTTAATTGATTCAAAAATAACAAAATACAGAATAATAATAAACAAACATTTATCTATCTACGAATTCAGTTGTCGTCACTGTCGACGACCAAAGGTTAGGATGAGAAAAGATCAAAACCCTTTCAGGCGATTTAATTAAACTGCAATCGAGTTGCAAGGAATAATTTAAAGTCATTTCGTTTTCAATAGCAAAGCAGGGAAATTATAATGCGTATAACTTTTCATCCTCACTAGGAGGCTAAAGGAGGAAACAGCGACGCTTCAATATTCGCACCAGCGCGCAAAAATCGCCAGGTATTTTTTTCGATTAAATCGTAGCAAAATAAACTGAAAAATTGGTAAGTATTCCACCTCTCTGCACCAAATCCCAGAATTTTCAAAGTAAAAATGCCCTATATCGAAATTTTTAGGCGCACACGAACTAGGTTAGACTCTTATGCTACATCCTAGAATTTTCACATTGAAAAAAATTCTGTTTGTTTCTTCAACACTTAATGCAACACGTAAATGATACCCAAGTCTAAGTTAAAGTCATTAACGCCTCTTTACACGCTGTACGAGCATGAAATATAGACGATTCAAACAGGTTGAGGGAGTGCATCATAAGGCGATACTAGACAACTTCAAGACTCGATAACCGGAAGCTAGCTAGCTGACAGTGCAAGAGTTAAAGGATAGCAAGAGTTTCAAAGTCACGAAGAAAATATGCGAAAGTTGTGTCGGTTGATGCTAATGCAAGTCGTGGAGTACAGTACTTGCGACACGCTCAGGAACAAACCAAAAGTTTTGAACAGCGGATCAGCAGCAGCGATGCAGCAATCGAGGTAGTCAAGGTTCGCCAAGCACCACACAAACAAATGCTCCTTTATTTATAGGAAGCAATGACGTTGGACGGCTGTATGCAAAGTGACGCCTCACGCCAGCCTCGACCATTTCAACAGACTGCCAATAAACTTTACAGCCTCGCCTTTATTGCTTGGTGGGAAGAAAAATTCTCCTATTACAATTTGAAATTGAGCTCATGTCAACTGTGAACATCTCGCGCCACAAGAATAAATTCCAGGTTACGCACAAACGAGGAAACGCAAATAAATGCAAAAATATAATCTGTCTATGAAAAATATTTATATTATACCGAAACTTGCCTATTCATATAAGATTCCAAGTAACAAATAAAATGCAGCTTGATGTTTGTTGCGGGGGATTCTTTTCACATCGCAACGCTCTTTGAAAGATGCATAAAATTGGCTCCATGAATAAAATGCGAAGATCTCGATCTGCCTTAATAGAAGTTTGCTACGCAAGAACTTCCACAAAGTAGCTAAGTTCTGTAAATTGTGTTACACGCAGCGATCCCTGTATTGTTTCAATATTCATGTTAGACCATTCCGAGGGCAATAGTCGCGCTCGTCAAGGTCTATTCAGCTCCATTAACCAAACCGAAGCTTTTACTTCCGAAGCAAGTCAAGGCAATAACGGCAATTATCTTAACATTTCAGGACTGGAGTCTGCACCGACTATTATTACCAACGACTTGAAACGAGATGAAAATGATAAATTTCCTTCAGGAATTTATTAATTAATTTATTAATTTATTCAGGCCGTAAATTTATAAGTAACAAAATACACACCGCGAAAAAAGTATTTAAATATAAGTTATGTATCAATAAAGTTTCAGGTTGACTACAATTACCAAGCCACTAGAAAGATGTCAATATTTTTGCAAGAAGGCCGTAAAATCAGGGCAAAATTGTCATATCTTATGCGCAATAACATTTGCCCTGTATAGTTGAAGTTTGCAAATTCTAACTTATTCGATGCAACTCATTCTGTTTGTTAATAATATGTTAATTAGGTACGTAGGTACACACAAATCTTTCCGACAATTTCAGACTGGATAAATTCAGAGAGGTAATTATAAATATACTTGGAGAAAATGTATTTTTTCTCAAAAATCCTAACGAAGATATGCCCCGCACAAATTTTTTCCAGAGACATTGACAAAGTTCTCAACCATTAACTAGGCCAGAGAAAATTCTAAACTGTTTTAAAAATCAGCAAAGTAACCTCTTGGAAAATGCTAGTAAACATGTTGGACAGTCATTTTCTGATGTTATGTTGAAAAAATATAACTCAGTACTCACTGCAGTGAGTGACAGAGAGCGCATTTTCTCAAAATCGACGAAAACGTGATGTCACGGACAGACGGACGGACAGACGGACGGACGGACATGACGAGCACAATAGGGCATTTTTTCCATAAATGAGAAAATGCGCTAAAAATACTACTTTTATAATGTAACGACGAACGCACCTCATGAATTGTGAATCAAAATTTCAATTCCTTCTAGTATTAATTCATTGATGTTAGGAATGAAACGATCAGTCTAGAAAGAACAGGAAAATACGGGAAACGACATTTTGGATTCTCCAAAACCACAGTTGACTCAAATTTTGGAGCCCATGTACAGAAATGAATCTGTACATTCGTTACGGTCTGAATAATAGTAGATGGCTACAGATTTCTCATCACAAGAGGATAGGATTTGGCCGTAAATTTAACGATGAACTCCCATAATCAGGCGCAAAAGATACCAAACATCCGTCAGGTGACTTAATTAAATCTCGTCGAGGGGAATCCCTGGAGGACCGCGTATTGCTCATTATCTCCAGCACGCACATACCGGCTTTGTAGGCAGCCGGACGACGAGTTCGTGTCAACGTTTCCGTGCAGAAACACAAACGATTCAGAAGCACATCGTTCGCAATAATTAAATGGGGACCTAAGTTCAGTTCTTAAAAATGCATAGATGAGAAATCAAGTTTAGGGAAACTAGCTTCGCAAATGCGATCACAAATCCTTTGCTGAGGTCGTTTGAGAGACGGAAGACAACTTCACGATATTCCAAGCCGTACGGATCTGCTAGCCTTAAGCAGCGTTTAATAATGATGTTGTCCCTTGTGAATATTATGACGAACATAATCATCTCTTACGATCCAGGGCTTCAGTAGCATAACATCGACTGAAACTAAATTAGGGGACAAGCCATGGATTAGCATGAGATCTTAACCATCAGACGAAACCATCATTAGGTCTCTCGCATAATAACGCTTCATTTAGTTGGCTCCGGCGTCGTGGAGAAAACTCAAAAGCGTAAGTATTTTGCTCCTTACACGATAAATGTATCTAATTGGCAGGAATATTAAATAATGGAGTAAAGTTTTTTCAGAAGTGAAAGGTAATATAATGAATCACCAACGGCGGCTTCACTTCATCACGGATTCAAGACATAATAACGAGAAGAATCATTCATGGAACTTCGTGGGGCGCGAGTTTCTGAGGCAAATCAGAAGATTTAACAGCCCGTCGAACTTGATCATCAAGAAGAGTAAAAAAGTTCATAATCAAACGATGAAAACTCTTTAACAATTACAATATAAATACTTGAAAATTACTAAAAGTTGATGAATTCCAAATCACGAATTATACATATAGACGCGGGGTCTGGAACGTAACACGCGTGATAGACGAGGTTTTATTATGTTTTTTAAGTTATAAACACCATATTTCCTATTTTTTTATAAGTTAGAAACTTCAAATTCGTTCAACCGCTAGTGTAACGCATGAATGCCTAATTTAAATTTTGAAATAAAGATTTTTGAGGAGAAACATCGAAACTTAAATATATGTAATCAACGAAAACAAACTTTTTCAAAGTCACTTACATAATTCTCACCACATACAAAACACCAAATTAAATGTAGCCGAATAATAACAAATGCAGATACAATTCATTTAAATAAAATAATTTCTTTTTCGTGAAGCGTTTCGGACTTAGTCTTCTTTATTTTGCCCTTTAAATAGTCTATACATTTATATACACCGTAATTATAGATGGATATAATTACAGGCAAACTTGAAACCTAGAATAAATATTACTGAGAAGCGCTGCTCTTTTCGTTTTCCGGTTTAGTCATCTTGAGCAGCAAAATGGGTATTCATTCAGACTTCTTTGAAGGCAGCACAGACTCGAGTTATCATTTGTTATGAAAGTCTCGTCAAACGTCCAAGAGGATAACGTTCACAAGCAGAGCGTTTCTCAGAGGAAGATGAAAGATGCTTTGGCGAAGCCCAGAGAAAACTCGTCGCATTTTGGCGTGCTACGCAGTGCTCCTCACAATCGGCTAGAATAAACTTCGGCTCAAAAGACCTCTGCTTTGTATAGGCACTATGGAGGGAAGCCTCAGTAATCTTCTTTGAAATTGCTCCTCTGTGGTACCAACCCGGGCACAATGAAGTATCATTGCGGCCACAACCACCAAAGCGACGCGAGAAGAGGTACCAGTGAGCTGCAGGTGCTACAGGGTTAGTAGAAGAAAACGAAACAAACCCACTATCTTAACATCCTTGAATCTATGGGACATTGTAGGTTGTGTTTGTAAAAAAAGCAATTTCATTTTATCGAGACATAGCTGTAGCTCACTTCAAGAGGAGCGGTATAATTATAATCTCTTCCAGAGGAGTTTTTCTCTTCCGGTGCGTTATTCATACTTCCTCTATTAAGCGAATAACTTTTTTTTTAGAAAAATGGAAACAAAATGAGAGCTTTTTGGATAAATCTCTAATTATCTAAAAATTTCTATTGTAAGGTAATCAATGTCATCATAAGTTTTATAATAAGGTCAAGAACAATTACGAACCAAACAACAGTTAGAGTGCAACACAACACGAGACAATAGGATAAGCCTGGCCTGTAATGTGCAAAAAGAATTCCCGAAAAAATATAAACAACCAAAGTTCCCGTAATAAAGGAGGACCACCAAAGTTTGGTGAGTATTTTGCATACGCAAGTAAAAACCATTGAGTGAAAAATTGAATACAAAAAGGTCAAGGGATTTCATAATATTCAGTAATATAGTAGATATGAATGAAAATTCAACGTCAAAACAGCCCAAACAAGAGCTCCTCTTAAAGAGATTAAATATATTAAGTGTTCAAGTGAAACGAGATGAAGATGAGCAGCGTCGTTAATAATTTCCATCTGGGACATCAGAGGCGCCGCTGTCGCTTATCATCAACATGCCGGTGTCTGTGCGCTCGCCATTCACTAGGTTCAATGCTTGATTTAATGCGCTCCTCAACCTCGACTTGCTATTAACGGCGATAAACGGCAGCATAACCATCAAATCTGTTCACCTTAAATACCAATACCGTGTGTTTGATTTACAAACATACAATATGAACAAATGACTAGGAAGCACACCAGCATACGTCGGCTGGACCTGTTATCCTGATAAGTTATCCAATACTACAATCAAAACCTTCGCTAACTGCAGCAGATTATACCCCGATATTCCCAGCCGAGCAGCATCCGATATTCCCAGCCGAGCAGCACCAGATATTCCCAGCCGAGCAGCACCCGATATCCCCAGCCGAGCAGCACCCGATATCCCCAGCAGAGCAGCACCCAATACTCCCAGCAGAGCAGCACCCGATACTCCCAGCAGAGCAGCACCCGATACTCCCAGCAGAGCAGCACCCGATATCCCCAGCAGAGCAGCACCCGATATTCCCAGCCGAGCAGCACTCAATATCCCGTCGCGGCAGAGGGCCGGCAATTCATCATGAGCCGTACGCTGCGCTGATGCCTCATCCATAACATCAGGCGAGAGAGAGGAGGGTAAGGGAGGCAGTTGCTCCTGAATCAACGCAATCGCTACAAAGCCCTCATCATTTGACACCTGAGAGCTTATATTGGCCCACCGGCGGCCGCAACTGAATGAGACGTAACGCAGCCACCTCATGGCTGCACGCAGACGTTATTGTAAAGTTGGGTAGAATTTTTTTTACTAAGTGTGCTATCATAAAATCACTCGACAGTACTACAAATGAATGTGATTAGGTTGTAAAAGGCCAATAATATTCATATTCGCTGAGAAACAACCTCAATACTACGATATTTCGTCAATCCCAACACAACGAAAAATTAAGTGAACGATGATAATATGAGACCAGGAAAAAATTTGATATCTTGTAAAACTGAATGATAAATGAAATGAACACGAGACCATATTCCAACGGAAACGATCAAATTAAGTTAACCAAATACATTAAACAAGTCACTGAAAATGCTTGGAGTTTATTGAGAGAACATCAGGTTCTAGAGAACGTTAATGATAAATTTCAATGCACGAGTACCTATAAGAGTTAACTGCTATGTCCACCTAAAAATTTAAGTAACCTTTCGAGCGAGGATGAGAAAATGCGAAGCTCATTGGACAACATGAAAACAGCGGTAGGAGAAGCATTATTCCAGGACATCAAAACAAAGCGTTTTGAAAATGGCCACCTGTTGTAATATTTACAGCGTGTCGTCTCCTCCGGCATTTCGAAGGAGCAAAGGCTAATTTTTCAAGATCTTAAAAGTGAGAGGCGGAGCTGTAAATAGATTGCTTCATTATCCGTCCATCGTCGAACCCGTTCATCAAATTCGGTGTGTGAGACAAGCGCCAACTCTGAACAGGCAACCTAATCGGTAAACTTTAACACACCAGCTAGAAATGTAGCATAAGTAGCCGCGGAAATTATCGAGGTCCGAGCATTTCAACCCCCAGCAAAATTATAATTGTAGTATCAAAATTAAAATAACACTAGAGCGGTAAGAAAATCAGTGGCATTGGACATATTCAGCACGGAATTATATAACGGTAGGTAAAAATCTGAAATTGATGTAACTCTAGTAGCTATTTCAAACTATCGTCAGTTTTGAAAAGATCCGGTCAGAGGTATTGTTTTTAGATCTCCGGTGAACAAGTACAAGAATTGGCAACAGGCCACATCAGGCCTATTGTCCAGCGATCGACATCACAAGATATGAATGATATTAAATAAAAAAATTCATTTGGATACAAAACGGAATTTAATAGCATTATATCATGCTTCCATGTTATTGCCTATCATGAATTAACAAATGCCGCCAACAAATTTCACTGCCATTATTCCAAGTTTGATGGAGGAATTTATAGCGATCATCTGCAGTATCCCATCTGCACCTCATAGAACTAAGCTGCGCAAAGGACAAAATGCGTACACACAAGCGTCAAAGAGAATAACATCAAAGATACCTGAGAGAATACATGGAGAACTGAGACGAGGATGAAGCAAACGTCAAAGGGACAGAACATCACTATGCAATGAAATGTCCATGTACAGAGTTGGTTACCGTACATCGAACCCCCAGATGCAAATGCAACATCATGGAGGCTTGTGACACTAACATACAAAGCGCTCTGTTGCATATATGCGGCGGAAATGCGACCAGCGCTGCCTAGGCTTCGCTTACTTCCATTCACGCTTCGGTGTAAAAGAAAATGGAAACTATGTCATCAAGAGTGTCTCAAATGCACAAATTCACCGAAAACTATAGAATTATTACTAAAGAACTATCATTCACTAAAGGAGTATGTAAATACTCATTTCGGAGCATGTAAGTACGTTTTTAAAAACAACGGATTTCTAGTCCATCAACGTAGAATCAAACGATAGTTAAAAAAATTTTCGGTATCCAATAAGAACGAAGATCTTCAACGGCGGTCGATTTATTTTATGCGGGTATTCAGAGTCTTTACACATTGAGCATGAAACAATAAAATAAAACTTTATAAAAACATCTACTTCGTTCGGTAGGCATGAATTATTAAATGATTCATCCCGTCTTCAGTGTGCGGATGGTAATCAAGTGGCCTGGAGAAGGACCCTATATTTATCTAGTACGGCATGCTCAAAGACTACAGTTGCGTAATTCAAGAAGGACGAGCTAAACTTTAAATCAATGACTCGTGTAAAATCAGCATCAACCAGCTTGGCGGTCCAATATAATTACAATACTTAAAACTTACCTGAAATTAAATAAGGTGCGATCCTATGTTTGTGACTCGACTTGAAGTGAATTCAGAACGATTGAAATCAAATTTCACTCGAATTTTCTAATTAATGATGAATGATGTTCTTGATACAACTGGCTTTAATTAGTTAATTTCAAGTTAACATAGAAGGAAAAGTTTAAGGATGAGACACAATTCACTATGTGAAGTAAATACGAAACTAAAAAATGAAAACTGTGTCGACACATAGGAAATTGCCATTCGAGTTTCAACATAAAAAGTCTTTAACGTCGTATCAATTTAATGAGTAGAGAGTTTCTGGAGAGGGGAGAGCCGCGAAGAAGCGTCCACAGCAAGCATAGCAACTGGACGCCAATATTTAAGGGAGAACGGTATATAGTATCCAGGCAGCTCTTTTCTCGGCCTCGCTAGTCACTCCACACGAGAAATAATTTATCTCTGATCGGAAAAAGTTCTACCCGCAGCCGAATGAAAGCCATTGAAAACCTAAAAATAAAACAGTGGACGACTAGTAATTATTGATAAGGGAAACTTCTTGGTAATGGCATTAAATAATTGAAGTAAAATGTCATGTTACAGCATGGCTGCGAGGTCTCAAACATTATGCGCATAGTACGTATCTTAATTGAGTTGACTTTGTAAAGTAAGTGAAATGGAGACGCGTTAGCAGCAATTTCCTAGGAATGTGATATTATTCTGTGTAGAATTACGCATCCTAGCGGGACCAGCAAGCAGCGTCGCGGGTGCGATGTGAACGCGGGCAGAGGTGTCAAGGACGGCAATGGTTACGAATGGATGCAATTAAACAGGAACCAATTACCAGCGCCCGAGTGCGTGTGAGGAAGCAGCGACAAGAGTAGCGACAAGTGAAGGGACTAACGCTGCCCAACCGATAACTTGCTACTGAACATTACAAATTGCTCTCAACAACACATTGATTTTCATGAAGCTGAAAGCATTAAATGAAAACTATTTTCAGAACATTGCATAGATTGAAAAATAAGAAAAAGATTAATACAACACTACTTACACAGGTGTAACACAAATCAATCTTTAACAAACAAATTCAATCTTTGTAACAAACAAATTCAATCTTTAACAATTTGAGTTGAAATGATTTTAACCATAAATAAATTCTCATTTGCTCTCATCTTTGTTTACTGTTAACTGTCGTTGAGTTATAGAACACCTGAATGATTTTCAAGAAAACCTTCCAGAAAATCGAATAAAATAAAGTCGAAAGCAGTCTTCATCTAACGGCGGTCACCGATAGCGATAAGCACCAATTCCCACTCGCACGCAGACAGAAATTTTAGATCATATTCCAAATGAAACCTGTGAATCTATCTGATTCTTAAAAATTGATAATAATAAAGATGCTTATTCCTTGACTCACCTTGACAGTGGCGACATGTCGTCCATGGTCGCGTCGGTGGCCAAGAGACCCCGTGGACGCCTGCGTGTTGTCCGCGTCGAGGTCTGCCGAGTTGCTGGAAGCCTCGGCCTCACTAAGCCAGCCGAAGAACTTCTCCAAGGCTTTGTCGAAGTTGCTGGTCGAGTTCATGGCGCCGTGTAGGGCTTTGCCGCGCATCGCGAGGCTGAAACACAAGTCGTAATTTATATAAGTACGTTGCAGGATATTAATAATCTGGATATAAAACCATTAAACAGCCATGCTGAAAGTTTTTAAACTTTTCAGTGGCGCTGCTCGTGTCTGAGCGCAGTAAAATTATTCTATCATTAATGACGTGACGGTAAACATAGTGCATCTATAAGAGGTCAGCAAAGAAAAAGATACAGTTTAATTGCATTATTAATTGGCAGGCGGAAATAAAAACAATAACTGCAAAATAGTTCTTAGGTGACAATTTTGGACGAATTTATGTTAACATCATGAATAGACAAATAAATCGAATAAATCATAAAATACAATATAAAATACATGAAGCCTCGAAATTAGTAGAGTTGACATAAAGGATCAATTTAAGCAGAAACATCATAAGAACAAAAGAGGCAATTTCATTGAACGCTAAGATTGATGCATTGAATCTACAAAGAAAATCCCACACACCGCCAATAAAGCCAAGTTATTGAACGTGAACATAATTTTCACCATCAACAAGGGCAAGTTGCAAGCCAACCGACCTATTGGTCACCGTCTACCACAATGTTGAAGTCATTTTTAAAGCCTTTCATAGCAGAGAGAATAGAACGCGATGACACCAGCCACTGGAAATTCGCTGGTAAGCCTGAATGAGGCAGAGCACCATTAGCCTACAGTTAGTAAAAACATTGAACGCGCTGAATTTGGCCTCCAATTATTTGCTCATAAGTCTGAATGAAGGAAGCACTACACTCTTGAATTACAAGAGGCAAGAATTACAACATTCTTACATTCATAATCATTCATTACTACATATTTGGGCTATTTCGCTTGTCTCACGCTATAGCCTTGAATCCAAGTAGGATTTAACAACTTTTCATCTTAGAAGTATAATATACATAAGTTTCTTCAAATTTTCTCTCTCAGATTACTTTTCATTTTAACGGATTTATCGCTGGCTGATGATGCGTCCCAAGTCAGCGACGGTTAGATCAGACAGTGCAAATCTGAATAAAGACTTTTCAACTGTCCCTGTGCAAAGTTACAGAATCAAACTAGAACGAGCGACCGGACTACAGTGTGCAATTGAGAACAGAGAACATTGAACGCGCTGATGTCTACCACATATAATTCACTTGTAGGTCTCAATGAGGCATGACTCACTTTGCCTGGAGGTTATTAAATCTTGCGTTAAGTGCGTCGCCGCGACGTCGCAGGTGACGCGTGTCGTCGTGCTGGTAGATCGTAATGAGACGCTGCGTCTGCTGGTTCAGTAGCTCCATCTGGTGCTTGTATTGCTGCACCTCCGCCTGCTGACCCTGCAGCCAAACAAAACAAATATTTTCTCGAGTATTGTTAGGTATTCACATTATTACTGAATGTTATTAAAAATCATATCGAGACATCGAGAGGCGCTTCCTTCCATCATATATTCTATCAACCAGTAAGAAAGTGACGATATTTGACTTCAACAATTTCGATTCACTATTCGTACTTGATTCGCTACTACTAGGTAATAGTTCAGCTTCATTTGACGTAAATATTTTCACATCAATATTTTTACGTAAACAAAATAATTGTAATACATCAATATCTCTACGCAAACAAAACAATTGTCACTATTATGCGTCGAATAAAAAAAATTAAATTCTGTGCATAGTATCATCAGAAATTCATAAGATGTTCACCAATGTTCATATACATCCAGAGTTGAAACCTCATGCTAACAATTCAATTAATTCAACAAATTTACCTGCATGCACAGGCCAAACAAAATATATTTAATTCACCTTCTGATCTCTGATCTGTTGGTCGAGCATGTGAGGCGCGAGACCGACGGTCATAGAGGACCGTTCAAGTCTGTGTTCCATCCTGGTGAGCCAAGCCTCGACCTCGGCTCGCTTCGTCTCGAGCTTGTGAGAGTCGGAGAGCATCGCGTCTAGCTGAGTCTTGCGAGCTAGCACAGCGCTGCTCGTCTCGTCCCAATGCTCACGTAGCTTTGCAACTGAAACACAATATAAGTTTGCTATAAAACAGCAGAAGACCAATGTGTGGCAGTATGAATGTATGAATGACTGTATCCTTTTGCAATGAAAAAGATACATTAATATGCGTGGCAATGGAGCGCATTTGTTCAAGAAGGAGAACCAGCTGACGACATCTACCTCAAGATATTTTCGGCGAGAGAGATAAAGAAAACTTTAATCGTAACCACGAAAAGCTGTCGATGTGTCTACAATTATCATATTTCCTTATTCAAACTTGTAATTTACAGGCCCGTTGTGAGGCGTTGTCATGTACAAATATCCATGCACGACCTGTGGCTCCCAATCGTGTACCTGTTACACAATTAATATACATATGATAGCCTCCCTGGAGGTATTCGAAATGTTTATTGCCTAAGAAAAGGCAAACTGGCAACGGTTTTCAACTGTTGAGACACTGCACTTATGATCTCATCAGTCTGATCTCGCCCCATTAGCGTATTATTAAATACAAACGTTATGTCTAATTATTAGTGCATTAATTTTTAATAAAATTACACTACATATCAAAGCCAATTATGTAGCATAGGTAGGGGGGCGGCGACAGTACACGTACGGGAACTCATATTGCTACTTATTAATTACAAGATCACACATAGCAATTATATATACAATAGCATCTCTCAAAATTACATTTTCTAACGCTCTCTGACAGAAAATGAGAACTTCTAGGAGAAGCTGAAGCAATATGCCGCTCGGCATTGAAGGACTGCGACTGGACTGTACACTAACACTACAGTGTACAGAGTACAATACCGTCAGTACGTAGGCAGAAAGGAATCTTACTACAATAAAAACAGCAGCTTAACTAAATGTGTGCGTGCAAAAAAATATACGAACTTCATTTAATTAAGTATGACAGAAATATACGTAGATATCTCGAGCACAGTGGCCTTGGCCTTGGGCCTACAGCAGCCTATCATATGGAATTAATTAGAGCTGCGATTGAAGAACGAAAATCTCGGCCTAGAGTTTCTTTTGATGAGTTCAGATTTACCAAAGATTAATTCTACTTAATTTTAAATTTAAACTTACTCTACTTAATTTTTTATTAAATTAATTTTTTAATAATCGCACTATTCCTTTACTTTTTGGCGACTTGTCTGAATAGCAGCGGAAGTCTTCTGATAAAAAGTTATTTTAAACAAAAATGGATACATTTAGCCGTAAAAATATTTCATTTTCTGTCCATTATTCGCCTAAAATAGCATTATCAGTTGAAATAGACAGAAACTCACTCAATTGCCCATGCTCATTAGAAAACAACCACGTTACCAGCTCTATTTTCAAGCCAAAATTAATCAAATTTGCGCACTAAACAATACTGAAGGATGTTAGAATGATTTGACCAAACAGAAGGGTATAATTCAGATATATTACTTAGAAACTCGTTAATAACAACAGTTGCAACAAATAAGAAAACCTAAAATGAGTCAATGCAGTTCATCAATTGTTTTTCATTTTGAATACAACAAGGCATATGTAGCGATCCGCGAGATATTGCGAGATAAGTAGCGGGCTAATCAGACTAGGTGAGCTAGCGTAGCAGGTTCAGCAGGCAGGTTAATTCGGCTAACTATAGGTACTATCAAAACTCTTACTCGTAGCAGCTTAGAAGTACACGAAGCGGCTGATTAGATTAGCGTCTGTGATTGGAGGGTTTAGCTTGAAAAGTCGACTGTGATAAGCAGAAAAAGACGAAGTCGCAACTATTTTTGATATAACTTCTACTATTGACCGAGGATATTACGTAACTTCGAGGGTATGTTTTATGCTCGACTTGACAAATACGCATCTTAGCGATTCGAAAAATTTTGGGTCAACGCGCTTCTACCCAGAAAAAGAGACGAAACATAAATTTCGATTCGCAAACCTCACGCCTTTTTAGCGCATTTTCTCATTTACGGAAAAAATGCACTATTGTGCTCGCCATGTCCGTCTGTCTGTCCGTCCGTCTGTCCGTCCGTCCGTGACCTCAAGTTTTCGTCGACGAGAAAATGCGCGCTCTGTCACTCACTGCAGTGAGTACTGAGTTCTATTTTTTCTCATCTTTCGCGCTTGGCCACTCAAAACTTTTAGTGAAGAGCGGAGCAGCGATTGAATTCGCGAGTAAAACTAATAGAGAATCTGGCGGATGATCGATGAGACGCACCGTCTAAATTAAAGCCGTGATAGAACAGCAGCGACGCCGAAAACTTGAAGCACACAAGCTCCATTATAGGATCAAGTTCGGCGATATTGACACAGCAGAATTACTTTAACATTTGAGAGTTTAGACGGGCCAGCGTTACATCAAGGTGGTCGCTCTACGCGATCATGATAGAGAATGATCTCTAGGGCAGTAAGTACTCGGTACTTATAAGGATTTCCAAGCAGAGCGTCACAATAAATGTTACAGTAGTACATTTCATCACAGAATCGATCTTCGAAGTACAATGGCGCACTGAGAGAAATGAGTGAAAATTTGTCTAAATAGTGATGCAGTTTAGCCTTTGTTTATGTTATCCTGATCTAGTGGGGCCCGGCAAAAAGACGTATCATTGCTAAATCCACTCCATGCTGGCGCTGCATGTAAGAAAGTGTGTCATTATTTGAACAATTCGACCCTTTCATATTTCTCAGTTGTACGGAAAGTATGGATGAAATAGAATAAATAAAATCGTATCGTGCTGTTAAATAGTGTTATAATTTACAGCCCGCATCATCATGAACAATTATGATGGTCGTTCATTGCTAGCTAGTGGATCAGTCCTATAGAACAACTCGAATAACACAAGCAGCAGTCCTATGCGCACACCAAGATCTTCGGAGCAGTTCGATTTCCAATCAAAACAAAGAGAGTTCATTTATTTTGTAAGTTGAAAAAGTAATTTCGTTTTCCACAAGTTTCACAGAAGCACACAGAACTACGATTAAAATTAGTGAACTACATACTCGGGACTTGCAAATTGTTTACACTAGAGTTGAACAGGTTCGTAAGTTATAACTACGCATAGGTGTTTTTCTATGCAATTAGTAAGTTGGATTACGAGTCAGTAGAATTTTAAGTCAATATATAAAGTTATAGCTACAGATGTTAACAAACGGGGAACAAGAAATGCAGCTCCACGCGTATACCTTTGAAACAAGTTCGCAAATGGTCGAACAGACGCGCCTGAGATGGGAATTGGTAGATGGCAGCTTCGTTTGTTGTAGCTGAAAAAAATTACGAAGGACATACAAATTTTAATGGTGATCGAACATGAATTTTCATCCTGGTTTGTCATGCGTAATTTCAGATAATTATTTACTGATGCCAAATTAAATAAGCTTAACAAAAGAAAAGGTTAAAGCAAAAGTATTTAAATTATTTATTCCCTAATTCATTGTACTTGAAATATTTAATGAAAAGTTCTCTGATAAATATGACTGGAATAGTAAATTGGTAAATACTTATTATTACAGAAAGGTACGGAATTTTGTGGCAGAAAATCTTTATCATCATAATGGCAAATGACATCATCGATTAATCGATCAGATGATGCATCGTATTCGGCAATGCAGCGGCGAACTCGGGCAAGGCTTCAAAGAACTGCCCATGGTCCAGGCTAAATTGAATCGCTTGCAGCTTAGTAGCGATCCTTTGAGTGACACCAGTTTCATTGCCGCACGACTAGCAGCTATAATGACACGAGCTCAGTAACGGTGGTTTTGCACAGCTAATAAAGAATGAAGGCTCCAAGTTGAGGTAATCCTTGAGTTCTCATGAACTTGCGAGTGCAGCAATTATTGAACAGGTTGAGCTAACATAATGACTGTCGATGAATACTGCAAAGTATCAGGTCGGCCCTGATATCAAGTTCCGTTCGAACGAGAACACGTGCTGTCACATGAAGAACACGTGATATATTAGTGGTATGCCTTACTTTCATTTATCAGTCCTTACTTCCGTCAGACAATTGACAAACTAAAAACGTTTATGAAAAGTTTTTAATGTTCGTTGAAGATGAGATAAATTTAAAAGCTCGAATCAATTCGTATACAATGTAGGGGCAGCCGAGCTGTTAACTGCCACATGATTATGCTTCGATAAGATCGATCAAAGGCTGCCAGGGCTTGAGATAGGCGAGTAGTGCAGGAATTAAGTGATAAAATAAAAAATTTTCCTTATTTATTTTATCACTTAATAATTAATAATTTAATTATTATCAAAAATATATTTCCAGCATAAATTCAACTAGAGCTTGAAAAATATAGTTTTTGTGTTTCAAACTTGACAATAAGTCCCATTCACTGAAGAATTATAAATTAACAGATGAGCGAAATTTTTCGCAAATGGAAATATTCGGTCACTTCTAGGAAGTTTTTGAAAAGTATACTCTTGCGTATTACAATTTCAATTTAATCATATCATTTTCTACCGGAAGGCTTAATTAATTTATGAAAACCGTAAATCAAAATTAAATTAACTGCATCGTTGTCACGGAATTATGTCATTCTTTCCGGATAATGTGTAAACTATAACACAAAAATGACGGGGAATGACATAACATTAATCTTGTACCAAATCAACTGAACAAAATGCCAAACTTCAAAACTCTAAAATTCCGAACAGCTTCATCCACTTGAAGAGCAGATAACGCAGATACATTTCCAAATAAACCCAGGCCAAATGCAACAAAAACGAAACGTTCATTAAGGTTTGGGGAATATAAAACTAAGAGCAATAGAAGAGATAGAAGCATAATTTTTCTCAAGTTATAACTGTACACTCAAAGTGGCGCCAACATAAAAAAAATAAAATTGAAACTGGTTAAATCGTACTATCGTATTTCGGTGAAAAAAAATTCCAAGAACAGAACGAACTGCAGTCCAGTAATAGTAGTCAATACTAGCATCGAGTGTGACAAGAGCCTGGCAGTCCTCGGTTATTGTGAAAGCTGCATGTCTCTGACATTTGAGCATTGGAAATCTTCAATTAGAAAGCATAGTATCGACGTTGTTCAGGTGAATTGTCAACTTGAACTGGGTCATGGAACGAAGCCCGGATATCGCCAATAATTTTCCTTTATTCACTGAAAAATTTATCACAGCGACATAACACAAAATTGTCATCGCATGCTTCTTGATTGTTGAGAGAATATTACATGTATACTTATGTTGTAAACCTTACATACTTATGTTGTGTATCTTACACACTTATAACTGTACCAAGGCCATGATAAAAATATCTATAATGACATGCTACAGCAATCAATGCTCCAATTTACGAACATCAGCATAAACAACTCACCAAGCATCTAAATCGCCGTTGATTTAATTGTTGTTTCGTAGAATAAACTCTAATTAAACGGTGTTTAAACGTCATTTGCCTGGTGGGAAGTAGAGTGGGTATGTTGGTTTACCAACTTTGACAATATAATCGCTTCGACCTTCACTTTTCACTTTCCCATATAGACTTCCATTGCAGATTGAGAGTCCCCTCTCGTGCTGCAATTCTTTCAGACCTAATGGAACTCTAGATCCAAAGTTTTGCCAACTCATCGACTTCATCTAAGAAGCAACGTATCAACGCACAAATAACACGATGGAAGAATATGGTTCGATACATTCAAATACTCATTTACGTACAAATCAGAGACTGATGATGGTTTAAGTAGCGGTAGAGGATTCAGTAAATGAATCACTGTGCTCAGATGAATCTATTCAATTTCAAACTTCCGAGAAATTTCAGTTCATAAAGAAACGATTTCCTGCTTATATAGAAGCAAGACCATACTAAATCTACCCTAACAAACAGTTTTTCGTTCTCAATCCCTAAGTTTATTCCACATTTGAATAAATAAAAGACCTAAAGAATTGCTTTCATTTTCACAGCCCATTGAGCTCCAGATAAAAGCTTACAGGCCTGGACAGCCATAAGACAAAGCTTCAGAGACCGGCTGGAAAGGATCCATGTTGGTCCTAAGCAAAAAGTAGCGGTGCTGAGGCTTTGAATTTCCGAGGGAAAAGAAATATATATTTTTTGCAGCTGCTGCAATGAAATGAGTAGGCTTTAGCTTTAGACATTCACAAGATTCAGGTCCACATTCACCTGATAGACAAGTAAGATTTATGTAAATAGATATCTTCCGTGTCTTGTGAAGGTAAAAACAAACAGCACCTCGATCTTAGACGAGAATGAGCAAGTGTTTGCATAAGGAAGATCTATCAATACTAGCAAAAAGAGAATCTGTTCAGCGACCGTCTTGCTGAAATTGCTGCGTACAGGAAATAGATGCAGAAGTGGGCACTGTCCAGACGTGGGCATCCTCTGTAGAAGTGGGCACTGTTCAGAAGTGGGCATTGACCAATCGTACTTGATTTTGTACATACGAGAAATCAAGATAGATAAGAACGGACAGAACAGCGAAGAAGATAATAATGTCAATTAGATGCACATGAAGCGAAGAAGAATCAATCGATTAATAAATAAAAGTACATAATTTGAAGAACATTCAGGAAAATTTTTTGTCGAAAATAACATATCTCCCCGGATAATGTAATTTAATCTAAACGCCGGTTCAAAAAAAGTGTTGCAAAACATGTCAGAAAGCATTTTAAAATGACGAAAAATAAAATCGCAAATTTGAGTTTCAAATTTTGAAAACAAATTTTAATAGAGTTTTTAAATATATTTCAATTGAAGGTTCTATTTTTAGGAAAGAAATTATGACCTCGCTTCTGAAATAGAATCTCTAGTGCAAGAAAGTTTTAAAAAATTCAAGATTAATGCCCTCGATCAAAAATGACGCGCGGTCAGATTTATCCCGGGAATGTTGTGATGCGTTGTCATAATGGCGAGGAAATTACATGAGCGACACGCAAGGACACGGAAATGAAGAAATAGGCTTGAAGATTGACGTCCATTTAAGCCTTTTAAAAGCCGGCCAGGCCGTCACAAACCCTTTTATGGTAGGAATCCGCTAACATGCGTTAAATATAGGAGTTTTAAGTTATATTCTTAGGAAATGAACAAGGTGCGATGCCACAACGTGAAGCAAAAACTTGCATTACGAAAGGAAACACTGATAGAAAAATATACATCACAACAAAAATTAAAAAAAATGACACTGCCCCAGTAGGGTGAGGAGGCGACCAATACAAAAAAAAAATCTGACCCAACAACACATGAGCTATCTCAGGATGCTGGCTTATGTGATTGTAAACGGTGAGGCTATTACCTCGCGCAAAAATAGCATCCATAATCCACATTATAATGGATAGATCGGGAGGGTGGATTAAATCATGACAACAAACTGTGTCGTGGTTGAAAATTGGACTGCAAGTGAAGAATAGCTGCAGTGAAAAATGTTCACACGCTGTATGATTTCAATTGCTAGATGCGGACTAAATACTAACGAACGTAATGCAATTCAAGATAAAGCAAGGGTAGCGATTTATTCACGCAATAAGAGATTATTTCGTCGAAAATATAAAGAGTTGAGCTCAAAAATACAAACAAATTATCTGAATCACCGTTAGAAAAAAATTCGCCAATGTACAATTTAATGCGCTGACATTGCAACTTATTATATTGAATAAATAGACTTAAACCCCATTGATTGAACATATTACCTGGAGTCAGGCATTTATTCCACGTAGACTAGAACATAGACGAGACCCGCAGCCGCGCACCGCAACTTTAACGGACGGGCTGTCGTCTCCGGAAACTCGCAGCACAAGCACATCTGCAGCTCATATGTTCCTGTGGCTATACTTTCAAAACTGGCTAAGTGAACGTATAAGTACTTACGCTCTATTTTCTTGTCTTTGATTGGCGGATTTTGCTTGAAGTACTTACGCTCTATTTTCTTGTCTACGATTGGTTGATTTTGCTTGAAGTACTTACGCTTTATTTTCTTGTCTTTGATTGGTGGATTTTGCTTGAAAGGCCGTCAATGACTGGCTGATGAACTAACGATCTCTTAACTTTTTTGAAAGTATGGCCCCTGCAGCGCTAAAAGCGTCGCAGAGAAGAGCAGATTCTTACCCTAACTTTGTCAAGTACGTGGAACGGTACCGAAAAACGTATTCTATAAAACTCTTTGTGACGTAAACTTCAGTTTTCGTAATTATCCTCACACAAGAAACGCAAACTGTCGCTGATCCAGGAGAAACGGAAATAGTAAAACGCATCGTTTACATTCATATGACTCCATAAAGATTATTAAATTTTACTTATAAGCCCAAAAATCTAGCAAGACAATATAACAGTTTACAAACCGCAACACGGCAGGAGGTGAAATAACAATTCTGTTAACCTGCATGGCGAAGTAAATCTTCGACCGCATGCAAGCGGGAGCAGGAAGATGTACAACCTGAGGATAGTAAGGATGACACGACAAAAAATATCAGAAGTCGATAGAAATCTAAATAACACAACGCGGCCATAGTAAAAAGTGAGGAGCTCCAGACTACCAGAGAGTCAATCAACCAAGGGATAAGATGTTGATAGATGAAATTGCAAAGATAGACAAGTGAAGTATACATACAATCACATCAGAATTTAATGCTTTAACGACTGAGGTTCAATGCCATGCTTTTTCAAAATAATAAATGAGAAAATTCATTTTAAAGCACAGACGAACACACGCAAGTATCATCCAAAGCAGAAGCACATGCTGACAAATTAATAAATCAAATAATTTTAAATCAAGAAACAGATTTAATTCGAATTTTTGCGATAATGCACAACAAAATTAGTTCGAATTTTTGCAAGGATGTTAGTAGGCATGTTTTTTGCTAAGAATGTTTGCAAGAATGATCGAAAAGGTCCTTGTATCTCGCTTGATAAGTTGCCCATGAGAATATTGCACGGGACGTGTAGGTTGGACGGAAAGGGCGCGAGAAGCACTAAAATCAAACAAATTAAATTTATATCGATTACAGGAAATATTATATCGAAAAGATCCACTCAAAATAATAAGTAAAATATTATATCGAAAACATCCACTAAAAATAATAAGTAAAACTGAAAGCTAGATAGCAGTTATCTAATGTGAAAAATTAAACAGAGTGACTGTCAACCGTCGTAGAAATTGTGCCAATTTATCCATGCAGAACGCCGATGTTGCATGCAAATAAGTTATTATTTGAATTATTAAAGCAACCTATTGAAATAATACTCACTAGTGAAATCAAAGTATAAAGCAATTTCTTTCCAACGATAAACTGGTCTTTTCTCACCATCATGGAAGACAAACCACGCCAACATGTGACACTAAAAAATTGTTGCATCCACAGGGGTCGCCCAACAGAGAGGCCTTGAAATATCAAGACAAGGAGCACAATAGAGCCCCGAATGCACGGCAGGAAACAATGATACGATTTCTCTTCCTGTGCAGGTCACAAACAAGGCCTAGGTAGGCTGGTGCGCACAATACCGTCGGGCGGCAATTGCCAAGTGAGGCTTGCAAGCATCGGCACGGTCGCGGGCCAGAGCGCCCCGGTTAGAACATTCCTTATTGACCTGAAGCGCCGCTGATTGCTAGGAAACTCGAGTCGAGTAGCTCAGTAAAGAATTTCTCTCGGAGGAACTTTGGAGCTGGCTAGGAAGCCATTACTTTAAGAAAAATACGATTAGAAAAAGTTGGACGTCACCAGGACAATACAATGATAGATCGGGCTCTAAATTCTTAATACTACAAGATTTAATTTGGGAACAAAAGAAGCTAGATAAAAGCACAATTTCTAGCTTAGGCTAACAAGAGAAGGCTTTGTAATGTGGCATCATCGACCTTGTAGCTTTATACGATGAATACAACAGCGCAAAAAAACCTAAGATCCTAGGTAGCCGGCGAATTGAATGATGCTTACATCGGACGAAATAAGGCACAAAATCATCATCAGAAACGGGTGATATTCAAACCCAATTTTCTCTACATATGGAGGCTTAAGCTCGATGCACGCAATCGCTGCAGGTAAATGCTTTTCCACAAACAGGAAATTCTAAAAAAATAGCAAGCAAGTAGTTTTCAGACAATAACAATTAAAATATGTTCAAGCCAATGCAAGAATTCAAGGAATAAATACACAATTTTTTCTCTGGGAGCCAATTCTGACGAAGTGAAGAATTTTCATCGCCCAAGCAGGCATGCGTTTTGCGAAGCCCAATAAAAATAAATAGTTGGGACAGCAGCATTCAGGCAGAAAGCTATGGCACTAACCACGACAGCTAAGCCCATATGACCGCCTTCTCATAATGCAAGTTGTACCAGAGTATTGATTCGGGAACGTCAGTTGCTTCTCTCTGTGATAATCAGGACATTCCCCAATATATTTGGAATGAATGAAATGTAACAGAAGTCAAGAAGCACAAACTATGAGAGTTTAGCAGCAGCAGAAGCTGCAATACTTTGGTCTTAAAGAGGATGCAGCCTCACAGGTAATAGTCAATAGCAATGGCTCTAACACAGCACCACCAGAATACCCCATCTCAGCTGGCATTCGATTAGTAAATAACATCTTGCAGGGAGGCTTGCGATACTGTGAGACTTACGCGGTAGTCCATGAACGATGAGACAGATGAAGGTAGTAGATGTGATAATATTTTAAAACTGAGTGACATGTGCATTGTGTAATAATGCTAAAACATGATACGTAGTAAAATCCTTGAAGCTCAAAACAAGCAAATATCAAGGATTGAACCCATTGAATTTCTAAGGTAAATGTGAAACATTACTACACCTTTGATAATAATTTATATTCTATTCAACATTGCTTAAAATAAAATAAAGAAACTTCTTAAAATACTCATTTTGGTGAGAAGCCGATGTTTACCTGCCCTAAAAATAAAATTTTTTGTTTGGTCATAGAACTACCGTCCTCCCAACAAACACTGAGTTGCCGTAAAATTGAGCTCAAGGAAAATCAGACGAGACTCACTTTTAATGAATTCCTCCATCCAAACCCTGCAAAAGTTCGGTAGCTTTTGAAACAAACGAGTGGCTGAATTGCAGAGCAGGATTTAAACACGGACGGGTTGAATAAGCCTGGAAGTGACGCGTCTTTTGTCTTGAAACCAAAGAAAGGCAAAGCTGCCAAGACTTGAAAATAGTAGTTCAAAATTATTGTCTAAAACTGACATAAGGTGCACTTACTCAGGAGGAATTTTTCCGGTTCCGCTCAATGACAAGAGAAATAGGAGAACCAGGATTCACTATCCAAGATCAGAGATAAATTCGAAGATTAAACTCTTTATTTCGTCACTTTAACGCGCTGGAATGAGAAAACAATTGTGTCCTGGCATGCATACTTGAATGAGAAACATTGCATCCAATTTTGGTGAAACCCATAGGAAATAAATAGTAATATCCCTTCAATTTCGTTGCAGATTCGAAAATAAAGTGGATAACTCGAATTAATAACGTTCACAAATAACGGGAAAAAATACATAGAAAGAAGAGGTGGAGACACATTGCGTAGAATCGGATGAACATACTCACATTATTATTGTGAGTGGAAATGAGGTTAGATTTAGCTGGATGGCATGTGAGACAATGGAATTTTCCACTCCGAAAATTCATGACGTCAGTGAGTAGCTTGTAACTCAAGTCGTTCGATGATGAAAATACGAATTTTGCAAGAATCAAAATTCGTCAGCGTCAACGTTGTCTCAATTCATCATGGATAATTGACAGCTGAACCAGCCATAGATATGAGAGCACCAACTGCTGTGAAGGATGGATAAGGAATCGACTGAAATTGGTAACAATTAACGATATTTTCAAGGGAACATCAGAGTGAAGGCTATATTCATATAGCCACCACTATATATTTTTCTTACAAATATTAAAGTTCTCAACGGATTTGAGAAAAACAAATGTTTATTTATAAAGAAAATAAACCTTCCGCACATTAGCTCTTAAGAATTGTGGCGTAACCTGCCCAATGCTTGGCGGCTTGAGAAAATGAACGATTTTTCCAGAAATCAACGTCAAAAATCGATTATCAGACCTCGACGATTACGACCTTTCAAACATCGATGCCAAAAATTAACAGGATGAAATAAACGAATAATCTATCACGACGTGTACAGAAAATTTTGTAGAGCGCAACGCTGAAAGAAAACAAGTGCTGTATCATTTAAAATTATCTAGCGATGAAATGAAACGAACTTAAAGTTAATCCTCCGATTGATTAATGAAATTCTACATCTTAGTTTCAAAGTTGTAACATTTTGAGTTGGAACATATTCCAAGAGTAACCGGTAAATTGAAACAAGTTAATGACACGAAATCCTCTAAAAGTTTCGGATTTGCAGAAACCCAAGTAAAACAGGACTGCAAAAAATGAAAAACGTCTATTTAACCACATTAAATTCAAAACCGAGTCCTTGACCCATGAGAAAAGTTTCAGGAACAATCTAAGCCGTGCACTAACGGTACTCAATTTCTTTTAATCGAAAATTTGCTGGACCCAAGATTCTGTGAGGAGAACGGCTCAAGAGAAGCCGTGTTTTCCGATACATTTATCAGGAGCGAGTAATCATTCTTCCATGTCAGGACCACATGAGAGCTGGAGCTTAACTGCGTAGTGTATATACCGCAGCTTAATGGTGTGTCAAGCCATGTTCCCCATCTCTAGCGACAATAGTAGAATATGTTATGTAAAATTAATTGCTCGCATTATGAGAGGTACAGTGAGACGGGTTAAACCATACCATGTTAAAAACGAACAAATCAAAGATTCCATAAAGATACGGATCACTCGTGAGCCATGTTTTAATCCAGCGTGTGGTGAGATAAGCAACTTGCATAAAAAAAATACAGCTAGAATTGGACACGTATCAATGTCATAAGGCAATGAAATGCAATAATACGAATGCATGTTTGCAAATGGGGAGCTGCGATTAATAATAATGTCACTTTCAGGTAGCAATGACATTACTGGGCAAGCAGGCTTCAGCTACTTCAACAAAGAGATAGACGTTTAATTTATGAACATTTCCAGATAATATTTATATTTTTTTTTTTGTGTATGCAGCAAACATTAAACTTATTAAACTTATTAATTATGTTAAAGTTACCGTGCTGGTTGGTAATTGATATCAACCATCAGCCGCACGCCAGTTCAATGCACGGGGAAAACCGTTTGTTCACATATATCGATAGCGATCTATACAGTATCGAGAACAGCTGGTACCGTGCGTATACGGGACGCAGAGCCACCGCAGTGCAAATCGATGCACAGCTGCCGACCGTCTCGCAGCTGGACGAGCATGCAACGTGGTCGTCAACCAATTTAATAGAAATGACTTCATTCTGTACGTTGGAATTTGGTTCTGAATCTATGAACACCTTTAAATGATACAGAAGTCTCTCCTAAGAATTACGCAAGATGCAGAACATTTATTTGATTACATCCTTGCATTATAGCGAACCTGGAGACATTTTCTTGTTGCACAAGTTTTTTTCTCATTCGTTCCAGGACTGCAATTTACAACGGTTACGCGTTTCATGCAGCCAGAAAACCTCTATTCATTGGACCATTTGCGGAGCTGATTTCTTTAGGCAGGATAAGCCGTTGCAAATAAATTTATTGAAAACCGTATCTCGAGAGAAATTTGGCTAGAGCCAAGAGATATCAGTACAACATATTTCGTTGCAACAATCTTTGTTCGGAGTATAGCAAGGCCAACGTGAGTAGCCTAGCCAGAGCGTGACAACACCTGCATAACAATAGCCCACTGATACATCAGGGCTAGGATATTACTAACAGACGCCATGAGCTTATATCACTCACGCTAGACCTGCAGACCCACACGAGTCGGACGTCTCTGAAGACATCCATTATTCAGGATATAAGGAAGATACGACCTACAAGTTCACTCTACATCCTAGATAAATTCTACAAAGATTTAACCAGAAATTCTGCAGTAGTTTATATCTATGAAGACTATTTATAGTAAACTATTGCATCGCTTTCATATCAATACATCAATCAGTATTAAATGTGATCTCTCTAATCCACAAAATAATAAAGCATCCATAACAAATGATTGATGCAGATTATTAGGAATATTTACAATTACCAACACATTTAACGCTTTATTCAAATGATTTAAATACATTACATCTCTTCAAACGCTACGCGACACGTGAATCTCAATTAAAACCATAACTCCGAAAGATCACGGCCTGACAAACATCAGTGTCACACCAGACTAGTTATGTGGCAGGTGCCTCAAATCCCTGAGCATTTGCGCGCTCAGGAGCAGAGTTTGAGGCCATCAATCCAAATCCGAATGCTAATCCCGGCAAATGAAGGGAAGCGAGTCCTTCGAAGGCTTCCGCTAGTAGTTCCAGATTTGGAGAAATTCAGGTGGAACCAACGCAAACACTCAAGAAATTATGCACAAAAGAACCAAATCTATCTTAACAAGTTATTTAAAAACTCTCAGTGAATATTATTAAGTAAATCACTTTCAACAAAAAAATACACCGATAATTTTAAACATTTGAACATAAATCATGCATTTGTAGGGTTTATTTTTTCAGCTTGGCCAATGGCATGGTGCTTACTATCTATTATCTATTCTAGTTATATTCATTAGGGCAATTCAATATTCTACGTGTTAGTTCTAAGTTCGATTACAACTGAGACCAAAGACCACTTTTCAATGCCTCCTATAGACGTCGAACGCACCATTCAGGGCGCGCACTGAACGATATCGCGACAATCGCAAGCTTTCGCGGACGTTCAGTAACGCGACCCGTAACAACTTTGGCGGTCCCTCAGGAACTCCGAGTGTCCTTTGGTGTAGTACTCGAGAAGTCATTAAGGCCAAGTTATGCCAGCGGTCACAGGCAACAAACTTGGACGGATACAGGCAAGAGGTCGCTGCAATACAAAGATAATCTGTGCTAATTTTTTCCATAAGAGACAACACAGCCCAGTGAGCACTAGCCTCTAATTTGGTTTTATAGATCTCACTGGAGTAATGAATTGCATTTGTATTAAATAAGAGTAATCTAAATCAATATTACATTAGAAAAGTTTATCAGCGCGGCAGTAAATTTCAGCCTTTTATTATGAAAAAATTTCTATATATGATTCCGAATGTAATTTTGAGTGATATCGTTGTTATAAACAATTTACGAGCAAGCAACTCAACTGTTGCTTGCTCGTAATTAATACCTAGGCTCTTGTGTTCAACAGCCTAGCTATTAAAAACAGCTACAGCAAATGTTAACAAATTTTGAACCAAAATTTAAAGCCTAGCATAAACGATACACGTGCAGGGTGTCTAGCAAATGAGGAGTCCGAACAAACAGCACCAGGGACAGACAGCTCCTACGTACCTAAGCATTTTCTGGTACCAAAGTTAGCGGCTCAGGGCCCAGAGTTTAGAACAATCTAAAGCCCATGAATTTGCTTCGAAGGGAAAGGGAAAACAAATAGTACAAAAGAACAAAGCAATTCAGTGCCTACCAAGCTCCCCAACAGTGATCACTTTTATGCCACATTATTAAAAAGAAAACAGGCAGGGAACACTTATGTTTCGCAAATGCATGTCGAAGACAGTTACATGCTATACTGAGGTATGAAAACTTGTACAATTCATTTTTTGTATTTGTTTGTTTATGTCTTTTTTATTTGTTTTGTTTTATTTGTACAGTTTGTTTATTGGGGGTCATTCCATTGCTCGTATACCAAAGGTCCCAACCTGACCATCCCCAATTTTGATGACATTTCACACATAATTTGATTCGTTTTTCAACCGAAATTTGCCAAAATTTTGGCTCAAAATATGAAAAACTTTTGAATTAGCGACCCCCACATGATGGGTCGTGAAATTGTGCTCGATCGTGTGGCGAAAACCTCCTCCCTTAGGTCACAGCTGTGGCAGTGTGGCATTTCTTATGCTAGCCAGTAAATCTCCTGTATACTTGTACAGTCCATTGCCAACATAGGTAACATTGCCCACACAAAATAGTGGCAAAAAATTTATCCATGTTCATCAGTGATAATTATCCAAACCTGTTCAACCAAGCATCCAAGGCATTTTCCAATAATGTTTGAACACCTAACTAAATAAGCTGGAAAATACCAATCTTGTTGAAACAGAATGCAGAAAAAAATGATCGTTATTTTTTGATCCCCATGAGATCCCCCAAATACGATATTCCGAAAAATTAAATATAGTAATACAACATAAGAGACGTCAAAATTTTGTTATACAATCCAAGGTATTTGCAGTGATCCTTATTTAAAACCATGCAGGGTACTGAGAGTCATTTATTTAGTGTGGATCATTAATATATTAGTATGAAGTATGAAGTAAAGCATTGCGAATTCTGCGCAACAACTTAGCAATGTGTGCTTATAGAACTGAGCAACTGCATCCACATAGTGTGCTTAGTGCTTATACTCAAGTTTTTACAAAGGTAAGCAAGCACTTCCATTATTAGTTTAAGCCTGGAGATACACAGACAGATACAATGAACTAAGAGATATAAGTAAGTGATCCATGCAACAAAAAATTTTACTTGCTAACTTTTCAACCAGAAAGAATGAGAATTAACCCTGATTACATCACTACTTCATATATGAATCAACCGGACGAAAAAACAACTGCTATCGCGTGATGATTTTTCACTGATTATTCATTTATTTCCTAATTTATTTTTAGATCAGTGGGAAGCTAGCAAACATGTGGAAATATTATCTAACCAACCAAGAAAATCTAAAAAACAGTAGTATGGTACAAGATATAAAGATTCAAGATGAATTGATCATTATAAAAAATGAATTGCGTCATAATTCCAATATTATAAGTAAACTTGAAATCGAGGTGGCATCCCTATCCGAAAAATATAAAGCGGATACGCGCTCGAATATCCTCAATATATTCAACAGCGCCATGCTTCCAACACCTAAACCTTCATAAAAATAATAAACTAACAGGTTAGCCCGCGTTGCTCGCGATAGATAATCCTTTTAACATGAGAATCCCATTAACCCGCATAACGAAACACGTTAATAATTTTAAAACTAAAGTAGGGCACTAGTTAAAAAAGAAACGATTTTGCCCACATTCAGCACCGACAGCACGGAAGCCCAATTCAAGTCTAGGCTTGACATTTAAAGGAAACTAACGTTTTATTTTTGAATGCAATTCCCACGTACCAAAATAATTATAGCCTTTACATTTCTAAACTATTTACTTTCCCATCCTTTTTCAACATCTCATCATTTCAACACTAAAAAAATTGTACCTCCAGGTTGTGGCCTTACACGAAAAGGATTTACACTTTTGCATGTGTGACAGTGACAGGCTCCAAACAAACTCCAACAAATTCATAGATTTCAGGAAAAATCGCCGATATGTAGGATATCATGAATAAATACGTCATCATGTTAAGCGGAAAAATTGTCCTTTCCCGTGTTTTCAGATATTTTAAACAAAAAATATCTAAAATATCCTTTAGTTTTGCATAATCAATGTAAATTAAACCTATCAAGGAACTTCCACACGACTTTACTCTACATTTATAAATTGGCATCAATACAAATCTAAAATTAATGCTCTGAATCTGAAATAGCTGCTTTATGGGAGGAAAAACATCAACACCTTCGATTAGGTTTGTTTTTATTTTTTCCACCTTTAAATAAATCATATATATTAATAGCTCTTTTCATACCCATTAGGTACCATAATCCGTGTTTTGCAGCTGAAATTTATGAAATAATGCTTTTCCTATAATTTAAAGCTATAAACAACAAAATCCTAAAAACTGAACAAACATATATATTGAATTATGTACTCACATTGTACAGCTATTCTTCTGATAATTTTTGAAGGGAATTCCCGTCTTGTTTATAATAGGAAGGAAATTTAAGGGTGTGATAACTTTTTTTCAAGTTAGACCCAATAACTTCCTTCATTGAATGTTAAAATTTATTATAATTCCAACAACATAATCAAGTTTTAATTAACAGCTAAGGTTTTCAATTATAATTAAAGCCTTCGTCGGCAACTCTAATTGCTGTGCCTTCAGATACGAATAGATTTAACGACAGGTTAGTGAATTCAAAGACAAAGAGCTAAAGAGTTCGTCACGCTGCAATAGGGACCCGAACAACGCCATTCAAGGCAAACGATTCTACTTACCTCAAGCGAAAATGGAATGGTTTCTGATTAAGCTAAACGGCCCCCGAAAGATTATCGAAGGAATCGCAAGTATCAGAACAAGAGCGCGTTGCATGCAATTGGCGAGCACTCAATTTCATGCTATTGGCTGCATCAGCGTCGTCGACAACAGGAGCCGGCAGAAAAGTACCTAGAAATGGTCCGCGACTTCGGCCATTTGAGTTGCTAGCCTTGGGGATAGTCAAACTAAAAGATAGGAACTTATTTCGACAAGAAAAGTATAGAACCAATTTCCTTGATAAAATGAAATTTTTGAAATTCTAAAAAAAAAGAATGTACATTATTGCAAGTTTCTCCTTTGAACGGAAATTAAAGCAATGTACCACGTACATCACTTTCATAAAGACGAGAATATATGTTTCTACACAAAACTCGAAAATATATTTCAACACTTTTGAGAAATTTCATTTTGGAAAGAACTCTATAACAAATAGTAATTAAATTCCCCCTCTTAAGTTAATTGCGAGGGTAGCGAACAACTGATATAATCCGGCGCAAATACCCGAGGAAATTGTTAAATTAGCATTCTATCTTGAACTCCGATGCGGAAGCGTAATTAATCCGAAAGGAACGTAACTTGAGAGCAGACAATTATTGTCGGAGAGAACAGAGTGGAGGATTGTCCAGAGCACTTGATTGCACGACGCACCTGAGCGACTATAAATATACAATAAAATAACCTAACTCGTCAGGCTCATTAGGTTGAATCACCAATTGTACATTTTTTCAATAAAAAAAACTCAACACTTTAGATATTAGATTACGATACAATTGAATTCCCTGAACAAATAAAGTTTAATCGGACAAATCAATACGTCAATTTATAAATTCCGAGGGCCTTGACAGTTGAAATAACGAAAAAAATTCGATGGAGCAGCATTTGACTATTGTTGAACGATGCTGAGGCAATTTAATAAATGATAGTTAAGCACAACTAAATCAATCTGAATGAGCATATATTACAGTTAAAGCTCACAGGATATCGGACTATTTAAATACAGAAATTGAACCTCGTTTTCGTAAACGTTTCTTAACCGAAGTAATGAACCCATTTATTTTTAGACAGCAGTGTATGATGTACACTGAAAGTATCAGTAAAAACAAAATGCAAGATTTTGTTTTTACAAAATTCTGGCAATATCTGTAATGCCAAATAGAACACGTAATATACACGTTATCGTACACGTTATCAATTGTAAACGAGACTTGATACATTATTAGTTTAACATGCATATAGAAATAGTACTTACCAGCCTGCTGCGGCTGCTGCGTCTTGCTTTTAGCGTCGTCTTTGAGGCCGTCGGCTGACGCGACGAGGTCGTCAAGTTGCGGTTTCTTGCTCTCCAGCTCCCGCAAGACGTTCTGAGGGGGGACAGCAGTCTTTCTTACACATACACAAAATAACACTACACATTCTGAATACAGATCACATGACAGGAAAATTATGAGGGGAAAATGAATCGTTCAAATCGTGAAGAGAAATGTCTGAGTATTTGTGGGTGGTTCTGAGGGAGGACCATAGAGCTTCTTACACATACATAAAATAAAAAAAAATATTCTGTATACATATCACATGAGAGGAAAATTATTAGGGGAAAATAAATCGTTCAACTCGTGAAGAGAATTGCGTGAGTATTTGTGGGTAAGGAAGAAAAAATTGCACGTGACATCGTCAATTTGTTAGAAGACAAACGCGGATGAGTTTCAAGACAGGGCAGTGTAATGTCAAATTAGACTCGTGACAAAAAGATATGATGGACAGAGAGGATTAAGTCACCGGTATCATGATAGATCAAAATATATTGCGCATTTTAATCTATATTCGGTGTGAGAATTGAGAATCTCAATTTTGAAACCTCTTTTCCATCAATTATTCATCTGATAAAATTCTATCATGTGAAAAAATGGTAAAATACCTGAGGTGCTGTTAAGCACATTAATGGACCATAAAAGACTACTCTTGTATATCGTTGTAGACGCTGCCAAAAATATGTAGGGGGCATTCGGTGTGCCTTTAACTCTTTCCGCTGGCTACGGCTCGGAATGCCATAATATTACGTCTCACGGCAAGTGTAGGTAATCTGTATTCCAGACCATGATAATTTTACTCGCTTCGTAGAAAACGAGCCAAATTTCACCTACGTTCAGGAATCGTTTCTACATTAAAATGTATTTGGTTATTTTCTTCCCTAGTTGAATAATTTTAATAACCATTTTCAGGAACCACTTTTTCCATCAAAATGATCCCTTCTGCGAGAGTGAACTTACGAACGAAATGCAGGAATTGCTCCTTGCATTTATAATTTTACAAGAATTCAACGCAGAGCGCTACCGGTCCCTGTAGCTCCAACAAGCAGCAAACTGAAACAATTCGTCATGCCAGGGCTAAGCGGAGCGAATAAGGAGGTTCTCTTGAGATTCGCCATAGCAAGGAATTAGGTTCTCTTGATGCTCGCGTCGCAAGAAATAAGGTTCTCTGGAAATTTCCCGTAGCAAGAAAGAGGGTTTTATTAATATTCCCTGTAGTCGGGAGGATTTTCTTTTGATTTTTACTGTAGCAAGAAAGAAGGTTCTCTTAATACTTCCAATTGCAAGAAAAAATGTTCTTTAAATAGTCCCCCGTAGCGAAGAAAGATATTCTTTTGATCATTCCCGTAGCAAGAAAAAAGGTTCTTTTGATAATCCCCGTAGCAAGAAAAAAGGTTCTTTTGATACTCCCCGTAGCAAGAAAAAAGGTTCTTTTGATAATCCCCGTAGCAAGGAAGTAGGTTCTTTTGATAATCCCCGTAGCAAGAAAGAAGGTTCTTTTGATACTCCCCGTAGCAAGAAAGAAGGTTCTTTTGATACTCCCCGTAGCAAGGAAAAAGGTTCTTTTGATACTTCCCGTAACAAAGAAGAAGGTTCTTTTGATACTCCCCGTAGCAAAGAAGAAGGTACTTTTGATACTCCTGTAGCAAGAAAGAAGGTTCTTTTGTACTCCCCGTAGCAAAGAAGAAGGTTCTTTTGATACTCCCCGTAGCAAGAAAGGTACTTTAGTACTCCCCGTAGCAAGGAAGAATCTTTTTCTAGAATTAAAGGCGCTCACCTAAGTTACCGCTGCCCTGTGGAATATTCATAAATCAAGTAAAAAAATGCAGTATTGCATTCACAGAGCGAATCAACCTATCAACCATATTTATTTAACAAATCTTAATTAGCTTAGTATGTCAAAGCTTTGAAGTTCAAGAAAGAAAACTTAGATTTTATATTATGTATTGGACTATTTGATACCGAATGCAAAGGTGCGTGAAAATTTAAATCACTTATTATAGAGAATTTTCTGTGAGCAGCAACAATTTTGCTTGTCGTATCTCCACAATATATTTACACTTTCAAAGCAAATGATAGTCGATCGAAGATACGAGTGATTCAAAAGAACAAGAGTTTCAGAACGCGAGTCAGTCTACCAATGATAAGACATAGACCACTCTTTACAGAGGAAAGAACAAGAAGGTGCCCAAAAAAGTTGTGAAATAAATAGCAAATATTTACATTGTGAAATTTTAATTAAATTCTACATGCAATTCACACGAAGTTCCAAGTTCCTATAAAAGCCTTATGTTCAATAATACTGATGTGCCATAATTTATCTTTTGGCACTCGATCTAGTAAGGCGTGATGCATCGTACAGGTTTAATTCTGGCATGCCACAGCTCCGTAAATAAGCTAAGGTGCCAGGATATACGAGAGACCATAAAATATCTGAGCTGGAGCAAACTTTCTGCAAAGAATAAGCTCTTTTTTTTCTCGAGACGATAATGAGAACGAAAAGTTCGTCTCGAGGGTCGGAATGCCTTCAGCACTAAACTATGGTCACATACTGCAGAACAAAGCCGCAATCTTGCACCTTTCTTAGCAGAATAGTGAGAACTATAGGAAACTGAGATATTGAATCAATCTTACAAGAAATTTTGTGATGGTCTCAAAAGAATTTTCCTCATTCGAAACAAAAGAACCTTGTTTAAAACAAAATAAATGTCAGCACGAAGGGCTTCAAGCAAGAATTACTTATCCTGAAATAGACACAAATTATGCCACAGCATAACCCATGGTATAAAAATTCTATTTTAAAATAATAAAACAAAATTCCAATTAATTAAGAGGACGTAACGAGCCCGCGGTCCAGCAGTCGTTAATGTCGGGGAGGTTAATTTGAACCATTAATTGTGAAGTCCCGATTTAGTTTGGAGCTCCGGGACTGCCCGAATATCAAGCAAGACGGTCTTGGCCGACGCTCGAGCGCCGGCCTATTTTTCTTATATCAACTGATTTCGCTTCTGTTTGGTTTGTGTAAGTAGACAAGCCGAGCGCCCGTCAATATCTTAAGTGATCGAGAGTAATTACACCTTAAGACAAACTTAGATGCCAATAAAGTGCCGTGATAAGTAATTAAATGACCTCTTTTAAATGGTGCGTCAGGAATGATTTACGTTTCTCTCAATTGCATGATCAAGTTTAAAACAATCAAAACCTATGATGCCTGTGCAATTAATGTTTGCGAGTTTAGCGGGAATACAAAGAGCGAGCAGCTCATAAATGGCCGATACTGACGCTAGTTTTATAGAGGCCATCAAGAGATCCTGATGTGTGAGCGTTTCGTTGGCTGTAATAAATCGAATTCGTGCCGTGTTGCCTTCACCGATGATGTACTCACCACAGACTATTATTTCCGTGTCAAACTGCATATAATTGTTGATAATTACTCTTAAAATGAATATATTTTCAGATAAAAATTAATTATTACAAATACAAATTATTACAGATACAAATTAATAATTTTCTGCAACAACATTATATGCAATACTTAAAGGCCAAATGGTTAAGGGATGCATAAGAATTCTTCATCGGCACAAAGAATAACGAAAGTTACTCTGAATTTAGCATCAAGTTATCACCTTTCCTCTGAGTCTACAAAGGCTTGAGTTGAGCCAGCGCAATCCCGACGATTGAATCGAATACATGATGAAGTTACGCGAGATTGCGGATGGGCGACAATGACTGTCATCTTCGCCAAATCCAGAATCAATCAAGTCCACTAACTGCCTGTCTCTAGCGTCACGCACGCGACCTGAGCCAGGAGTGGCCGTGTGTGGCGTGCAGCTCCCTCGTTGTCGTATTCTATTACCCAATCATGCGGCCAGCACACGCCACGTGGTCTCAAGTGCTCAAATTGAGCCTCATATTATCGCTTGACTTAGAGTTCAACGTCGTGATTGTCATCAAAATCAAAATTAATTCATAAGTTTGCTAAGAACTAGAAAAGTTATATCGAAATCCACTAAACACTGAACTTTTCTCAGCTGCATTTTAAATTGCAGATGCAATGAGCACGACATTTTACGATTTACCAAAAAAAAAAAAAAATCTGGTGAAACCGACCATTAACTCAAATAGTTTCCAAAGAACAATTGAAAATTGATTTTAAGTCTTTCCGCATCGGAAATATAGCCACATTCTTGCTTTCTTGCGCTCGAAACAGCGTCAATACAGAAATAACAAGATCTCAATAATTTGAAAAAATATAACTCAGTACTCAATGCAGTGAGTGACAGAGAGCGCCTTTTCTCGTCGACGAAAACGTGAAGTCACGGACTGACAGACGGACGGACATGACGAGCACAATAGGGCATTTTTTCCATAAATGAGAAAATGCGCTAAAAACGAAAGACTGCCCATGTCAGGGTTTCAACAATGCTTAAAACGCTAAACTGAGATGCTCAAGATATATATATATATGGAGCAAGACAGGTGGGAAGCAGTGACTGCACCGGAGTGCGAGAAGCAGCATGAACGGCAGCAGTATAGCAGCGGCGAAGCGTGTTCCAGCTGCGAAAAGATCGATAGTCTGGCACCTCACGCTATTTTGCGCGAGGCTCGCAAAAAACAACTTCCTAACCATAACGCTAGCTTCCAACCGCTTCTCTAGGAAATATTTTTGATATATTTAAATTTTTGAATTGACGAGTACGAATGTTATTAATCCGCATTGAAACTTCGCAAAAACAAGTAAACTATGCTCTGAGTTGATAGAAAAGTTTGGAGGGAGAGGGAAGAAACTATCTTTAAAATTTTTTCAATGCCGGCCATTACTTTTCATTACATTTTTCTATTTAAAATCAGGTAGGACAAGCTCATGCGTAAAACATGCAGAAATTACTTTAATTTAAATTAATGAAGTGTCAGATAATATTTATTGATTTCCGTATTTATAGGCTTGTTATTAATATTATTTAATTTTTTTTCCCAAATAATATTAATATTCATTTGTACATTACATCACACCATATATAGGTAGCAGGTTTCCGCAAACGAAACGTTAATTGAATTTTTCGCAAACGTCGCAACCCCCACCGCAAAATATGAAAGTTAACTATACGCTGCAGAGTTTAGCAACAAGATATCAAATGAATAAAGAGTACAGTTAATTATGTAACGCAAACTGAATTATGTGACTAGCCAGATAATTCATAATAGTGAAAATAATACGTATGAAAGAAAGTCTTTTCAAATGCATGCGAAATACATTGTCAAGTTCAACAACATTGTAAAATTAAATAAATTATTGTGGAAGTAAGCTAAGTTTCGCTAGAGTTGAGGGAAAAACAATATTTGTATCTAAATAAAATTAAACGTACGCTGAAAATAAATGATAAAATGGTCAATTTAGTATATAATCCGAGTTCAAAAAGCCAATGCGAAACATCGGTCACCGGAGCCAATCTGCAGAGCTCAGCTTACAAGCAACGTGAATACTTGTGCATTCTACGTGTCTTGCATCACTGACGCAGAACTGCCTCCTATACCCTTAGCCTGGCCCTGTCCATGGCAGCAAATTCCTAAAGGCTAAATAGTTATTATACTGCATTCTTAACCCCTGATGAGTGGCCACCGATAAATAGCCAAGTAATATCAAGTTCGGTGTATTTATGTGGAGCCTTTATCTCGTTTGTTTGCCGCAAAAATCCATAATAAGTGAAGTGACGGCAGCGCTCAAGTCGTTCAACAGGTAGCATACCACTTTGCTACAAATGGAGCAATACCATTATCGTTGTGTCAAAAAAAAAACTGAATGCTACAAACGATATTTTTCAGAAATCATTTTTTTTTATATTTGTTCCCGAGCCAGATAACTTCTCATAGCTTTCTTGCATTTTTCACTTGAAGTTGAATTTAAACCAGATATGGCCGCCAATATTCTTTGACAACAAATACGATGGTAAAAGTGTACAAATGCCTCAATGCACACGATGCCCGTGTCACCGTAGCAACTATAGATTTCTATTTGATCTCTTTCAGGTGAGAAATAAACTTGAACGTCCAGAAAACTGAAAGTCAAACTATAATCCAATTTCGAAACCTGTTTAAAACGTGCAAAGAAACAAAATAAAAAAAACATTAAACAGCGCTGGATATTAAAAAGCATTCTTGCCATAAATGTAAATGAAAATTAGATTATCCAACGATTCCATGTGAAAACTTACCCCGAAACGATGCTCCAGGGTATTACTGGTCCGATGATTCCACATGTTTCTTTTCTCACCCTAGGTTCAGAAAGCGAGCCTCGGAAAGTTGCGTAATCACTTCAAAGCGTAGATTTAGCGATCATTGTTCTTCATATAACACGGCAGCACTAGGTTACAGTGTACTCATCAACTACCTCACACCGCAGCCTAGCTAGTATATAATATAAAGCATATAGAATATCTTGGATATAGTCTTTACCTTATATCCTGATGATATGGTTTGTGCGGCACTTCCTTGATATGTTGTTTCCGTAAAGGCAGTAAACTTATCACAAATGGATACAATAAGTTTACTCAGATGAACCCTGAGTCCCTGACCTCAGCATTTGCTAATAGACAAATAGTTGTGAAATTGATTAGAAATGGTTCTTAAATAAGATGCTCTGTTAAACCTAACGCTTTGAAAAAAATGAACATACGTAAGAAGGGAGAGCATATTTACTACTCAGCGATTGTGACACTTTTTTATCCTAACAGAAAAAGAAACTTGAAATGAGCGTCGAGAATAATAGCTCCCCATTCTTACAACTACCAACTAAGATGAAATAATATAAGAGATTTAGAATCAAGCCTCTTAGCAATCTTGACACGAGCCAATTTTGTGAACTTTAAACATACTCGTAAATGAAAATTGTGATTTGAGAAGCCCTGATCATATCAGAAAGTGATTGTTATGCGGCCCAAAGTCAAACGGAAAAGGAAAATACATGCATGAATAGCGTAGAACCAAGTTGTAAAGAATCATAGAGCAAGGAAACGCAAGACATGCTTTGATCTCTCCAACGCATCCCAGTCTGGCGACAGATCCCAGTCAAGTCAATGACCGTCAGAATAGCAAGTGCAAGTTCGATTCGAAAATATTTGGAGTCGAAAGGAAGAAGAGCATACACTGTAATTGTAGCTTACTGGTCTCCACATGACGAAACAATAATTGAAACAGTCGGTAATCCACATGAATCAACTGGAATGAGCCTCCGTTGATACGGAGCCCTTAACCAACAAATCCTGCACTAAATCTTTTAATTAATCGTCCATTGGGAGTGAATTTTGATGTCATGTTGATGTTAAAGAAGTTATTTCAATTAAGTCTTAAAGCAGCATAAAGTACATGATTGCCCCCTCAACTAATAGGCAACGAAAACCAATCAAGTTAGTCGCAAGGCAATCAATATCAGATCAAAGTCACGGTCGAAATTGTTGACATGGCTGAACAGAACACTTCATGAGCTAAACCGGAACTGCATCGACCGCATCATGAGAGAGCTCCCGCAACATCAACGGAACCTCTCCAGAGTAGCACATGAAAACAACAGGATCAATGCGTGCTCGGGCGGTATGCAATAAAATTTCTACAGGCCGTCTCGCTGAACCTAGGAATAAACCAATTGAAAACTGTCAATAAAAAGTGGCAAGTAAGTACATGATCAAATCTAAGTGACGATAAAGGAATCAAATATTTGTTAGACAATCATTTCGTTCATTTTTGCTATATTTCTCATGGATAGACGACGTAAAGAATTATTTGTGAAAAAAAAAACATGGAAAAAAACATCCGGTTCTTGACAGAGCTGCTAAGAATCATCAAAGCTCCGAACAGATTAAGAAAGCAAATGAATGCCCAAAAAACATCTAAAGAGATGCAAGTTATTTGAAAAAAAATCGGGTTGCTTACGCATTCATCGCTTTATGGCTGCGCGTTTACTATCAGATGAAAGTTATGCTTCCCGATTGGGCTTGAGAACAAGTATATAGGGTGATATAGCAGTAGGGCTCCGTTGATGAGACTGCCTCTTGCATAGGCTGTAGGCCGACCACTTAAAAATGTACCGTATGCTTGGCCGTTATTAAATCGTTGCAAAGTAAACGGCAGTCTCAAGGCTGTATAGCTGGAGCAACCGAGTTGCACACGTTTTCCGTCCGTAGAAAACTATGCAGGAACACTGAACCCGTTTAAATCAGCGGCTTTTTGCCGATTTGCTTTTATATTGCTATTATTTCACGATTCCATGAACGTGACAATATAACTAAAAAAATTATTCATTAGGCGCTTTTGTTATTAGACGCTTTTGTTAAAAAATTCAGAATATTGCAGCGCGCAAGCGCTGCAATATTTTCAAACACATAACTTGAAGACATAGTCATCACAGTCCCTAACAAAATTTCGATGCGAGTCCGACTGTGAAATATAGGTGCCGCCTAGGACTCGGAATACTAGTGGATCAGCCGCTCCATGTCCGCTTCGACTAGAATTTGAACGGCAGCCTCTGGGAAGCTTGCAAGCTCGGTATGACTCGGCTCAGCCAACCCTTCTCATACTGTCAGGCAACTATAAAGTCGGTAGGAGATTCTGTCGAGAAGCTGATTTCGTTCGGGTGGGCAATCAGACCCCGAAAAATTTACCCGAGTGCAGTTACTCTAGGGCAGAAGCCTATCCAGTAACCGTATTTTGTTATGGGTCGTCACTGAATTTGCTCAAACTTAAATCGAAAAATGATTGGGACTCGACCAATAAAACGAAGTGAAAGCCACTTAAGCTTCATCGATTGGTAGTGACAGCTACAAGTTGAAACGACAACGCGACAACCTGTCAGCTAGCGGTTGTTGAGTTAATTTCGCTTCGAACGATTAAACATCGTTCTAACTTACAATAAAGTACCTGACAAATAAATTCACTTTGTCCAACCTAAAAAAGTTAATTGCAGCACCAAAAATTATTGCGAATGTTAGGAAGAAAAAAGGTCGAGATGTCAAGAGAGAACAATGAAGCGACTAAGCAAGAATGACAAGCGGCACCCGATGGCTTGTTAAGTGCGATGAGGAGCAACGCTCAAGAGTTTACGGGTCAAGCAGGCAATCCAGCACGTGCCCAGAATAGTTCAAAACGCAGCCACCCTTCCAAAAGCGACCACGTAAGCCTAAAGTGCTTTAAAGGCTGCTTCAGTACCCTAATCGGGCATAAACCGGGACGGTATCCTAGATTGCCTCATTACAGCATCACAAGCATGACATGCAGCAACTGTTCACCACCGCAACACTAAGCGAATGGAAGATACCAGCTCACACACTGAGCAGTAGAGAGATAACGCGAGAGACACTCAACACGCGCGCACTTCCCGAACGACACTGGAGTGCCTCGAGCGCTGAGGCTCAGACATTCCCCTAGCGAGCGTCGCACGCACTAGAAATATTTCTGGCAGCCGGTGTAAGCACAGCTTCTAAGAGATCTGATAAAAATATCATCACAATTACTATAATGTCGCCGGTATATAACATACATGACTTGAATTATCAAATACAGTATTATAGAAGATTTGCAGTCCTCGTCTATTATGGTCAAGTTAGGAACAGAGAATACTACGTTTAGCAATAATCTAAGAGCAGATGCTTTCTACACTGACACGAATGACAGGCAAAGCTTCCAGCGGGTGTCATAAAAGTTCGCGTGTCCGTCGACCGGAACTCGATAACGATGACTCAAAAAAGCTTCACAAGAAAGTCTCCGGAAAGACAAACCATTATTTAACTACCTTTGGAAGTTTGTGAAACACTAATATAATCGGAACTGTGCGGAATATAAATCACATATGGACACTAACAACTGAAGCAATAAAATAAAATATGGCGCATTTTCATACATCTGGTCGCCACACTAAGCTCATTATAAGAAATTGCCTAACAGCCCCGGAAATTTTTCTTCGAACTCAAAAAATTACGTTCTTTGATTAGCATTAAAAATATGAGTCTATTCGTACGACACAATTAACCGTCGAATGAAACTATCTGATAATATGGAAAACAGGAACACTTTTAAGCACAAATAAGCAGGCCTGTACGCTGAAAAAAAAATCAACGAGGAAATCTAGAGCAGATGTAGTAACAGACAACATATTCCAAACCAGCACACGAAACCAATTAATAAACACCCAAAAGTTAGATGATAAGAAAAGGTACAACTTGAAGACTAAGAAAATGAAAGCACACATTAATTTTGGAAGTGACAACCCCAAAGACCAGCAAAGTCTGCTTCATCAGTAGCAACGGAGAGTGACGACAGAGCGAATCCGGGTCCTGTTGCGCGCGGCTTAGCGGATCAAAGTAATTATGCGGACCACAACACGCCGTGACGTATTAAACCCCAGTGATGGAGAGGTAGCAAATTGAATTACCTATTGCAGGTATATTACGTTGTATGGATTCAGCTAGTAAAGAAGTGCATAAACTTCTAAATTTTTGTTAGTTCGTAGGGTAATTTGTCGAGTTGATTTCATTCTATCTCAAGAATGTAATAATGTGGTAGAGCAGAAAAAAATTTATTGGGGTAAGATAACGATGTCAGAAAAAAATTGATCGTTATTGATTACAATTTAATTTCATTAAGGTGATCTTGAGGTCCAATACGTAATGTAGTTCATTTCACAACCTAATGTGAAATTATCCCAACAGCAGATGCTGCGGAATGTTTTGTAACCTGATTTATTGGCGGATAATCAATTCATCGCACGGAGACAAGGGGAGGAAAAAGCTTATAGTTTAATAATCGCAGGGTAAATGAGAATCACGGATTAATCAGATTGTAGAGCTTATCTCGACAACGGAGAAAAATAGCCGAGCGGCTCTAAACGTGAGGTTCTTTCGTGGTAGGAGAAATCGGGTAAAATAATGACGGAAGTACCGGTGAGAAACGAGAATGGTTCGAATTTGGAAAGGAAGTCAGATGAAATTTTCGCAGAACCGGAAAAAAATTATGACACGTAAAATGATACTCAGAAAAAAATTATAATTAAAAATATGAAAGTTCCACAAATACCTCAATTTTACGTACTGCAATGCCCTAACAAATTATTTAAGAAGAAATCATTTATATTACGGATGTCAGACTTTTCATTACACACTGTTTAGGACATTCAATGAAGCAGAATCCGGTAATACAAAATCGAGGATCTATACTCAAATTTCCCAGCCTAATACATTTCCCAATCAAGATTTGTGGTACTCGTTCACATCGGCTTTAAACGCTCAATTTAATAGCCATTTTCAGAACCTTCGCCACTATATATACTCTCAAAACCGTTCCTTTATAACGGGACTGAAATCTGGGACTTGTGATGAGCTCGTGAACCTGCCGACACGCGGACACGGAGCCTACACGTACCCCGGATTTCTTGGCATGTTCAGATAGCATCAAACATGTATTACGCATGTTGCATGTTCTACGCATCAAACAGAGTCATAAATACTTAACTGCTGAATGAGCGACATTTAAAAGATATTCTTTTCAATCTTTTCAATGATATGATTGTTCTTTGAAGACTCGTTTCTACAGTTATGCTACGTAGGATAGGCGCAGATTTTAAATACACTACAAAAATTTAGCATACTATATCAGTGTGAAGATTCCAGGCACGGATCCGTGCAAGTCATTTTCCTTTCCTTCTCTACCAAGTTTTACCTTCATCACTTTAGTCGATACGAAGAACAGTTCAAGGAATATGGTGGAATACATTGGAAGGAATCATGTTAGGAAAGATAGGTCTAATATATTGGAAATGATGACTAGGTAATCGGTGCAGATGCAGATACAAGTATCCATTACATTGGATATACACATTTGACAATGGAAAATGCTGCAATATATCTATATTAGATACCATTAATACTTGGCTATTAGTAACCGCTATCAATAATAAATTAAAATTTATGCTCTAATATTCCACAAAACTACTCAAAATACATGATGAACTCGAGCCTAAGAATACACAAAATTAGAAACCTGAAACGTAAATATAATTGTTGGTTAACAGAGACGTCCTCGCTGAGCACATTAAGGAAAAGTACGGAGCGGAACAAGAAAACTGGGCCAAGTTTCGCAGAGTTCACAAAGAAAGAACCTGAAAATTTGGATGGAAAATCCCTCAAGTTGTGCGCCAGGAAACAAACTTTGTAAGTGAATGGACAAGCGGAAATGAAGCGGTCCAGCACTGGGAAGAGGCAGCGACAGCCCATGTAATAGTTTCAGTCATGTCCGTGGAGACATGAACCAGGCGTTCGCGAACTAATAGCAAGAAAAATGTGAACGCAATAGTGGTAGCTATGATAGAATACAGAAAAAAATGGTCAAAGATCTCTGCCCGTATCAGGATGAGCGAAACCACGTACTTCTCGGTAGGCAAAAGGTTAGGATTTTATTATGAAGATGTAAAACAATTCTGGTTTAAAAAAAAATCCTGATGAGGAAGGCTTGCGCTATAGATATGGACCATTTACAGCATAGATATTTAACATTTGCAATGAAAATAGGAAAGTTAAGCAAGTTAGCGCAACGTTGTCAGTTTGCTGTCGCGGCAACAGCAGACCATGCACAAAGGAAGTTGATATCCAGTTTTAACTGCCAGGAGTATTGCAGACCGGTTTAACATGTCGACTAGGAGACGATCAATTCAGTTGAGAAAGCAACTCAACTCACTGCTAAGTTTAATTCGAAGAAAATCCAGCCTATGCAAATATAATAAACGAAGTGAACTCCATCCGTCATGGTGATCATAAGCTATTTTATTCACCGAATAGATTGCACTTGCGTGAAGAATATTGAGTCAATAAAACCTAATCATGGGTGCTGAGGAGCATTTGCAACTCAACGTGAACTTCTGCTATCAGTAATCATATGAATCCTGTATTAAAAAGTCACGAAATTAGTAACGCTTGCAAAAAATTCCCCTTGTTGCTCTGAGTATCTGTGGAGCCTAGTTAGTCGGAGAAAGATATTGTCAGCGCTATCACCTAAGATTAGTGTAGCACAAATTCCAGGATCATCCGGAGATTACGTTCGACATCAATATCCACAATATGTGCAGGAGATTTTTGAAAAAAAAAAGATCCGAATACAACCAAAGAAGTGGTACTCGCCATGTTGTTTCTTCTGTCGGTTCACTTCGAATTACAGCGTTGGAAAACTCTCACGCGCCGAAGAACACAAGAATATTCCCTTTCATTCTTAATTAATCAGACATCTTCACTATTTCATAGTGAATTCGCAGGGAAATTCCTTCAGTGGAATTGCTATAAATACGTTACAAACACTACTAGAGGTCATAAGATAGTGAATAAGATAAGTTAACAAAAACAGATTTCAGGAGCAATGTATGAATAACATGCTTTCTTTAGTTGAATAAAAAAAAGTAAATAAGCAAAAAGGAAAATTATTTCTACAGTGTGATTCACGGAAACCTCATTTTTTGTATTTCGCGCCAAGCAGCCAGACATTGTAGGGAAAGAGCGAAGAGTATTTCATATGAAAAGAGAGGTAATGAAGTTTTGTGTCCCGCCTAGTCAGATGCCACTATGCATTGGACAAGTGAGCAGCGTGCGTTCGCTGTCGAGGCGTACTTTTCTAATAGCCGTTCCATCATCGCTACTTAACGGGCATTCCGTAATCAGTTCCATGTTCGTCCTTAAGGTCAGGTTCCTGATTGAAAATCGATTGTTACGTGGGTGAACAAATTTAGGGTAAGTGGAAGTATGAATGCAAGTGGGTCTGGAGGTCAGCGGACTGCCACAAAACCCCAAAACATTGACTTGGAGAGGCATTTCTGTGTTCTACACACCGTTCAGCACGTAAACACGCTGCTTTTCTAGGGATTTCGAAGAGCAGTGTGGTACGAATACTCAACAAATAACTGCAATTTCAGCCCCGCCCAACTGTCTGTGATGCCTTTTTTTGTCAAAACTGGCTGAAATGAATGTCAGGGATGTCTGGTTCCAACAGGATGGAGCCACGACCCACACAGCGCGATGTTCAATGGAACTTCCCAGACAACATTTTGCACAGCGCCTCATCTTCTCGAGATGTGAGCTTCTTTGGCCGGCCCGATTCCCCGATTTGGCTCCTTGTAATTTTTTTATGGGATTATCTTAAATCGATTGTTTACAATGACGTCCACGGACCCTACCTCATTTGAAGAACAACATACGCCAAGCCATCGCCAACATACCCGTCAATATGCTTCAGTGAGTTGAAGGAAACTTCAAAAATCAATTAGCTGTCATCTTTAAAACCGAGTGTTACAAAAATTTAGGTTAGGGTTTTCCAGTAAAATTTATATTGTAATATCTTTACCAGTTCTTTTTGTGTTGAGCTTTCAAAACAGGAAGCTTTCGTGAATCACCCCTGACTGCACCCTGTATATTCTTGTTATTAAGGGTAATTTATTCTCAGATAGTTCTTCAAGTATTCTGTAAATATTATTAATTGTGAAAGGAAATAAGCAAGATATCATTTTGTACTTTTATAAAACTAAATCAAACAAGATTTAGCAGCTTGTCCCAGGAGATAATTCAGAATAAATGCTATGGCTCGTCAAAACCAAAGTGGAATTTTCTACATGATAGCTAAGAAACTTGTCTTTTCTTTTTTTTTTCAGATGAAGAATACTCAACGCTCCCCGGGCCATAATTTGTAAGATGTCATACTTGGAACTAAGTGATACGAAAATGCAGGTAATGCATTTTTAAATAAAATTTATATTATAATGATATCTTTACTAGTTCTTTACTAGATACGAACAATGAATGTTTCGTCATCCACCCGTAATCATGTATCTGGATTCAATCGGAATAAGTTTTCGGGAGGTCGCACCTAAATGCATAAATTTTAAATGAACAATCGTTGGAGGGGCGGCTGTTGATTTGCATAATTAAAAAGTCTCAGGGTCGCCGAAGGCAAAATAACACACGAGTGAAAAGCTTCCTAATGAGAAGCTGTGAGCATCGAAGCGTTGGAGTTGCCCATTAAAACTTCGTTAATTGAACTTGTAACGCAAATTTTTGAGACACAAACCAAATTCGAGGCAGCGAGCATGCATGCCCGTCAGGTAACGATCATGAATATTAACGAATTCTTGAGAGTAAATCATTTTTACGATGAAGTTAAATCTAGAACTTCTCGGTCGTTTATACATGTTGGCGAGTAATTATTAACTGATGTCAAGCGATAATATCCAGTTAATAATATTCGTAATATTATTCAATGCAATATTTAGTCAATTAAATGGCAATAACTTCAAAGAAATTAATTATGTCGAAGATATGAATGATGGCAATTTCGATGAAAAGGAAAATTTTTTCCTGAGGTATCTATCGATAAAAGTTCATAGTTTAACACTACAACACCCGACATCAAAAGCGATATCGTTTTTAAAGTGTTCACGCTTCCACCATGTCTCTTCATGTAAATAATTCAGAGCAAAAAATTCCCAAATAAATTTCGTATTTATGAATCAAGTTCTAAAAAATATTTATTATTAGTAATGTCCAAGAAATGACTTCGAATTAACATAATTACCTTCTGCTTCTCAGTCATGCTGCGGATGTCGTCGAGGTCTCCCACAACAACAGTTTGCTGGCGACACATCTGCTCCACCACCGTCAGCCAGTCCCGGATCTGGTAGCAAATAATTACAATATAATAATAAAATACGTCAATACTGTAGCATAAACACAGAAAATACAGACAAATAAAATTATTATTATCCAAATATTGTCACACTTTCTCACTCCCAGCACAAGAAGAGAGAGGACGTATCACTGATACACCTTGTTACCGGGCCCAACTGTGTCAGAATGACCCACACATGAGGAAAAAGTGCTTCGGTACTTGGACAGTCTCACTCGTTTCTCATACTAGACGCTCAGAAAAATACATGGGTAATACTGTCCAAATAGTGACATACTTCCTGTGTGTGGCACTAAACCGTCCTATTGCCGGGCAAAATTGGGTAAGGATGACCCAGACATGGGCAAATAGTGTATCGTTATTTGGACAAAATTTCTCAATTTTTCTGAGTGTACACCTCTCTGAGTTATGACAGTGCACTCTTAAGGGTTCTTTATTACGCTGGCAATCTTGATAGCAAGCGCCACACCGTCTCGAAGGTAGCACAACTCTGCATGAATTAAAGCTTTCAAAGACAGCCGTTACGTCTCTTATTATAATGTGCGGCCAAAACGATTATAATGTATAATGATTATAATGTGTGTCGAAAACGATTATAATGTTAAATGATTATAATGTATAATGATTATAATGTGCGTCGAAAACGCAAGAAACAGCGAACTAACGATGGATAATAATTAAAAAAAATGTGGACAGAGAAAAGAGACGTGAGATTCTCTGCGCACTTGCATACCTTTGAAAAAAACAAGCAAAGCAAATGCTGGGGTGAAAAAAAACAAGGAATAAAATGTAGCGATGTGCAGCTTGCGAGGCTCGCGCGCTGAGTAACGAGATCGTAAAGTGATGAGGGTCGGACGGTACCTGAGTACGACATCTTTACAGCGCCAGCGCCAGATACACGCTTCAATTAAGGCTAAGTAGAATTACAGCGAGATGAGCAGGCTTATGGCTGTGACACGAGCGCCTTGTTAAACTGATGCTACTTTGTGCTCACGGAAATTTGTTCGTATGAATGAGACTGCAGTTCTAACATGAAGAAATACGCGTACGACGAACTAAGTCAAGACAAGTTTCACATTTAATAATGCTGATTTTCATTGACAACAACCCTTTCCAATCCAGATAATTATTGTTATATTTATAAAACTAATGAATTAGTTTTCTTATACTGCCAATTACCCTAGGGATGTGTTAGCTGTCCAAATGCGCCGTGTTCAGCGTTTCTGTCTCTGACGTCTCAATTTCTAAATACTGCCATGTAAAAAATTAGGCAGGAAACCAACGATGAAACTTTACTCACTATTGCTTTTGAACGGCGAGCAATTTAGTCGTTTATGGCCCAATATATAAAATGATGGCTAGAATGACAGAAGCCCCAGTAGAAGCAGCAGCAGCAGCAGACGCAGCAGTATCAGCAGCACCAGCAGCAGCAGAACCATCAGCAGCAGCACCATCAGCAGCACCAGCAGCAGCAGACGCCGCAGCACCAGCAGCAGACGCAGCAGCACCAGCAGCAGCACCAGCATCGGCACCACCACCAGCAGCAGCACCAGCAGCAGCAGCAGCACCATCAGCAGCAGCAGTCCCAGCAGCACCAGCACCAGCAGCAGCAGCAGCACCATCAGCAGCAGACGCCGCAGCACCAGCAGCACCATCATCATCATCAGCAGCAGCACCGGCACAAACACCAACACCAGCAACAGCAGCACTAGCACCAGCAGCAGCACTAACACCAGCAGCAGCAGCACTAGCATCAGCAGCAGCACCACTAACACCACCAGCAGCAGCAGCACTATAGCACCAGCAGCAGCACTAACACCATCAGCAGCACTAACACCAGCAGCAGCACTAACACCAGCAGCAGCAGCACTAACACCAGCAGCAGCACTAACACCACCAGCAGCAGCAGCACTAACACCATCAGCAGCAGCAGCACCAGCAGCAGCAGCCGCAGTGCACGAGAAGGGCCGCGGGCATCACAATGGCGATGACACGAAGCAGCGATCATGAGCGCAACGAGAGCTAATGGTCGGTGCAGCGCGACCGGTCAATACTGCACCGCAGCACTGCTACTCACTTAATTTACTGCATCAACAAGGACATTCAAGGGAACAATTATTCAAATATAAAGTATTTTTCTCTCTCTCTTTTTCTTCGAACAAAACTTCCGTCAATGGGTCTACTTATTAATCAAGCTCAACGATTCGTTCATCTGAGAGAAAGTGGCGGAAGAATATAAGTTCTTCATCTATTAGAAGAGAATAGACAGAAAAAAGCTTGTACTCCAATAAACAACGGTAAATGCCAAGAAAAGGAGCACAATTCGTTAATAAAGCTCAACGATTCGTCCATCAGAGATAAAGAGAAAATAATTTGATTTCTTCAGCTACTTGGATAACAAAGGTAGCAATATAGCTTGCACACGGTAAATGGAGCAACGGTAAATGAAAGCAAAAGGTACACTAAAGAATATCTCGGCTTTCGCTCGCATAGGAACGCCCATCAAATATCTGTCAATGACAAAGACACTTCCCTGAGCGGTAAGAGAATATCAACCAAGAACCTGTCATGACAAGCAGAATAGACTTGGCAGTCTAGCTAGGGAGCAGCAGTTTTTTTTTGTCGTATAGTAACAGAGTATACGAAGTGAAGCTAAATGTGAATAAATCGTATAACTGAAGAAAGCTTAGTTGAGAGTAGCACTGTAGCACAAATGAAGAAACTAGCTAGAAACCAGTGTACGTTGCATCGCGAGCTGAATTTCACGACATCAGCAGTAACATTGCGGTGAAATGAAATTAATAGGATCTTTAAAAAGTAAATTACTTCAAAAAAAGTAAATTAGTTCTAATAAAGTAAAATATTTCGTTTACGATAAAAGTATCAACTTGTGCATAAGTACAGTCTCGAGTTTATGGAAACAGAGCAGTAGTCGCGAACATGCGAATTCATTGCCGCAAAATTGAGCCACGTTATTGATTTTTTGAGCGATGACACATAAAAAAATTATCAATGGCATCAAGTAAGATGACCACAAAATTCAACTGGAGTCGTGTACTATTTTTCCAGATAAAGCCTTTACAAGCAAAACCCGAAAAATAGTTTGTATCTGATGACTAAAATTACCCACTAGTCAAAGTTGTACTATTGATATAAGTGGAAATAAGTAATTACTTATTATTTAAATAATAATAGTCAGTAATTATCTTGATATCAGAGGGAACAAGTATTTATTTATTATTAAAATAATAATAGTCAGTAATTATCGTGATATCAGAGAAAACAAGTATTTATTTATTACTAAAATAATAATATTCAGTAATTATCGTGATATCAGAGGGAATAAATAATTAGTTAATATTATAATAATAATAGTCAGTAATTATCGTGATATCAGAGGAAACAAGTAATTAGTTTATATTATAACAATAATAGTAAGTAATTAATAGCAACAGTCACCTGTAGGATGCTCTTATCAAGCGAAGCCATGATGTAGGACGGAGACGATCCCTGGGGGGGTCTGGTGGAGCGGAGCAGGGGGGAGGGGGGCGTCATCAAGCCCTTGTTATCAACAACGCTGCGGTTCTCTGACGACACAACACCTATTTTAATCCTCATACTTATGTTACTTTCAGCATAATATTTACGGTAATCTCGGTGCACTGTTTACGAAACGTGAAGTTTAGAATTTATATACCTTTTTTATTCACGGGCTAATATTTATTGAATTTATATGCCTTTGAATTTATTTGCCTTCCGGTAGAGCTTAACTCAGCCTCGGTCGTGTCGTTTGACGGGCTTAGCTCATGCCACGGTCGACGCATGAAAGTTGTGTTTCAAGTTGGAAACTACAAGGCCGGCAGTACAACAAATAATTAAGTCCTATGAGTTATATATATCCCCGATAAAAATAATGCAACGAATAAATAGGAAACTCGAAACATGTTGATTATAATATATATATAAATGAATAGAGTTGTCGAGACAACATCGATAATCCAATAATACGAGTATCTCCAATAATACGAATAGCTCCAATAATACGAATAGCTCCAATAATACGAATAGCTCCAATAATACGAATAGCTCCAATAATACGAATAGCTCCAATAAATTCGTAAATAAGCTCCAGATCTGCTGGGGCCATACTTTCAAAACTCGCTAAGTTGATGTTATACTTACGCTATATTTTCTTGTCTATGATTGGTTGATTTTGCTCGAAAGGCCGTCAATTATCGGCTAATGAACTTACGATCTCTTAACTTTTTTGAAAGTATGGCCTCTGGAATTAAGGCCTAAACAGAATGCGTATTGCACCTTCGAAGTATATGGTGTTTTGTAGGATCTAAACAGAATGCGTATTGCACCTTCAAAGTAGATGGTGTTTTGTAGGACGAGTGCCGCGTCGTGCGCCGCGTCGCTGCCGTCAGGCTGCCGTGCGATGAGGTCGCGTGCGGTGGACAACTGGTCCGGCAGCACCTTCAGCCGGCTGTCGATGATGGACATGCGTTTCTGGTGGACAGAATCGCAATAATATAAGTTAGTGATTGCAATAAGAATCGTTCAATCAATGTCTTTATTGAAAATTTTAACTTTGAAAATGGAAACAAAAAAAGAAGTTTCGAGAATTTTAGAATTTTGGGGTTTTCCCAGCAGAAGTTTTTACCTAGCTTCTTATCCCAGGAAAGAATTCAAAATAAATGCTTTGGCTCGCCAGAACCAGAATAGAACACTCTGCATGATAAATACGAAACCTGTTCTTTATTTTTTCAGTTGAAGAACACTGAAAGCCACATGAATAAAATTTGGAAAAGTTTTGCGGGGCGAAACAACCGACCTCATTCTTTGTGTTGGAGGCAACAGGTTGCCCCGATCTACTGGTCGAAAGGACCTGTGAGTCAGCAACGTATGCTCTCAAAACGCTGATTGGATCTAACTCAAGTTCGTCGTCATCAACATTTTTCAATTTTGAACTGAAGTTTGGAGCTAAGTCATTAGTAAGCTTGTTTGTAACTGCAATATTAGGAAGGCTGTATCTGTCCCATCTTCGGTCTTTAAAATCATGGTTCGCACGACAAAAAATTGGGGTGTTTAAAGAACTCGATGTCGATGAGTCTTTCCACCGGAATGAATCATCATTAAAATGTACGCTTTTATCACCATTTTCATTTTTATTTACAGAGTAATCAGAACAATCCAACGGTTGCCTGCATTTAGACAGATAAGGTGAACTCAAGACATCTTGATTGCCCCCAAATGTAGGCGTAACGTTTGAGTTTCTTATGCTGTAGGTTGGCGACGACGTCAAGCTGTTGAGAGAGACTCGTTGATTGCCCCAAAGAGCTGGTGATCTGAGAGAGGTCCGTGGAGCAGCATTAGATGAATAAGGGGACGCGTAAGTGAAAGGAGACGTGTAGAGTCCAGGCGACATTTTTGAAGACGCTTTCTCCACTTCATCAGCCACCAAATTATTCAGCGCAATAGAACCCGAGGTCTTTTCAGAGCCAAATGGAGCTATTTTTTGGCTAGTTTGAGATTGAGAATCAAGATTCTTATGATTCCAAGAAACTTTGCGATTAGAATTAGGAATGTCAGTCTCGCAAATTTTATGCGTTGAATTGGACAGAAAATCGCGAGAAACTTTTGACGATAAACAACTTTGCTGCTCGAGACATTCGAGCTCGGGGAAAAAAATCGGGTCGGTTTGACAGCCGGCATCGGCGACACTGGAAGCCACGCCATCGATGAAAGGAAGAGAGTCAGTATCATTGGCAAGCGCAGTGTTTTGAACTGCTATTTGTGAGTCGGCTTCAGTGCAAGCGTTAGTGCTGGTGACAGACTCGCTCGAGGTATCAAGATCAAGGTTGGAAGTTAGAGATGAGTTCGAAGAACCGACGTTTCGCTTCCCCCGAGATGAATGTCGCTTCTGACTTTTAGGGGTTCGACCAAATTTTTTCGAACTGTTCATTATGCATGAATAAACATGTGACCATGAAAACGAGAAGTAAAATACCAGTGAACTAACAATGCCAACATGCAGAATTGTTCCTGAAAATAAAGGCAAGGGAATACACAAGACGAATGGCAAGCATCAAGATGAGGAATAACACCAAAAACAAGATTCTCACTGATGAAAAAGTGCATATGAGTACATTACTATTTCAAAACAAATATTGGCAAGTAGTGGGTTAATTGCTGCAGTTCCCTCTAAAATTTCGAACACGCTTATAATGGGCCAAATATGAGAATGAAAAATTGCAATCCATTTCAGTGCAATAAAATGTTGTAATTCATAAATAAACGCATAAAAGAAACAGAATTTTGAATAGATTATTTTGATGAACGTGAAAGAAAAGCATTTTACATGGTAGGATAATTAATTACTTAGCGGAATGCGGCAGTGTGCTGAGTTAAACTCTCAGCACGGCTTAGAAATTTCTAGACTTCGCAAGGAATTTTCGGCGCGGAATTTTTTCGAAGTATTCCAATGATTTCTCATTTAGCGTTAGGCCATCACCTCCAAAAGAGCGCGAAATGTTCGTTTCATCCACGGAAGTTGCCTCAAACAAAGAAAGCCCAACCCCCCCGAACAAAAGCTAAAAATGATCATTAATTCAGAGCCAGGCCGAAAAGAAGGCCGAAAATGAAAACCTAACTGCACCGGCCCATGGAAAATGCGTTTAGAACGAAATCACTTTCCAAAATAAATCTAACAATTTTCACAGACAAAAAACTAATTTTGCGAGTGATAAAAAAATAGGTGAATTGTTTGAAAGTGAAAATAATTCACCAATATATGTGTATGCAAACCCGGAACACTTTCAGTATAATAAAAACAACCATTCTCGTCCAAACCTACCGTAATAAACATAAAATGGTGAAAATATACATCAAATTAATGACAATCATAATGTAAGAGCGGTAAACGAAAAAATATTAAAATTCCGTTAGATATTAGAGCCTGACCAAGAGTAGCCTGACGAATAGAACAATGCAGCAGAGCGCTCAAGTCGAGAGCCACGATTACCGCCAGTTTCTATAAGAATTTTTTCACGTGTAAGCAACAGACGCACACGCACCGGCATAAAAATAGAAGAGCAATAAAAACAAACTAGACGACCGCAGCTACGCGGGTGCGTACACGACTATAGAATTGCCCGTAATACCGCTCGTAGTAAACTACTTCGCAACAATGACAAGTGCGTATAGGATTATTAATAAATAATACCTACCTCGCATGCCCTCTAACTATCTTCCTTCAGATGATACAATTTTCCAACTTAAATCAGACACCGGAGACTAGTGAATGTATAGATAACCATAAAGTCGGTACAAGAAGTAGAAAAAATTGAAACGTGCGACAAATTTAGATAGGGATTCAAGCAAAGGAACCAGAACCTTGTGGATTGCAAAATTAAATTAAAACAGTTAAATAATGCGTGCTAGGAAGTTTTCAGGAATAATCAATACCATTGAAGGAGAACTAAGAGAGGAATTGAAAATAAATTCAAAATTAAAAATAAATAAATAATCCATACATTCAAATCTACGTAACATCTATGGGTCACTTTTTCCATATATTCAGTAAACCCGGTGAAACATAATTCTTTGGAGCAAATAAATAGATAATGAAAGTAGAAAATGTAGCCCAATGTAAAAAATTTCGAACATTAGGAGCTAGAAAAATGCGCTAGTCAAGCGATAAACTCGACAACAATGTTCGAGCGATGCCATGTAATACATTCCACTGCATAAACCAGATGCCACGCCACGGAAAGAAATCTCGGAACTCCGAGCATTATTACCGGACAATCGTAAAATCTGCCATCGGAAAATGTATCGGAAACCTTCGAGCTCCGTCGAGGACACAGAGCTCATCTGGCTATGAGGATTTAGAAAGACATTGCTGCCTACAGATCATCTTTATGAATGAAAGGATGAAATGGAACGCCAGAAATTCTAGCAGCAATGTTAATCAAATTGGTATAAGTTTACTTTAAAATGGATAAAACTTCTTTCTATGACTTGCAATGAATTCAAGAATGACAGACCGAATCATCACAGGGAAACCTGGTGAAAACTGACTGAAACGATTAACGTGCGAGTACTCGTTCGTAAATCCAAACACTATATCTTTAAAATAATTAACAAGAGAATCATTTAATCAATTTAAAGAACAGCAATCAAATATTTCCTATTTCCCTGGAATTTTTTCAACTGGATGCGGAAAATAGTATAAAATATTTAATTTATTAAACATATAATGTTTTCAAAAACTAATCATTAGTACGAATTTATTCAGGGTCACGTCATATTTTATGCAAAACAATGGCAGCGAGTCAGCAATGGCCGGCAAAGGAGTAAACTAAAGCCGCGATCTTGGCAGCGACACTAATGAAGATGGCTACGGAGAGCCGCTAGGCCATGATTAACCGAGCATTGCATTACGGCACGGGAATGTTTCAAAGCTAGTTAACTCAAAGTAGATCATTAATTTATTATTTTCAGAGTAGTGAAAACGTTATTCAACAGGAAAAAGTAAATGAACTCACTACCAACTAGAGAGCAAACTCTTAATATAAAAGCTTCACCAGCAATTAGGCTCGACAAATCGACAATTATTGCGAGTAGTACGGGAATTTTAATGTGACCAAAATTCATTCAGTGGAAGGGGATAAATTAACATGCAACTATTTTCTGATTTAAATGATAATTTCGCTCGTATACGCATTATAAAAATCAGATTATCAGAACTATAAATGTTACTAATCCTAAACTTCGTGGCAGCGTGGCAAGAAAAAAAACTTTCTAGATAATCCAGCACACAAGACAACAAACAATAGAGGCACAGCAATAGAGTTATAAAGAATTGACTAAAGAAATAAGCTAGCAACTGTAGAAGTGAAAGAAGAGCACACGAGCACTGCACGTTTATTAAGCACGTCAAGAATAAGACGCACGGACGGCGGCCACGACAGCTCTGCCAAAACTGAGGGCAGTTGAGCAAGCAACCCTCGTGCAGCAACGGGCTACCGCAAGTGACTCAGACCAAAGGTCGGCAACCCACACTGTCCCATGATCGAAACGAAAAAACGAAAATAAACCCCGATAATGTAGTGAATATCGTCTTAAAGACAATTAAACACAATAAATGCAATTTGAGTTATATATAATATTTTTGCAGGGTGTGAGGGTATTTGATTAGGTAAAACTTGCTAATGAGGAACAAATCAACCAAAAATTACTAGTCAAAAAGCAAGAATATATAAATTACAGCTGTCTGGGGCAGAGAAATTTAGGCAGGCTACAGCAAGTAGTTGGAAATGATACTATGCATGCACACGACAATTTTTTTATAGAACTGACAGAGAAAACTAGGAAATGTTTTTGTACATGAGAAATAACGCATCAAAGGTGTCAGCAAGATTGCAGTGTTCGGAAGCGCTTTCAAAAAGGACTATTTGTTCTCTAACTAGCATGTTTCTAGTTACGCAGGTAAGTTTCATGAAATGACAAGCTCTGCAAAATGTGCAAAGTCATTGAACGTTACCGGAAAGACTTTTCATCGTCAGTTGGTACTTAAGAAATTTTTTCCTGCATCTTTAAAATCCTACAAACATTACCACCCGCTACTTAAAACGTATCTTGTCTTAAACGATGGAAAGAAATGACAAGTGCTAATAGAGATACTAAAGAAAAGAAATAAAAGTATGCTTATAAAAGATCAAATCAATGCAGGCTCTTTAGGCCAAATCCAAACATTACAAATTAATTACGAGCAGAGTATTATTAAAATACACAATCTTATTAAAGCAGTAATAATGCACGAGTGAAGAGAAAAAAAATATTCCTCGACAGACTTTACCTTGAGCGTAGAATCGACGGGTAATCCTTTGGATTCGGCATCGTTAGCCAGCACCCAGTAAGTCGAGTCCAGGGTCTCGTAGGTCACAAGTTTATCCTCGAGCTCCCTTTGCATCTGTCGCACCAAAGCCAAGGGTTCCTGCGTCGCTTTGCTAAGGTCATCGGCATTGCCAGGGGCAAGAGCCTGCAAACGAATTTTCTCCGTCCAGCGGTAAAGCTCCTCTGATCCGTCCAACAGGTTCCGGATGACGCTAAGCTTGGTCTCGAGGGCATTCTGGTAGTCCGGAAGGGCTTGGGAAAGCTGGTGACGGACGTGAACAAGGCATTTGTTAATGGGTCGGTGAGTGGTTCGACAAAATTCGCTGTAAAAATCTTGGATGCTTACGGGAAATTCGGTTCGGTATCTACGTCATGCATTCGTTCCATGAATCTCAGCTCCAGTTTGAAAACCATTTTTGTATTTGATTTGATAACAAAAACTAATATAATATTTATTCCTTTAATACAAATAAAACCTGAATTGCATCTAATCACATATTCACATTACACGTATGTTGGTCCAATATTAAAGGGATTTTTTAGTACTAGTATTATAATAAGAAGCAATTCAACATGAAACAGCAAGGTTCACATATATAAAACTGATGATAAATATCCTAACAAAAGAAGATCCTCAATAAATTCATTTTCATAATTATATACATATCTATATGACTCCTTGTGTGTTACGAGAGGAATCTATTTTAATGAGTTAGATTAAAAAATATGACTCACCTTATCGAGCTCTGTTTGTAGCTCGGCTACTTGTGTCTGTGACACCAGAGCTGGCTGCACGTCTTGTAAGGTTTTCACGAGCTGTTTCTTCGAGTTGAGTTCACTCACGTGGTTCTGTAATTAATTAACTTACAAATTTGCCACGGCTGTAGTGCGTTAGGCTAATGGTACAACGAAACATTGCATTTCGCAGTCAAATTGAGGAATAATTTACCTAGAAACGAAAGGATTTTTTTTAATAAATGATAGTATCACTCGCAACTTTGTCATGGAGACTATAGTTCGTATTCGATTCTTTTCGGGATGTGCACCGAAATAAAAGAAACACAAATAATGAGTGAGCGTAGCTTCTATATCAACGTTGTATGACTTGCAATCAAAGTTGAACTATCGCCTAAGACGTAAATAGCACGTTATACGTATATATAGTTTTTTCAACCAGATTCTGGCAGTTGAATACATTTTGAAAAACAAGAAGTTGAACACTTGTCAACAGAGCGACAAAATAAAAAGAATATTTTTCAACAGAGCGACAAATTAAAAACAATATTTGTCACCAAAGCGACAAAGTAAAAAGAATATTTTGTCGCCAGAGCGACAAAACAAAAAGAATATTTGTCAACAAAGCAACAAAATAAAAAAAATATATTTGTCAACAGAACGACAAAATAAAAAAATATTTGTCACCGAAGCGACAAAATAAAAAAAATATTTGTCAACAGAGCGACAAAATAAAAAGAATATTTGCCAACAGAGTGACAAAATAAAAAGAATATTTTTCACCGAAGCGAAAAAATAAAAAGAATATTTGTCACCAAAGCGACAAAATAAAAACTAATCAAGAGCGTTGTGTAATGTAACTCGTTGAGATAGATTGAGCTAATTAATTAAATGCCGCATGTTAGCCGACCGTCCCCACCTGCACCATCGTAGTGTGCGCTGCCACGGCCGACTCGTCCGTGACGTTCACAGGCGTCGAGAGCAGAGCGTGGGCCTGCTGCAGCCAGCCAGAGATGCTCTCGTACTGGCTGCCTCCGCCGCCCTCACTCGCGATTCTGGTCAGGTTATCACAGTGCTGTTTGTCTTTCTCGAATCGAGTTTTATTCTCATTTAACCAATTTAAACAATGTTTTTGACATGACAATCATCACACTCGCGATTCTGGTCAGGTTATCAGAGTGCTGTTTTTCTATCTCGAATCGTGTTTTATTCTTGAAAAATCATCATTTAACTAATTTAAACAATGTTTTTGACATGACAATCATCACTCGCGATTCTTGTCAGGTAATCAGAGTGCTGTTTTTCTTTCCGAATCGAATTTTATTCTGGAAAAATCACCATTTAACTAATTTAAACACTGTTTTTGACATGACAATCATCACTCGCGATTCTGGTCAGGTAATCAGAGTGCTGTTTTTCTTTCTGGAATCGAATTTTATTCTTGAGAATCATCATTTAACTAATTTAAACAATGTTTTTAAACCTGACAATCAGCCATTATATCAATTCATGTCGATACTTTTCTTCAACGGACATCTGTTATAAAGCTATATGACCAAATCATTAACATTAGATAATATTATCATCTTGCACTGTAATCAGGATCTTCTAAAAATAATTTTACAAACCAATTATTTCTACCAGTCTGAGTTCATTAGAATATATCACTAGAAACTTTCATTTGAGTTGGCCGATTAAGCACATGGTAGAAATCTGTTCATTGTTTCGTTCCTGCCTATAAATACGTCAATAATCTAGCATGCTAAGCGCGTATTCATCCCACTGAAATTAACTAGAATCTGAATTTTCTTGCACAGTTGTTTTCGCTTCCTGTAAACACCGCACTTGAAGAAAAGCTGATAAGAGCAAATTGAATCTAATTCCAATTCAGATTCAGGTTACCAGATGACGCGCATGAGGCCTTGAATGAGACGTGCTTGCAATTATTTATAAATTATTACGGGAACTCTAAGTGTAAACTAATATTTAATGAGAAAAAATTTAAAAAATAGTCAAATGATTTAAAATATTTAGAGATTACAGAGAGCAACATGCTTCAGGATTAGATTTTCAGGGCTTAATTCAATTCAGGTTTATTGACAAGATACATTTCCTCGTAATGGGATATTTACTTGAAATAATTCAACACCTGAAGTTTTTAATTGTTTGTTGTTAGTCGGATGTTAGATAGCGTAATAGTTTTTGGTAGCTTGTGCAGTTTCCATACAATCACCAGTGAATGAATTAAATTATTATTTAAGGAAGCTAATATTTGAACCGTGTAGCGTAGTCACGTCAAGCAACCTAACTAACCATAACTTGAGAGAAAACTAAACAATAGGAGACTAATTTTCACTTTTTGTAAAAAATAAAGCGCAGACGCAGCATAATAATTAACTCGAAAAAATAAAACTCATTCAAACACGATAAAAAACGTCTACTTAAAATTACTAAATTTTAAATAAAATGTGAATAGGAGTGAAAATGATTGGGACAATACCGACAGTGAATCTCAAGTCTGGTATCATGCTTAGGAACTGAAAAATATCGGTAGCTTACCTTTAAGCTCCAGTAACGTCATTTGAACTTATTATACTTCGACATTTGGGCAGAAGCTCTTCGATCCAGCTTATCAAAAAAAAAGCAAGCTCATTTTACTGATGTAATTCCACATTGAAAGGAATATTGTTATATTCTGCAGTGATTAGAGACGAATGACGGTAACTTTTACTGAAGTTTTAGCTATCATTGAGCCATTCGCAGCAGATCAATTAAAACTTACGCGATTAAAAAAGGCAACATGTATTGGACCGTGTTAATCAACTCTACGAGAGCCCCATTCCAGTCGCATAACTCAAAAAATGAGATGAATAGTTCTAAATATTACGCTATCATCGCTAACGCTATGAAGGTTATTACGCTATCAACGATAACCCATAAGCTCCATGTTAAACGCTCAAAAATAATTTCACATTTCATAGTTTCCAGCATCAGCCTTCGCTTCTTTAGTAGCGTAAATTTTTACCTCGAAAACTTCCTCTGTTTCTTTAGAGATGGAAATAAGCAAACGTAATCGAAACTCCTATCATACTGGCTAGTAGGGTTTTGATAAAATTCGATAAAAATTGCTGGTGAACGTTTTTTTTTCTCGATTAATTTAATAAGTAGATTAGTCACTCTTCCTCATAACAATCAATTTTATTCATCACTAAACGCAAAATATCACTGAGCAAAATCAACTTCGGAAGAGCACGTAACGTTACAAAAACGTTAACTAGAAATTATTGCACATGCATCAGGACATTCTTTTTGGCAGTTGGTAGTAACCTTCAGCGTACATGTTTCTTCGCACTGGAATGTATCATTCAGGGCACCGATTTTGAGGGCTCTTGTACGTTCGTTTCCGGGGGCACTTGGACTTTTTACCGTATAGCTGTTCCAGATTAAATTTAAAATGTTCATCCGACATTGCACGCATCTACAAATTTATCTTCAAGTTTTAACTGCGTTATGTACACTTGTATAATTTACACTAGTTTTTATTTTATGCAATCATGCCCTGCAAGCAATTAAATTCGTGAAACGACGGAGAAAATTATATCTCCATTGTTTTAAATAGGAGCAGACATGCCTGACTCCTCATGTGAAGTGGTGAGAAGCAAGGCGTTAAAAAGAACCTCAAGCACCCAAAACATTGCAAGGGACAAAGAACACGCGAGTTAGTCTCCACATTTTAATGAAGTTTTTCATACAAACACCAGCAGAAATTACAGTGAGTCATGTTAAAAGAAAAGCAGGGTTAGATGACATCAGTAAGTAGGACTGCACAACTTTATACAATAAATTACACAGATGTTTACAGACTCATACTAAAACCCTTTTTTAATAGGCATGCCTCACCAGAGGCAAAAAACAAACACACACACACCAATGGAAATCCCAATTTACAACTATTATCACATTACTTGTTGCTGCATGTGACGTGCACAATTTAAAATTTTAAAACTGGCTTCTTTTTTGTTTTGTTAAAAATGCATTTGGTTGAAAGGCAACCATTAAAAGCGCATTTATAAACAGTCAACAAAATATTAACGGAGAATTAGATTTAGAAGATCGAATTATTTGCCGCTATACTAGCTCTTAAATGTTTGTGTTAACCTGAGTAATCTCCAACAATCCAATAATGCTCGTAAACACCACGCAATTATTAATTACACGCAATTATTCCACTCGGTTTGAACGAAGAAAATTAAATATAAGAGAAAAAAATACATGAAGTCGGAAGAAGCATTGGCACTGAAATATATTTCAGTCAATTTATTAATGAATAAAATCGAGTGATCGTTTCAACAGATAAAACCAAGAAAACTCACGCTACATCAAAGCACAAAACTTTGTAACACGTTGTTCGACATATATTGCCCAGCGGCCTTCTTTCTAAAGTAATGGGTTGTTGCTCTATAAATATTCAGCGAAATACGGTTAAATGTTATAGCAAGGAAAGTGAAATTTTTTTAGATTGAACAACAAGAGGCTCAAGAGCAAACAAATTTACAGCTAGAAGTTGACGAGAGAAATAAATAGAAGATCCATTAAATAAGGATATTAGTATTGCCACAAAATAGAGTGAAAACCCAAAAAAACAAACGTGTCAAGGAAAAAAATGAACTAGAAAAAGAATCAGAAAAATAATGAAAGATACCAATGCCATAAAACACAAAAAGTGAAGATATAAACAAAAACTAAACGAGGAAATTTAAATTCAAATATGCAATTTATAGTAGTGTATATATTATATACACTAGTTCAAATATTTTCAGGATTTATAATACAAAATAATACAAATGAATTTTTCCTGTAACGAAGATATTACTTCATGTATACGACGAAACAAATCATGCTCATGTTTCAGTATAATCGTCAGTGCCAAAAACCGCTGGGTAACGCCATTGCCTTTAAAACATTTTTTAGTAGGAATAATGAAATTTTTTGAGACACGTGACCTACAATAAGTTGATATTCCAAAGTACCCAAACGAAGAGTAGTAATTCAAATAACAATATTACGATATTTAATACCATACAGTTACGGTATTCAATACCATACAGTTACGGTATTCAATGTCATACAGTTACGGTATTCAACACCATACAGTTACGGCACTCAATACCATACAGTTACAGGTACGGTATTCAATACCATACAGTTACGGGATTCAATACCATACAGTTACAGTTACGGTATTCAATACCATACAGTTACAGGTACGGTATTCAATACCATACAGTTACGGTATTCAATGTCATACACAGTTACGGTATTCAACACCATACAGTTACGGCACTCAATACCATACAGTTACAGGTACGGTATTCAATACCATACAGTTACGGTATTCAATACCATACAGTTACGGTACGGTATTCAATACCAATACCAGCAATAGCGACGCATTGCCTGCTAGACAAGAGGAAGATGGGTTGACGAAGACTCACCTGTTCCTCCTGGCGGCAAGCTCGTGCAGGATGGCGCGCCACCTCTGCAGGGCGCCGTCCAGCCTCTGCTGCAGGATACCGCGTTCTGATGCCGGCAGTCCCTCCATCACCTCCGTGCACAGCTCCTGCACCTTCTGGCTCACTCTGGTCATAGTGGCGACCAATTGATCATATTATTATGATCATATTATTATGATCACATTATTATGATCATATTATTATGAGCTAGGTACAGATTATGAAGACTTTCTATTGTAATTTTGTAGTCAAGACGATACATTAGCGTTAGCTCCAGCAACTGATGGCTCACTAACATCAAAAAATAGCTACAGATTATGAAGATTTTCTACTGTAATTTTGCAGTCATGACAATACATTAGCGTTAGCTCCGGCATCTAATGGCTTGCCACGAGGGCATTTAAGAATTCTAAGTGGTCCTGAGGATAGAAAAATAAGTCATGTGCATTGATTTCAGAATTTAAAATGCAGCGCAATCTTTCCAGTCTTGGCTCTTTTTTTAGCTAAATTTTTTACCTTTGCCCTATTTTGGTGTATGAACTTTTGAGGGCAGTTCTGAATCACTGTTGACAAATTTAATATTTTAGAGATTTTCTGGGTGAATCTACGATATTGAATGTTCAATACGGCGTTTGTTCTCACTCTGTGATAAATATTTAACAATTAAAATGCAATTTATCAAAGAAACAACACTTTCAAACGCCAGCATTCACCTCGGAAAATTAAACCACTTTCGTTTTACTTTTCCAATGTTGTAAACCTGAACTAATGGCAGCATTTTTCAATAATTACTAAAGCTATTAACCATACCTGTGCTTGAGGGTAACTTGCTTCTCAAGTTCCTTTTGGGTGAGTTTAGCTTGCGTGAGCGGCTCATCCTGCGAGACACGCAGTCTATCTTCAGTCTCACTGAGCCACTGCGTGAAGCCTGTGAGACTCGACTGCAGCGAATGCCACGTAGCCTGGCGCTCAGCGAGAGATGCGTGCCATTCATTCACTGAGCGGTTCACCTGCACAGAAATAAATGTAATAATACAAAATATAACTCGGTACTCACTGCAGTGAGTGACAGAGAGCGCATTTTCTCGTCGACGAAAACATGGAGTCACGGACGGACATGACGAGCACAATAGCGCCTTTTTTCTATAAATGAGAAAATGCGCTAAAAATAATGTAATAATAATGTAATGTATTAATAATAACAAATGTAATAAATATGTTGCTCGACTGAATTGCGAGCCATTCACTCATTCACGCTGAGGTACACAGAGGAACTGTGATAAATAAAGTCACTCACACAGAATAATCAGGAGCACTGTCATTCACCGAGTTCTCCATATAACTGAGTTACAAATTATTTCTATAAAATACCCACTTTCTGGGTAGAAGATCATAAATGAACTTGAATAAACTAAGACAGACCTGCGACCATTCCTGACGAAGCTTGTCGGTGATTCGTCGCACTTGGTCGGTTTGCTGAGCGTTGCCGGTGGCGCTCTTGATAGCAACGCTGCGTTCGTCCTCCACTCGCTCCACTAATTCCTTCGTCTCCGCCAGGCGCAACTGCAGCTTCTGAATCGCGGAAACAACAAAATATTATACAGGGTGATTCTGAATCGTGGAGATAACAAATTATTATACAAGGTAATTGTGCATCGTGGAAATAAAACATTATTATACTGGGTAATTCTGAATCGTGGAGATAACAAATTATTATACAGGGTAATATCATTAATGGCCACGGTGTACAACCTAGCAAAATTTGTAATGAACAAAACATAATAGAAAAATTGTAAATCGAAGTGAGAGATCTGAATTTTAAATAACCAGCACGATTGTCATCGTAACTGGCAAAGACATATTCGTTTTAATCGTTGACAAATGATTGGAATAGAGAGAAAAAACCCTCAATTCAGTTTATAAATTACATCCATTTGCTGGCATTCTCTCTTTGTGAGTTGGACTTGCCAGAAAAATGTATAAGTCATATACCCAAATACTAATCGAATATTCACAAGTCAAAGACCCGTACTCACTCGTATCTCATTCTGCTGAACATTGAGGGCCTGATAAGCGTGCTTGTGTGGCGTCATCTGCCTGGCAATGGAAGAAACGTTCTCACGGACTTTGTTGACAGAGGCCACGTAGTCTGGTACCACCGAAGGGCTCCCCGCCTGCATGAAAACATTTATAAGCTCGAAGCACAATTCATATTCTCAGGTTTTAGCGCATTTTCTCATTTATGGAAAAAAGGCGCTATTGTGCTCGTCATCGTCATGTCCGTCCGTCCGTCTGTCTGCTCGTCCGTTACTTCACGTTTTCGTCGACGAGAAAATGCGCTCTCTGTTACTCGCTGCAGTGAGTACAGAGTTATTTTTTTATATATGTTCTCAGACGCTATTTATTCGGCATTGAACGTACATGGTGTTTGTGCGAGATTCAGCGACAGCTTTAAGTGAATAAAATATGTCTTTAGAGAAATTCTGATAGTTATTGCGATTCAAGTATCCTTGCAGTCATTTCAATTTTGCTCACTGCTATTTTCAGCTATATCCTTATAACTAACCAGGTCTACGATCCAAATAAAGGATCCTCATAAAGCCAATCACTGAGTCAATAGAATAACTTAAAAACTAACGATTATCACAGCGAACAAAAAGTAAAATGTGTAATTTGGGGTCAAAATTTGAAAACCGCAGCATTCAAGTGGCCATATTTAAAAAAAATCAAAATTTCACAAGTTCGCTAGCCAATCACTGACGGCTTCTCAAGCAAAACCACCAATCACAGCCTGGAAATCAGCCACTACGTGTATATACTTAAGCAATTTTCACAAAAGGAGAATTTTTTACTTCAAACATACAAACAGTCACAACAATTTTTACAAATATACATGCATAAAAATAAAATTTACACAGATATTGCAATTAATAGTTCGACAGTTATCGCGTGATTGAGCCTTGATAAATAAAGATTTTATTCAAGTTATATACAATCATTAACGCATATAATAGTCACAAAGAATATTACTCTCTTTTAAAGTCATCATCGAAACAATAGTCCTGCGAAGAATCACTGAATATTTTTTAATTAAATCTCACCGCAATACTAACTTTCAAGCCATTTGGCCTAAATTTTACAAGCCTTTGTGCCTGGAACTACCCAGTGAAAATTTACAGACGTGGCAGCTTCTGATTTGGGTTACCAGAAGCTGGGGCGACTCTAAATTTTGTTAGGGTATGTGTATATACATGAGCAATTTTCACAAAAGCACGGTCCTAGATTGTATCTACCTGTGAGCGAAGTCTACATGATGGGTCAGAGGCGCCCTGCTGCCTGTATCGCTCGAGTAGTGCCGTGATCTCCGTCCAGCGCGAGTTTACCACGGCCAGGGAAGGCAGTAACTGCTGGTGTCGATACTTCGTCAGTAGCGCCGCTGTCGTGTTCAACTCGTCCACTGCGCTCCGTTTAGCTGACAGCTCGCGTTCCAGAGTCTGAGTGCCAGCAGATGAAGGAATGAATATTTTAAAACAAAGTATTAACTTAAAGACAAGTGTGCGAGCTCACGTTCCTGAGTCTGAGTGCCAGCAGATGGAGGAATGAATATTTTTTAAACAAGGTATTAACTTAACGACAAGTGTGCGAGCTCGCGTTCCAGATTCTGAGTGCCAGCAGATGAAGGAATGAATATTTTTAAACAAGGTATTAACTTAAAGACAAGTGAGCGTGAGTGGGTATTTGGAGGATGCGATAATTTCGATTATATGCTACGTTTTAAGAACACAAATAAATTTAAAAACGTTATTCAGCAGAAGATCAGAAAAATTAAATGCTAAAAATATTCGCTAAGAAAGAAGCTTCACATCAAATAAACTGTTACAAGGTGGAAGATATTGTTGAGTTTGGACAGTCAATATTAAAATATGTGAGCAAATAATCCCTAACCGGAAGCAGCGAGTAGTCCGTGTCGAGGAGATGCAGGCGTTTGTTGAAGTCGTTGAGCCACGAGACGAGATCGTTGACGCGCTCGGACGACCCGCCTAGCTCCTTGGTTACGAGTTCGCTCTCCGCCTTGACTACCTGGTATAGTTGTAGGCGCCGGGGCAATGATGAATTTCTTGTCGTGAATACGACATCAAGTCAACTAATAAGTCTCTAATAATAATATGTAATAATATTACATATTACTATTAGAGACTTGCGAGTCTCTAATCTAATCCTTATAATAATCTTAAATTATTATTAGAGACGTATGAGTCTTATTTCGTATGAGTTGACTTTAATAATAAGTCAACTCGTACGAAAAACATAACTGCAGATTGCGTTAATGACATTGAAATTTGAAACTCTTAAAAATGCCTTAGATGCAGTAAAGTCACCTAGAGTGTTAATGACTTTGAAATTTGGAATTTAATAAAAAAAACTTAGAGGTAGTAAGGTAGTAAAGTCACTCTAAAGTGTTAATGACATTGAAATTTGAATTTTTTTAAAAGAATAACTTAGATGTAGTTAAGTCACCTAGAGAGTTAATGACTTTGAAATTTGGCATTAAAAAACAACTTAGAGGTAGTAAAGTCACCTGGGTTTGAGCCTTCAGCTGAGACCAGGTAGCCTTGAGATCTTCAAGAGAGTTCCTGATAGCAGACTTTATATTATCAGTGTCCTCAAGACGAGGGGAGAGGATGAGTGACTCCCCAAACGATATTGCGGCGGCCACCTCAGGATCTAACGCCCCCACCTCCTGCTCCAGCGCCATCGCATTGTTGCTTGCTTGCGACACAACAGGCACGACTTGAGCTTTCATGCGCACCGCTGCTATTTTATCTACCAACGCTGCCACCTTCTCGAGGTACTGTGATGTGTCCAGGACATCGTCGCTCTGCAATATGACTTAATTACTTACTTAGTATTAGCAATACTACAAACCTGATCCTACCTCAATTTATCTCATTAGTTTTTGATATCTCAACTTTTACTACGCCCAGCTTCGTTTCATAGCTACATGATCTAGCCAGGTAAACGTCAGTCATTTCAGTATGAATCTGATTTTATTACAGTTTTCTTCTCTTTGTATCAGCAACATGGCAAGTATGGTGAGCGTTTATTACAGTTCTATTAGACAGTATTATATCATCGTAATGCATGAAATAAATCGAAAATACTCAAACAGCCTAACACAAAAATACGGAACTACTTGCCAGCGCGGAAAGGTAGGTAGAAGTTTTAGTGGTGGTAGTGACGCTTGTAGAAGATGACAAGCACGCACTAGAGACGATATCAACAACGGTGCTACGGACAGAACTTGGGCTTTCTCGACTAGCCACAATAGATGCTTCGGTAGCAGCGGTTTCGCTGGAGCTTCTCTGGAGCATCTCTTTTTGCATCTTTTCTTGTTTCTATGGGACAGCGAACACAAAGTTAGGCTCACATATTTGGGTTATCTCTCAGGCGTTCCCTCGAGAATCCAAAGTTTATACTTATTACGAAATTACACCACACTATCGAATGTTCAAAGTGTTCCATTACATAATTATTAAGTAACGCTAAATGTTACTAACTTGCGAAAGTCATAAGATCGATTTATCTTTCAAACATCGTTGGGTAAAGTATAGTCAGATATTTATAAAAATAACGTCTCAACATTGGTCGGATTATAGTTATGCAGGTGAGAAACTGACATGCGTATAAAATTTAGATAGAATTCGTATACTACTTTTGATGCAGCATGCAGAACCTTTCCTGATCGACAGAGTTAATGTTATACCGAGACTACAAAAATGACTATAACATCCATGACATCTTTAATGTTTATATAGATGCAAACGATTTTTTATTTTTTTATTAATAAAAACACGTAGAATAATTAGTTGTTGTTAAGATTAGTGGACACTAAGAAAGAAAAGATATGTTAATAGCATTGGAGTACGAGGGTTTAATCATATAAATAAACCATAACTGTTGAGTTAGAATAAGTAAAATGGCCTACAAAAATATCGAATGAACATTGGAATGAAATTATATATTTTCTGGGCTGTAGCATGAACAAATTATTCCAGAAAAACCATCGAGCGCCATCAATTGTTTTGCTGTTAATGAGTAATCAATTGGATAACAACTCGAAAATTTCGAGAACATGTGAATAAATATACAGTTTAATAAGGGGCAGAAAGAGTATCAGTTTCTGGAAAGCAAGTTGTTTAGCCTGTAGCAAGGACGACCAGGATCTTGCACCGTTTAGTTGCCGAGTCAACAAGGTTTAGAGGCATAGCAGAGTTCCGATAAACGATGATGATAGTCTTTCATTTTTTTTTTTTTTTTGAACGAGTGGAGTTGGTCTCACCTCCACCCATAGCTTTATTTGCTCCTCTTCAAACGTAAGATCCTCATCAGAAGTTTCTCCTCGGGTTATTTCATCTTCAGTTTCGCTGAAGCCCAAAATATGACTGTCGCTGATCTCTGTGTCGAAACTTGAAATGCTAGTGCGATAAATCACCTCTTTTTTGATAGTTACGGGATGCAAAGAGGATGAATCAGAGGCTTTCACACGCATTGTTATTCCACTGATCAGGCTCGCCGAGTCAAGCTTCAAAGCTTCATCTTTGATCCCTGAATGTGAGTGTAAAACTTCCTTCTTTGTTGATCTGCCGGTCAATTCAGCCGTCGAATATATACAATAGTCTTCTTCGGGACCTTTCGACGAACTACTCATTCTCTCGTTCTGTGCTGCAGTTTTAGTCGTTAAAAATGTTCTTGACGAAGCTTTAGAAGGCGGTAGAATGCGATCAATGGATGCACGGCGGCGTTCCTCATACGGCAAAATATCGACTTTGAAGCTTGAAGGGGTCTTGGGTGGAATTGTCGTTAAGTACCGCGGCCGTTTGGTATCATCGGATGCGGCATCCTCTTTCTCGGACACTTGAGAATCTGACAAATCCATTGTGATTTCTTGTTCTTCCATGGAATCGGAGGATGGAGCATCAATGAAAGTATGAGCAAGATCGGGTTCGGCATGATTATCGGTTTGCGTGCTCGATGCTTTCTTCCTTGGGACAGACGTGTATACAATTGTTCGAGGAGTCCCACTCATTGAATCCGTTGAGCTAACTGAATCTTTAGGTTTCTGAAGAATGCCCTCCGCAGAGACGGATCTTAGCATGACTTTAGGATCGCGAGGAAGAGAACCCTTGTGCTTGGGTCCCGTAATAGAATTGTTGCGTGAAAGCTCGGCGGATGGATTGAAAATAACAGTGTCAGCGTCGGAAATTGTCGACACTGAACTATCCATGCTAACGTGCCTCTCGAGACGCAGCCTAACTGGAATTCCTGACAAAATTTCAACATCTAACTTACGAGAACTCAAGGGAGACTTCGATCCTTGCACTCCATCGCTGATATTGGATGAGATTTTATCCTTGCTAGCTAATTTATTTTCAAGTTCAGGTCTGTAACGATTACTGTCGTTAAGCTTCCCTAATGATGATTCAGTCTTAGTGCTCATTACAATGCCATCTAGTTTATCCTTGGCGTATGCATTGAAGAGAACACCACGCATGGACACGGAGGAATCAGATACGGTCTCCATAATGGTTTCATCAGCAACAGAATCACAGCGCTCCGTGCTTGTCCGCCGACTGTTTTCCAAGACCTGCGAGACGGCGTTCTCGTAAAGTGTGGCAGCCGATATTCTGTTTTTAGACGGTTTATCCGGAGCTTCACTTTCATCGGACGAAGACTGTTCTGCCTGATGCTTGGAATCAGTAGCGTCAGTGTCGAAGTCTTCTAAGCACATGTCTCCACTAGCTATGTATTTATCCGTGGAGAAGCTGCCCATGCTTGCGTAACTGAATCGCGAGTCAGCATCGCAGGCGGTGCTCGAAGATACCATCTCAATACCGGTCTCTTTGTAAAACCAATCGCTAAAGTCACCAGAAGGAATACTTCTGTTCTCAGAACCAAAATCAACGGAGCTCTCGTCAGATAAACCCGCCATGCTGGACGCGCAGCTAGAGCCATGCTTGTAATCGGAAGAGCTGCAAGAGCTTCTGTCTTGAGAAGAAAGACGCTTCAAAGGATGAGGTTCACTCATGATTGCAACTTCACTGCTGCGGTAAAGCTTCCCGTAGCGCTTCGATGTCTGCAATGCAGCAGCAGAATCGACCAGATTTCGTTTTTTGGCCTCATGCCACTGACTATTGAGGCTATCAATAAATGACTCTGCATCTGAACCCAAAGCAGAGCCATCTGAAGAACTACGCGCGGTTTCGAGACCTACTGAGCCATCGTATGGATTGACACGATTACCTAATCCTGGTAGATAGCTCCTTTCCACCTGTAGAATTAAAAAATATCACACAATTAAACACAAAACAAAAACTCCATCATCTAAAGTTATTACAACCAGTCGATTAGTAGTACGATCAATAATCAACTCAAACACAATGGGTAGTCTACGAAGCTACACATGAAGCAACACGCATCGTTAGAAGGTCGATAACGTTGATGAAGTGAGAGAAAACACTCCTTACTCACTGAGTTATCAGCATAGTCTTGACAAGAAGTAGAGCCAGAAATAGTGAAATGATTTGGAGGTTTAACATTTGGTAGAGACTGCCTTTTTTGTATCAGTTCAGCCTGCCTTATTCTCTCCCAATCAATACGAGCATAAGGTACGTAGTTCATCTCAGATGGCAATGTTTCACGTCTTGCTGTCGAGCTGGCTGGTAAGCTAGCTGTTCGTGAGTCCACACGAGCTTCTGCGCCAGCAGCAATACGCTTTCGAGTTATCATGGGCTGTTGATTATTAAACGATGACAAAACGCTAGATCGACGCTCCTCGGCTATAATCTTGCCCAAGTCTTCTTTCGCGAAAGGCACATAATGAATCGTATCATCGAGTTCATCTGAATCACTAGCGTAGGAGTAGCGGGACGGCTTCCATTCAAATGTTTCAGGAGACAAAAACAAACTCATTTTCCCAGAATCAACGCTCTTTTTCTTGGATTGCACGTTTTCATTTCGCGGTTTTTCTGATTTGGGCTCGATGATTCTCACAGGAGAAGCGTCTTCATCAGATTCTTCTTTTATGGCTTTATTAGATTTACTTGTACTTTTGAAAGTAGTCGAAGACATCAGGCACGGCCCACAACATCCTGTGGTCTTCGAATCGTCACCATTAGTAGTATTCAATTTCGTGTCAGAGATAGAACTTTTCGTATAGCCAGAGGACAGTCTACGCAAAGAAGTCAATTTCACAGAAGACTCTCTGATAATATTTCCGGGAACGGGAGCACTTTTTCGTTCCGATATTGACATTGGAGATGAAATTTCTTTTGCTTTGTCTCGAAAAACAACAGGCCCTTCTACAACTTGAGCCACAGTGCTCGGAATAGGTTCGACAATTTTTTCTTGAGGGGCACAAATTTTACTGGTCAAAGACACAGGGCCCGTTGATGCAGGAGAAAGAAAAGGCACGTACTGAATGTCGGTAGGTAAGGATTTCTCGGGAGGAGCTTTAGGAGGAGAATCTTGAGCGTGTAGAGAACGCATATTGGCAGAAAACGGGACATACTGCACATCTTTGTCGGACTTAGCAAAATCGAATTGACTTTCGTGTGTATCAGGTTTACTTTTTCTCACGGTTAACAGTGAGGGCACAGATTTGTTCGTGGAAGTGGGTAAAAATGCCTGTGACGGGGATGTTCCGAGAAATGCTACAGACGGATCACTGGAGTAAAACGGAACGTAATGCACACCAATCATATCTTCATTCTCCGATGGACCTAACACAGTGCAATCCTTTTTGGGCTGCAATACTGGAACTCTAGCCACATCGGGGGGACCTATTGAAATTATTTGACCTTGTGAAGAAGCATTTATACTCCCGCATGATTTAGACGAACATATGCCAGTTTGAGGTGAACTAAGTAAATCAGACGAGTCTGAAGTTGTAAAAGACTCAAACGACTTCCCTTCATCAGATAAACTTTGTATGAACTTTTTACGACTTTTTAGCCTAGACATTGGCTTTGGAGGAGTGGTTTTGTCACAAGAAGCATCAACCACTTTTCCTTGAAAATCTTCCATGGGGATAACTATATCAGGTTCGTCTGAGGCCACTGCCATTTGAGTTTCAGTAGTTGATAATGAATAAAAAGCATCGGCGGATGTATGAGGAGTTTCTTTAAGCTCAAGATTAAGGTTACCTTGCACAGACTTCCTACATACACGTCTTGCAGCAGCAACATGGGCAGAAGCTTCAAGCAAAGTAAGAGAATCATCGTCATCATCTTTAACACCATGACTCTGATCTTGCGTACGAGGTTCACTTCGATCATCATTTGTCACAGGCACGTTTTCCTCGCAAATTTTCGCATTCACTTCGGTCTCTTCTTGAACAAACGAAGCAGAGTTTATGGGAGTTGTACTCTGCGTATTGTATTCCACTACACAATCTATGGGAGTACAGTCAACAGGCAATAAATCTGAAGGATCGCAACTTATAGCAATACATGTAGTTTGATCTACGGGATGCACCGTATCAGCAATGTCTGTATAAGTGTTAGATTCAATTTTTCCATTACTAAATGTTAAACCTGAAGAAACTGTCACGCAAGTACCAGGAGAGACACCATGTTCGTAGACGTCAAGCAGAGAAGAAGAAGTGGAAAGAGTTATGGTCGGTGAAGTAGCGTCAAGATCTGGGATGACAGAAGGAGAAGAGTGTGTATGTCCCCCACATGCAGTGATTTCCTGAAAAATAAGACAATCCGTGAATTGAAATTTTCTATCTACAAGAATGGATTGAAAACACCAGGAAGGAATGAGGAAGGAGGGGTGAACACACCAACTATGAACGTGAACCTGTGACTTGGTGTGTGGCATAAAGACGTCCGTTAGTCCGGTCTCGTTTCAACCATCGCTCACCCACATCGAACGAAAAACTGTTAGTTGTCACAGTAAAGTTGTCAATGAAATAACTGACACATTGCACTCACCTCGGAAGAATTCTTGAACAGTATAATGTTTCTTTCACCGTTTCTATTAAAGTTTTCCTGACACTTCCTTGAAGCCAAAGACTCTTCAGACGTTGGCCGGGAGTGGAGAGTGACGAAGGTTGCATTCTCAGGAATGGGGGGGTAGAACGTTTCCGATGATGGAATGAAGATTACGTTAGATGAAGATTTATCGCACAAATAACTGGAGTCGACAGAACGACTCCTTACGAACTCAGGTTTAGCGAACTTTACCTTCGTTGTAATAGACTCGCTAGTTCGCACGGACGATAATGATACGGAGCTGGGATTCTCGTGCTTTTTCTTGGTAGCCAATTCGGTAGATTGCTTCGTATCTCCTGTACTTCGCGCCTCTTGCTCCCTGGAGTGTGAAATATCCTTGCCTGGTGGTATCAACTCGGTTCTAGATTCGCCAGGTTTTCCTTCGGCAACTCTGGGCTCTGCGGTATCGCCATCATTGGAGTCCGTGTCACTAATTACTTGATCCAGCTCAGCTATCATGGCTTCGAGTTTTTCGACAGGTAATAAATCGAATTTGGTGGAATATTCTCCTTTGACGTGGACTTTTTCAGCGCTATTTAGTTTGCGGTTTTTCAACGGAGTCGAAGACAATTTATCGTTGGAAGTCAGTTTTATGACAGCTTCACTGCGGTAGTTTTCCGTTTCTGACTCGGGTGCAAGTTTAGCATATAGCTTGGAAGTCTCGGCTAAATAAACTTCGGGAGGAAGAGGTGTGACACCACCTGTAGTTGAGAGTAAGTCACGAGAAGATACTGACTCATTGACACTCTCGAGATCAGAGTAAGTACACTCCAGGTCACGACTCGTCTCCGAAGCTGGAGCCATGTCTGTGTCCACCGAACAAAGTGATTCTAAATCATCATCATCAAGCTCGGATCGTTTGGGCATGTTCAATAAGGAAAGCTTTTCAACCAAGAAACTCTCTACCGGAATGTTCCTGCTTGAAGCTTTTTTCTTTATTCTCTCGAAAACGTTAGGTTTCATCTCCCTCTCTGCTACTCGTTTCAGACTAGCAATAAGATCATCAAGGTTATCTGCATCGGCATCTTTATCGATAACCTTCCGTTTTCTGGGTCTAACTGGTGAACCTTCAACTGAGTGGTCAGTGGAGTTAGGATCAAACGACGTGGGATCTTTGTTCGGAAACTTGGGCACGCTGAACTGACGCTTACTCTGCAGAACATTCCAAGGCTGTTTCAAAGGCTGCAGTCGACTCTTGGCAAACGCAGACGTATTATGCTTCAGAGCAGCCTCTGTCTCCGCATTCTTCAGAGCGGCCCCTGTCTCCGCATCAGTGGAGCTATCCAATCTTGGTGAGTTTAGAACAGTCTCCATTTTGGTCGAATAAGTCTTTACGGTACTTGGAATAAAATCAGAAGTCATTATAGTCTTCACATCACACGATTGACTGCCCTGACGTGACTTAGGGTCGCTTGTAGAGAATGATGAGAGTTGCGATTCTTGATGTAACGGCGAAGTTCGCTCGCCTGTACCAGAACCAACCTCTTCGTGTGTCTCAAGCACTTGTTGACGTTCATCTAGTTTGCGCTGCAATAAAAAACGTTCAACGAAAACAATCCAATGCATGTAGCTCAAATTACATTACGAGGAGCAAACAAAATCAACATTTATGGCCATCTTTTGATCGTTCAAGATGTGGGAACAGAACAATGAGGGCCCAAACATAACAACAAAATCTTAAGTAATAAAGCAAATGAGTGTTTAATCAAAATAATGAGGTCCAAATACCACCCACACAACAATAAGATGTTGAACAGTTAGTGAAGCAAGTTTCTAGTTGTTATGGTGCGTCAGGATGAATCTAAATCATTTCATTAGGTTTACTAATAACGGACAGGGAGGTTTACAGCGGTAGTTTAAAACGAACTAATAACATTTTCTATCCTATATTCTGCAAGTGAACTGCAAAGGGCGTATCACAGAAAGAACGAAGCGAAAGGCGGGACAAATAAATCACATTGTCATCATATTAGCAAATTTAAAGGCATGCACAACGACGAACACTGTATGCAGTTCAAATAACCTTTTATGCCACGTGAGAGGAAAAGTTTATTCTTCGTTTAGAAGCCTTAAGTGATCGGTGCGACATGCTTATTGACAGACATTGCTGATAGTTTGGTGAACTTAACGTAACACGAAACTTTAGAAGACATCAGGAGCAGTAAACACGACTTGTTCTTGAGACATGGCTACATTCACAGTTATGTGGATTATGATAAAACTTATAATGAAATTCTGCCAAACACTATGCAGAATCTCCATTTGTAACTAGAAAATGGTGAAGAAAATACTTTAATCTTTTCCTAATATGATATGATTTACCCCGATTCAAGTCGTCAAGGAGAACATATATATAATAACATGAACTAATAATCACTGAAAATTATGTAGAACAAACATTCAAAGCGTCTGAACAAGGAATAATTCCACTGCGCTGTGTTCATGTAACACCATTACTTTCAATAGCCTTAAATAATTGCTGATTGAGTATATCAATTAACTTTAAAAATGACTAAAACCGTGCGTTACATCAATATTTCATATAAACCTGAAATTCTTCAGGTAAAAAAATCAAAAAATAACCTTCCATTAAGACATTGAAACCACATTCAAGAGATAGATGGCAAAAAATGTCATCATGACATGACGCAATACATGTCATCATGACATGTACCTGCACCCGGTACATGGCGCATCATGGAAGACGCAAAAAAAAAAGAAAAAAAATAACCTTCTCTTGAGACATTGAAGGCACATTCAAGAGATAAATGGCAAGCTCGTGGGCAGACCGACCTTAACCTGAGCGTTGATATTCTCCCAGCGCCGCGAGATATCGCGTAGCTCAGGCTCGAGCTTGTCGCCGTAGAGAGTCCCGTGTAAGATGTGCGACGCGCTCGCCGTCTTGATGGCCTCCACGGCACTTTGGTACTGCACCACCTCCTCAGACAGCACCTGTACATTAAATAGAACAATATTATTCTTTACGCACACTTCTCGCGCTTATCGTTCCCTAACTTTGCGTCAATGATATTTTAGAGTCCACAGTTTAGGCTTAACAATCAAATTAGTTTAGTCCTCTATGGATTATTCCGACGCTTGTGCAATGACAAAATTCAAGTGGCAGTTATGTATATATAGAATTAATAATATATATAATCTATATATATATATATATAGAATTAATAGGCTTTTATGTTAAAAAATTCTATACATGCCTTCAGCAATGCCGCGCGATCGCTGGTGTTCTGCTCCTGTGCCAACTTTTGCTCGGTGCCCTCGAGCCAAGCTTTGATGTCAGCGAGATGCAGAATATACTCGGACATTTCGCCTTCCTTCTGCTCCTCGACCGCCTGCACAAGCGATCACCGCTATTTTTGCTACACCTAACATAATTAATACGAGCTCTGGTATTGTTTTTCCAAATCAATACAGACCATAAAACAATACATGTATATCTGAAAGTTAACAAGGAAAGGAGTAAAGAATTTAGAAGCAAAGAAAACGCCAAGAAAATTCACCATATCGATATCGAAAACGTTTCGGAGTCCAGCTCCATCATCAGTACGTTTTCTTTGCTTTTAAATTCCTTGTGAACTTTCGATATGAGCAGACTGATAATATAAGTACTTATATACGATCTAAATACGGCGAGAAAGGAGTAACATACAAAAAACGAACATATGGAAGTTCAATGATAAGATAACGATGATACAAGATGATGGATCTGTAGTTTAAAGGAACAATGGATGATGTAACTCACATCGTAAGCATGTTTGGCATCCATGAGGAGAGCGGTACATTTCTCCCAACGCTTCCCAAGCTCCTCCAGCGCATTCTGGATCTCGGTGAACCCTCCATCAGCAGCAAGGCCGGCCAGGTAGTTGTAGCTCTCGCAGGCGCCCGTCAGCAGAGGACGCTTTACTCGCAACTCCTCCAAGGCCACCTAAGTAAGTAATCGGGTCTCAAAACTACACTATTGACATAAACTAAAAATAACTATTTTTTATGGGCGATGTTTTTGCAATAGCAGAATCCTTCCCTCATCCATCTCACACTCACCTTAATATACTGAATGTGTTGCTGGTGTTGCCCAGGATCCATTGTATCAGCAGAAACAGCGAGCGTTTTTTCGGTAGCAGCGAGGAGCTTCTCAGCAGCGGCCATATCGCGCTCCAGCTTTCGCGACTGCTGGACTCCTCTTTCCAGGTCACTTCGGCGCACGGTCACATCGCTGCCAAGCTGCACAGAACATTCTCAGCTCGCAGGTTCCTTAATTTTACACATGAATCTTTCACACGAAATGGCTAGTTAGTATAAAATGCCTGCTACGAAATGTCACTTTCATACTTTATGACAGCCGTGCGATTCCTCAGCCATAGTTGGTTGATGAGGTAATTTTTATCTTAACCCACAACCCCTTAACCCCTTAGATATCCGATACAGCAAGAGGGTCAAATCATAACTCAACTTTATGCTCACAAAATCTGTTCCTTTATTTTAAATATCTACAAAAAACTTTCGCAACAAGGTTTTGAAAATTGACGCAAGGAACTACGCACCGTCGAGAAGTAACTGTAATTGAGACCTTGGCTGGAAATGAAGAGTTTTGCTCACCTGATTGTAGAGCGCCTTGAGATCGTCAAGCTTGGACGACAATGTGTGGGGCTGAGTCGATATTTTCTCCTTGACGAGACGTCGGCCGCTGGCTAGTGTGCTTTCAATGGTTGCTTTCACTTCGCTCAGTTCACGATACACGACCTTCACAACAGAGGTATTCTTAACAATCAAAATTGAATATTAAATGTTCAACGGAATAACAGGATAAATCATAAATCTACATGGAATATGGTGCTTATATTTTGTAAATTGAGGCTCGATTTCACCATTATCGCCTCTGATCATGATAATGTCTTAAGCGCGTGAAAGTCCCTTCTACATGAACCGTAATTAAAACAATTTCATCACTGAACAAATGATCGGCATTATATTGGCTATATAATCATTAGAATTATTGCCTTGGCTCTACAAAGCAAAAGAAATTCATTTCAATCTATGACTGGAAGTTTTACTAAACCTTCTGATGTTTCAAACAAACGAATAAAGTAAGTGCAGATTTCTCAATTCTAAACTGCAAGGTGAAATAGTGACACCTCTATTGCTTAAAAATCAGAAACTGTTTGAAATAGAAATCCAGCAATTCATACATAGCTCAAACCCCAAAAAAATTGCATGCAAAAATCTCTATAACTATAAAAGTGAAAAAAATACTATTAAAGTATAAAGTATACCTCTAGTAAGTATACTAGTATATAAAAGTATATACTCTCTATAAAAGTACTATAAAAGTATGCGTACTTACAAGACAGCGGGACAGTTTATCGCTGACGTGCGCGGGATGCGCGGCCTCCAGACTCAGTTCCTTGGCGCGCTCGCCCGTGGCTGAGAGCCTCGCGCTCAGCTCCTCCACGCGGTCACTCACTTCCATGCTGGCGCGCTTCTCTACTGCGGTCTCTCCTGCATTGTGTTGTTATAGTCAAAATATAATCAATAATTAATATAATATAATCAAACGCTAGTAAAGGCTTGTAAACCTATGCAAACCCTTGTAAACCTATGTAAACGCTTGTAAACCCTTGTAAACCCTTGTAAACTGCAGTCACACCTGCATTATATTTAAAAAAATACAATATACAAAATGCCAAAATATAGTTAATAATTGAAATCTACCATCAGTGTCAATACGCGTCAACGTAAACGGCTTAATTATATATGATTTATTAACAATCCACTTCCCTATGAAACAAGTCACATTGTTATCCTTTCATCAAACAGTGCGTAGACCATTTTGTCATATAATAATTTTGTATATCATGTTACAATATAGGTCTTTTCCTTCAAATTGTAATATGTTATACCGCTAACGACTTATCATATTCAAACATGAAGCTTTAGAAACAAGTTCTTAAACAAGTCATTGGTAATAACCTGCATGCAGAGACTTCGGCTTATCTTAAACTTATCATATTCAAATAAGAAGCTTAAGAAACAAGTTCCTAAACAAGTCATTGATAATAACCTGCATGCAGAGACTTGTCAGGCACGCTGGAGGCAGCGCGGGGTTGCACAGGAGACGACACGGACAGCGTGGCTTGAGTGAACGTCTCGAGCAGCAGTCCTTCAGCCTGCAACTCACGCAGCACCTCCTCGAACTTGCTCTGTGTAACGCAATGAAAATAATTTATATTTCAAAAATAAATAATTCAGAAAGAAACGAAATGTGTTACATGTATAAACTCAGAGCAGTGAAATTAGAAAAAAGAAAATAGAACGAGAGCTAATAGGATAGTAACATTAAACTCCTCAAACTCCATCCATCATCTGTGTCATACCATCAAAATAAAAAGTCAACATTGAGTCAACCAATAAGCGAGAAACATTTCAAAGTAAAGGGACATATTAATTGATAACCATAATTATTTACAATGAAGTTGTAATCAATTTTGAACTAAATTAAGATACAATAGTTTTGCAGTACCCAACAAAATGAGAATCTAAACCAAGCCTTGCAGTACCCTACAAATGAAATGGGAATCTTAACCAAGCCTTCCAATATAGCAAAGTTTGCATTGCACAGCAAAACAAACCTCAAGTAACTGCAGCTGCTGCGAGAGTCTATCAGCTGCCAGTTGGTTGCCCTCGCTTAGAAGCACTTGCACCTGATCTCTGAGCTGAGTCATACTCTCCCTGTCCGTCGCAACTTCCTTCTCAATCTGACAAAAAAATTATGTTTGTTACAAAATATCCATTATGAAAACATAAATTAGAAAAATTTTTTGAAATAGATGATGCTTCTCCCACACAAATTTGAAAAATGCACCTGTTTAAAACACTGTAATACTGGCAAAGCCATTGACCAGCCAAAGCCATTAACAAAATTAGGAATTATCAAGCGTCAAAATCATCCGTTTCAGAGCCGGACTTCCACAGCCGTCGCCAACCGTGTTCAAATGCTTATGAATAAAATCGCCAGGAAAGAACTACCAGTCCTTTTTAATGGTTAAGTATGTACAGTATTTGACCTGCGAAGCAATATCCCGCGCGTGTTCGTCAGTCTGTATGATTGCAGGCAGCTGCTGCAGAGACGATATGCGGTCCAGCAGCGTCAGGTATTGCTGTTCACTCTCCTGGGCGCGAGCGCTGGCCTTCTCCAGGCTCTGCTGGACGCTTTCACTCTGTCGGCAATGTTTAATATGAATTAATAAGCGAGTTACATCATCTCAAAGCCTCACCATGAATATTCATTGTCGGTAATTCATAGGTTTAAATATATTACGTTAATAGAACATCTTCAAATATATGCAATGAACATCTTTACCTGTTAGGTCGTATTGACGGGAATGTTCCTCTGAACAGCCAAGTTTAAGAAAAATCAAATAACAAAATACAATAAAAATACGAATCCGTTTGTCTTCGCACACCAATCAACCATCAAGAAAGAAATTAGAGGCAGATATTCTGGTCTCAAACTCATATTCAAGTGAAACAACAAGCAATCAATGATTTTTATTCCACCAATTGAATATCTCAAATCAAGATGGCACACGACACCTTCTCAATGAGGTCTTTGCGTCGCGTACGGACATCGTGCAGGGAGTTCTGCACAGCGACGGTCATGAGCTGCCGCTGCACCAGCGATTCTGCAACCTCTTCCAGCTGAGAGCGACCAGAGCCTTCGTCGCGCTCTCGCAGGAAGCTCTCAAGCTCCTGATACATAAAAAAAGGAACACGGACAGCCATTAGTAACTGAGAAATTATACGTCTAAAACGTCCACCGATTCTCGTATTTACCAGTTCAATGAAGAGTTAGGAGTGCAAAAGAAAAAAGTTAGTGAATAGAGTTAGTAAAAGAGTGCACCAAGTTTCCTTTTATATAAGGCAAAATTAAAGTAATAATTATTTGGCTGACAAGGGACGAAGTAAAAAGACGAAGACAAGACATTCAATAACAATACAAGACATTCAAGGAAACTCACGTCTTGCTTCGCACTGATTTCTTCAGCATCGACAGCTGGTCGAGACCACAGCTGCAGCTTCTGTTCAAGCTCCAGTAGCCAAGAGTTCTCAGCAGCGGTGAGATCCTTGAATAAATTGTAATCCCGCAGAGCTGTCTCTAGAAGAGTCAACCTCTCATCCAAACTCTGTTTCAGCTCAACGTGTTGCTTGTTAACATTTGCTCGACGTTCTTCATCAGTAAGCTTGTCATCCACAAATGCTTTTTTCATCTGCAACTCTTGCAGAAGCTCAAGACATCCCCTGATAGCTGACTGCAGGTCACCAGAGGTCTCAATACCCAGTGCTGATGGTATTTTGGCGTCGTTGATCCAATCATTCCATTCACTTTGGATTTTCTCCTCTTCTTTGCATTTGACAGCCTCGATAAGTTTATCATTGAGTTGCCGGGTTTTTGACACGATGCACTCCCATTCCGATCGAAGAGTATGGGCAGTGGCGCGAGCCTCTTCGCGGAGTGCAGCACTAACATCACTGATTTCCGTCACAGTAGCAGGAGGTGTCCCTTCCTCGAGTTTGGCACACGTTTGTTCAACTCTAAGCATATTGGTTGACAGTGTAGCGATATCATCTTCCAATGCATTCGACTGCAATAGCTGAGCTTTTAGGGTCTCCAGGTCAGCTCGGCCCAATACCTGGTCTTCTTCAGCTTTTAGGAAGACTTGCACTTCAGCCAGCCATGACTGAAGTCCTTTCACTTCAGCCTTATGCTGTTCAAGAGCTTCGATACCTTCAGTCAATACAGCCAGCCGGCGCTCTAGCAACAACCTGACAGCGGCACACTTATCAGCAGCACCTGAAACTGTTGACATCACCTCAGCCATGTTGTTCGTCACTTCAGTCACCACAGTTGTAGATTTCGAGTCTGGAGATTCAGCCAAAGAAGTCGCTGTCATTTTTCCCGACAACTCCCGTTGGTGCTCTATAAGTCGATCAGCTTCAGCTATGACCCGCTTCAAATAGTTACGGAGCGTACTCACATGAGTAACCATCTTAGGCAAGACGTCCAACATTGGTGAACACGAGATTTCAAGTTCTACTCGACTCAACCACAGCTCTAAGCTCTCGATGCCTTCAACATGCACCTCTAATACTTCTTGCACGACAGTCTCAATTTTTTCTACCACCTTGCGGCCACTCGTTCCGTCCCTGGCAACCACTTCAACTGTCCTCACTTCTTCTATCACGGATTCTGGATCAACTGCACGAAACGATGAGTCGGACAACGATTTTTGAAGCTCTTTCAACCTGAAAGAGAAACCTAAAATTTACCTCTGGAACGGAGAGAATTTGAAGACCACATCGACTAGTGTAGGGATTAGAAATTACGAAACAAGCATATAAATAATTGTTATCAGTAGCGGTTGTTAAGTTGAATTCCTCACTTGATACTGAACCCTTCACGTAACAATGATTTATTATTCCACCGCTAAAATGAATCACAAGAATTCAATACCAAGTGTATTGTAGAAATATATAAAAACTATCCGCACAAATATCAAAACAATTCACCTTGTGTCGAGAGTGAGCCAGCTGTGGAGGAGAGCAGCAACGTCAGAGCGTAATGACGACCCGGTGTCAGCAGGTAGACGCTCCTGAGCTACACGAGCCAGCAACTGCAGCGACTCCAGCCCGTCCTCAACACTGCTTTCCAAACTCTACCAACCAATAAAAAACGCATATCAAGCTACCCTTTAAATGCTCTTTGATTGGTGAGTAAATCATCATTGATCCGGCAAATCGAATTTCTAAAGATTAGAATTCACCGAAATTTTACAGATTCGAATTTAAAAAAAAAACAATAATCATGCTTTCCTCTAAATACTATTTGAATGGTGAGTAAATCATCATCATTCCAGCAAATCGAATTCGTAAAGATTCGTATTCACCGAATTGTTAAAGATTCGAATTCAACAAAAAAAACACTAATCTTGCTTTCCTCTAAATACCTATTATTTGATTGGTGAGTAAATCATCATTAATCCGGCAAATCGAATTCCTAAAGAATTTCAACGAACAAAGAATGACACCTTGGCATATTGAAGATAACGTAAGTGTGTACGAGATAGTTTACATACGTCCAAGGTTTATACATCGAGATTCTTGCGCACTCTTAGCTCATACTCTTAGTATTCTGACCATAATCTCGGAGCGTATATCCTCTTCACCACCAGGCCGTTTGAGGGCCTCGGCAGCATCCTGAAGCCAATCCAGGGTCTCCGAATACTGGCTGTGCAGCAGCGAGAATCTGTCAGCTATTTGCCCCTCGGTGCTGGGCACGCTCACCGACCTGAAATGTTCACCCCAGACCTTAGGAACAAATTCTTGATTCCAAGGATCGAAACTTTCAATTATTAAGAACACTTGCAAGAACAACTAGTAAAGAGCGCGAAAAAAGGCGAAACAATATACCTAAGAGAATCAAGTACCGTAAAACGGGGTGACTCGGACTTTTTTGGAGCTTAACTTTTTGTTATATATAGTAAATATATAAAACATATCTCTTTATTGCATTTATAGGTTATCTCATGATACTTCAAGCGCCATCAACACAATTTTTCTAAGGCAACAACTTTTAGAGTTAGGGTTTTTTTTCCTAAATGACAAGACGGTCCACAAGTCACCCCGTATACGTAATATAATTATGAAATATGAACCGTATTCTGCGCAGCATGTTCTGCACGGCGAGCCACTGAGCCACCAGCTGCTGTTGTTCTCTGCTGCGGTCACCAGCTTCACCCCTGACTCGGCGATAAGACTTTTCCAGTCCAGACAACTGTTGAGACGGTAAAATACCAGACATAAGCTCTAGTTTATTCCTCACTGCATTCTTCAACAATCAGTTCAGTATCTGACCTCAACTTTTTTCAGATAAAGATAAAAATTATTACCGTTACCCGTCTTCAAAATTCTTTAGAAATAAGTACTTTAACTTATTTATCATGAAGCCTGACGAGGAGCTTTACTTTACCAGTTCTCTAGGATCAAATGAGCACCACTTTGCAAACATGAAAAAATACGGTATATGATCATCTTGAACTCAAAAAAGTCAGTGAGTCTCACTTCTCGGATGACACTTCGCTGAAGATCTTCGCGCTGCTCGTCGTTCTTGTTGAGGGTAGAAGATGGCTGGAGTTTCTCCTCAATTTTCTCTAGGCACCGAATTACTGCAGATACATCTGAAGGCTCAGATGATCCAGACCGAGGTTCCGCTTCAATCTTGTCTGTTTCTGAATTATATTGATCATCTTCCACCTCATGAAGGGATACTATTTCCATGGGCAGAGGGCTGTCTACACTTGATCCGCACGAAGGAGAGTCTACTCTCACCGTTCCTGGTTCCAACTTGGGCCGTTTACTGTGACCTCCGGTGTCCAGAGATTCCTGTGATCAAATGCAATTTTCATGAGTAAATTGTAAATTTAAGTGTGATCTGCGAATGAAGTAAAATATTAATTTTTCCTTGTGATTGACATAGTTTTGATGCATGAAAGATGATAAAAGGATGCTGTGAAAAGAGAAGCAACCTTTACAGACGAGACATTTTCTGATTACTGTGCAAGATATTTAGCAAAAATGGCACCGGTGGCACTTATTTAGCATCATGATAGGAACTGTAAAAGAAATTGGACAATGAAAGTGTTTGCCATTTGCACCGACAACGCCACCATCCACAGAAGTGACAGAACAAATGATGGGATGAATTAAAACTAAAAAACTCTATTTAATCCTATGCCCTCCACTGAAATTTATTTTCGGAGAGCACTCATCTCAAACCTCTGCATCAGTCAGCCAGCCAGGCACCTCATAGTAATATATACTTGAAATGTGGCCGTAACAATACTCAGAAAACTACAACATTTTCAGTTGAACTGAAAGATACACTGTCTTTTGCATGCGGCGACCACGGTTCAATTCCCACTCAAGACAAATTATTTCGTGAAGCTCAGTACTTCATCATATTCAGTTGGAATGTTTGATGAAAGAGAACCTAACTTGTCCCAGGTGTTGTTGAAAAAATAAAAATGGTTCAGGCGGATGAGCGAGCACTACCTAAACTGGCCTTAGTGTCCTAAAAAACTGACCTATCACCCGTCCCACCACCCAAGCTGCACCACCACGATAGTGAACACACGCCAAATTTTTTTCATCCTCCTCCACCCTTCCAGCCTACACATGCTGCTCGAAATTGTACTCTATCGAAGATTGTTCCATCAGACAAAAACACAATCACTGCAATTCATTTCTCATCACACGCAATTAGTACTCATTTCTTCAGAATGATCCTAATTATTATATTTCTTTCACTCTCATATGCCTCGCATTCCATCATCAGGTTCACCAGTTTTCGTCCCACCATCATATCGCAAATAACACATCTTGTCTTGTTTCATCCTATTTTATGTACGTTCGTTCATACTCAGCACCACCGCTTTCTCACCTAGCAGAGGGTCCTCACCTCTGCAAACTTCAGATAAATAGAATAAATAATGCTCCTTTAATGCAGCCCGATATTGCCAAAATATTTCACTTTTAATACTGTAGTCAAATTAACAAGAAATGGCAGATTAAATGCAAAGGAATAAAATTTTGTATAATCTCATTCCTTTTTTATTAGTCCTCATCATAAAATTTGCAATATGTTCAAGTATCCACAATCACTAACGATATCTCTATTCGTTTATGAAAAAATATGATCACAAGAAACCAGACATTGACAGAAATAGAATAAAACAAAAAATAGAGTTTTATAAAACACACGATTTATAAAAAGTTCATCATCTGGATTACTATATACATATACACCATATAAATATGTATATGAGCGTAAAATTTGTAGAATGAGGTTCTATCAATAATTGCCATGTAAGGTGCATACGAACAACATATGCATGCATCAAGCACAACAATTAATTATAGATATACTAGCACTTCAGTTATCTATAGTGACCTGAGATGAGACGCTTTTGGTAGTGATGACCCTGGTGATGATGGTAGAGCCGTGAGCAGTCTTGGCAGTAGTTGTGGTGACATCACCACTCACTTCACCAGAGTCTGAGGTGCTGCTTCTCTTGCCGCCTACCAGCACCACGGTGCTGATGTCGATGCCACACTTCGCCAACTGACATCAAGAAAATCATAATTAACTGGCGTCATGTCGAACTCAATAATTCAAGAGAATTTCTCGCATTTTATTTAAAACTTCTTAGAGGGTAATAGACTAATAGACAAAACTTCCAATTTAGCAGAAAGATATAAATAAATTGTTACCTTCCGCATTCGAAATATGTTTACCTATGACTAATTGCATTTAAATCCAATTCAAATGTACAGAATTTGTGATACTTGATAGAGATTACTTTTAGCATGTGCATTTCAACACTACCGTAGTTCAAGACTCAAGAGCAAGTACAAGAGAACTTCTCTAATGTAAAATCGAGAAAAAAGGTCAACCCATTTTCTCAGTGCATGAATTTTTATGAAAAATGCGGTTCGAGGTTTTAAAGCAGCATTCATAAGCTGCAATTACAAGTCTCCCTGTCGGAGACAACTCGACTGATTTGGAATACAATAAAACATAAAAGATTATTACACGGGGCCGGTATCGAGAGTTCCAATGCCGAGACAACCCGTTTACCAGGGTGACCGCTTCATTATTTATCTGAATATAATTGTCATAAAGTTTAACATAGTTTTCTACGCTCCAATGATGACGAGCAAGCAGTCTCATTTCTACCAAATTATTATGTTTTCTGCGCTTTAATGATTGAATGAAGGCAGTTTCGTCTTTCCGGAATTTACCCTTTGTTTTTCGCACCATTATGATAGAAAGAAGGAAGCAAATTAGGGCTGAGCTTACCCTTGTTTCCCGCACCATTATGATAGATGAGAGCAAGTATAAACATCAGTGCTGAATTTACCCTTGTATTCCGTGCCATTATGATAGAAAGAAAGAAGCAAATTAGGGCTGAGTTTACCTTTGTTTCCCGCACCATAATGATAGATGAGAGTAATTATACACATCAGTGCCGAGTTTACCCTTGTATTCCGCGCCATATTGGTAGAAAGAAGCAAATTTGGGCTAAGCTTACCCTTGTTTCCCGCAAAATAATGATAGATGAGAGCAAGTATAAACATCAGTGCTGAGTTTACCCTTGTTTTCTGCGTCTCAATGATGGAGAGAAGGAAGCAAATTAAGGCTGAGTTTACCCTTGTTTCCCGCACCATAATGATACGGTATATGAAAATAAGTATACACATCAGTGCTGAGTTTACCCTTGTTTTCTGCGTCTCAATGATGGAGAGAAGGAAGCAAATTAAGGCTGAGTTTACCCTTGTTTCCCGCACCATAATGATACGGTATATGAAAATAAGTATACACATCAGTGCTGAGTTTACCCTTGTTTTCTGCGCCTCAATGATGGAGAGAAGGCAGTCCCATCGGTCCTGGATGTTCTCAAGGGTGCGCGGCAACTCAGTATGAGCAGCGCTGTGCAGAGGAACGCCTGAGAGCACGACGCTGCACTGATCGTGGAGACCTGACAGCTGCTCGTGACGAACCTCCAGCTCGCACTGCAGCTCCTGCTCCCACAAACACACACAATGTAAAATCAAACAAAAATAAGAATAACCGACAAAAGTAAAACATTAAATGCGTTTTCGAATAAAAACAAACGTGCATTTTGGTAGCTATGAGATTAGAGGGCAAATATACTGAAGACATTTATCCTGTATTTTCACTGTCATTAACAACAGAGCCATGCTTTTTCGTTCTAAGTCTGCCAACAGCCCCCGTATTTAACACCCATTTATTGCAAGAAAACCAGAATAATTGAGTGGAGTTCAGACATGGACCTGCAGCATGGAAGCCTGGGAGAGAATATGCTGCTGGTTTGTGGAAGGATTGCTCTCAATATGTCGCAACTGCGCTTCCTTGCCGTCCAGCCAGAGCGTGAGCTGCCTCACGCCCTCCTCCAGCTGCCCCCAGTGAAGTGCTAAGGCCTGCAGCGTCGCCCACTGCTGCTCAGACCACTTGCACACGTGGCCCCACCGCTCACCTGATAATCAGTTCCTAATTAATCTCAAAATATTAGGCACAGTATTTGTGTACTCACACAGTAAAAAAGCACTGCGACATACCGTACCTATCTCATTGAGGTCACAACATGAGCCGTTGAATAGAATAAAATTCCATCCAAAAGGAATATATATTGTTAAGTTTTAAAATAAATTTATAGGAATGAATGATTAAAGACATTATAAAAAGTAAAGGGAGCAGGAACAGAGAAGTTGCTTGAAATTCTGTGGGAAAACAACTATTAAAACCAGCAGTATGCGAAATCAATACCATGCAAACAAAGAATTTCCCATAAACTCAAACTTACGGTATCTATCCCTGCCCTAAGTTAAGCGACATTAGAATATCAATAATTACGCATTTCGAGATAATATTTCAAGCAGGCACATTAATAACTAACCTAAAGCCGTTAGTTCGTCTTCGAGCTGAGCATAAGCAGCATCTGAAGCAGGATCATCGACGACGACCACCATGTTACTGAGTGAGCTGACCGTGCTCTGTTCGTTCTCCAGGTCTCGCTGCAGCTGTCGGTGCTGCTCCAGCTGTTGCTTCACCTCCATCAGGCTGCTGCCCACGGGACTCATGGCAGCTATGCGCTCCTCAGTGGAGCTTAGCCAACTCTTCAGGGACATGAGCTCCTCCTGCTGGTGCTTCATCAACTTCACGTGCAGCCTGGAGGAGCCTCTTTTAAGTTAAAACGTGCCTCTTTTTAAGTTAAAATGTGCCTCTTTTTAAGTTAAAACCGTGCCTCTTTTTAAGTTAAAATGTGCATGTCGGAAGATAGAGGCAGTGCTAATTCTTCGTGGAAAATCAACATGTTGATAAGCTCATCCCGTCACAGGCCTAGTGAGCATTACTGAATAAAGAATAGTATACGGCCAATGCATGATTATTAAATTATTATCATCATTTGAAATACACCGTAACTCTACTACGGGAATCACACACAAGAGATAATTAAGAAGAACTCACTTTGACTGCCTATCCATTGCTTTGACTCTAAGGCCCTCCCAGCGAGCGTTAAGGAGCCTCATCTGCTGCTTGATTTCTTCTCCCTCTTCTCCTTGAGCAAGACCTTCCTTCACCAGACGACTGCCTTCCTTCAGCACCTCGCCCACGCCGCTCTGACGTCCCGTCAGCTCCAGCATTACAGCCTGGCATGTACAAACACCATTAATGTTGGAGGTAATAACGCCCTTGAAAATTACTGTATAGGTCATGATTAAAAAAAGGAAAAAATAAGAAGAAACAAGTAAACACGAGAAGGAAAAAATAAAAAGGAACAAACAAACAACGAAAAACTGGAGCTATGGATAAAATCTGTTAGTATCAATATTCCATGAGCACGACTCAATCAAGTCGGTATTTACATCCAGTAGTAGTATAACAAAAGAAACCCCAACTTTTCTGACGAAATACCTCTAAATCGTGAAACTGCTCCTTCAATACAAGCGTGGTGTCTCCGATCTCGGGCATTGCATCCATGCGTTCCTCGGCCCCCAGCAGCCAGACGAGTACCTCCTCCAAGCAACGCAGGTATGCGGCAAGGCAAGTGGATACCAACGACGCAGGGCGCTCCATGCCACTGCTCTTACTGGGTGACCGCATGGTGGTCTTAAGATTGTTTCCTTCACCTCCTCCTTGAGTTTCAGTCTATGGTAACAAAGAAGGTCTTCAAATCAAATCAATTGATAACAATTAGGAGGTCAAGAACAGAGCAGATAATATGCAACACAGGAATTACCGATTACTAACAATATTGCAGAGCATACAAGTGTTAACTACCAGACCATCGAACAAAAGTTGAAGATAAAAACCGTCAATGATTTTTATATTCATTCCTCGGTTAATGACTGAGACACAACATCATCAATTTTGAACAGCACGGTATTAGAACAGACAAGAGATGAATCAGGTGAAGTTTCCTCGAGGTGTTGGAGTGAGACTCGGTCAGGTGGCAGGGCTTGGAAGAGGCACATCACGTACATCATCACAGACTTCTTGTCAGGAACCTGAGTGTGCACGTCTGCAAAAACAATCATTATAGTAAAATTATATCATCAACTATAATACTACTTAAAGAAGTTAAAATAGTTTCAAAAGGCACAAATGATTAAAATTATGCAATTTTTTCTCAAACAGGTTCATTGATGCAAGTAGAAATGACTAAAACAGTTAACATCAACCAAGAGACCTTCATCAAACATTGAGCATTCTAGCTTTTACTTATCAGTCAACAGGGGTAAAAATTTTCATGTAATAAAACAAAATGCGCACGTCGTTATTAATATTGAATTAACATGGAAATAAAATTCATCAGTAGTAAATAATAATGCACATACATGTTAATCACTTATGAAGTTGCATAATGTAATTTCCACACTAGGTATATCTAGGTATAATAATAGGATAAACATCTTTCATCTATGATGACTGCACACATTAAATCCTCAGAAACAAGCAGAGATTAGTCCATATTAAATTGTACAAATGTATTATAACGACTCTGTGAGAATACGTATTTGATCTACATCAACCACCAAAATAACAACTACAGGAGCTAATAAAACTTCCTTACATTGGTATGGCAAGAAATTTTGAGAATAGGACACTCATTTTTAGTCATGTAATTGTCCCAGGTGTAATAATAATGCATAAAGATATTTCTGGTCAGTATTTCCAACAAATTTGAGTAAAGTATCATGCACTTACAGATATTAAATCTCCATAACAACAACAAAAAAACGGTTTCCTTAAACTTTTAGCAAAAACACTTGATATCTAATCCTCTAAATAGATAATGATTTGTCTGATTGGAACGAGATTTTTTTGCAGGGTACTCTATGTACGAAAACAGAAACTTGATCAGAAACGAGGCAACATTTCAAAGAAGAATATAGGTATAGAGTTTTATAGACGGACCTTCAGGATCAAGTAGCTTATTGATGCCCAAATGTTCATGGGCAAGATTGAAGGCGTGTTGGAGGCGAGCAAAAGGCACTTTGTTAGCCAGTGAAGCCCACTCAAAAAGCTCCGGGCGGTGCTTATGCAGCAGAGCATTGAAGGCAAGTCCATCACTCCAGCTGCTGCTGAAATTTCGTACGTCCACGCCAGCATAGCCCTGCATTTGAAATAATTATGTTGAAAAACTGTAGGGTAAGTAACTACTATACGTATATATGGATGAAAAATAACAAATAAAATAACTTGATGATGCAAAAAACATCAAAAATACAGCACTTACTGAATCATAAAACCATGTAAACAAATATTAACCCACTCATTAACACAAGAACTTTACAGTGTGATGTAATTTGGAAGCACATACAAAATTATTATTTTAATCTCATTACAAGTATAAATGCTTTGGATAACTGCATCTGAGTAACTACAAACATTTTATGCCAAGTCTAGCAATGACAACGGAAAACAAAACATACATAAATATTGAGTTTACCTACAATAATGACTCTTTTACCTTAGTTGTTTGACGGCACCATGCAAGCAAAGTTTTCTCCAGACTTGTTTGCTGAAAGCCAGCCATGACCTCTTTCAATACTCCTTGTACCTGCAACAACATACAAATAATTTAGATTATTTTATAATATAAATAAAAAATTTTTATATTGTTATTTTTTTTAAAGGTTAATTATGATTAAGATTATATTAGCTGAAATAATTCAACTTGCCTGCCAATGCAAGATAATGGTCCACACAAGAGCAAGTGTGATTTTTGGAGATCCATCAACAATGTAGTCAGCTGAGATGTTGACAAGCTTCACATTATAGGAAGCCAGCACATCAAGGGCTCGTCTCACATTGCTTAAGCGGTGGACACGCATGCCTCCTTTTTCTCTAGCCTGAAAATTCAATTGTACAATAATTATTGCTTGGATCTAAACCTTGGAAAGTTTAGGTAAGACCATTTTTAAAATTATGTATTCAAAATAACAATCGAGTTTATTAATGGGTGCAAGTCTTTCTCAATATACTACCATAGATCTACATATAAATAGGAACTGAAAAGTCAAATATCAGGTTTCCAAGGGACATTTAAATGTACCTTGGAAACCTGATATTTGACTTTTCAGTTCCTATCAAGAGCCTAATTTGCCGAATAGAGAAAAACAATAAGAAAATTGTCAATAAGAAATACTCTCTGGTCTTCAATGAAACCTGCATTAAAGAAAATCTTCTGCCAAACTACACCAATATAAATAGGAATAGATGATTCAGTTCAAGCTTCATATAATTTTATACTGAACAATAATAGATCAATATTGAGCAAATAAGAATGCATTTAACAGTGAATTTATAACTTGAGCTTTAAAAAAAAGCTCAATCCAATATGACTACATCCATATAAATCAATAATAAAAATTTTAAGTAATACACCAATTAATAGGTTGCAAAATCTTACTTCTAAAAATTCATTCCAAATTGATTTGAAATTTTAAATATGTACCTACATCAAGTCATCAAGTGTAGGCAGCTTTTACTGCTCCTAATCGTCCTAAGAACGTTCTGTAGACAAACATAACATGCACTACACTTACATGCTTTGTATCTGTAAGAATCTCAAGAAGAAGCAGAAGTTTGGTGCCATCTCTGAGATCATAGAAGAGATCAGTTACAGTTGATTCATTTCTCTTGCTCAGGTGACTGTTGATCCATTTAGTAAATGTCTTCTTCTGGACATCTTCCCTTTCATCTGCCAAATAAATTTAGAATGTAAATAAACTATACTAGTATATACTATACCGTACCATACAAATATAATTGGTTAGCCTTACAGTTATTTTCACAACAGCTCAGCCATTAGCACAAACTTTAGAGTCAGACTGAAATGCCAGGTCACATTATCCAGAAAACCATGAGACTGAGCAGTCAGCAGCTAGGTAAATGCTTTGTGGTAGTTCTTGGGCCAAATGTGATAGATAAAACTCTTACTGTTTCAATTGAGTAAGAAAAAAATTCAAGAACTACAGATGAAATACACACAACATACAAATCAACAGGAAAAAGCAGTTCTTCTCTGTGGATCATGGGTGGCGGGTGCCCATGCTTGATTTTCCAGTCGCAAGTTTCTGATAGATGTGAATGATTGAAATAGTAAAGCTGCTGGCATCCTAGTTAAATTTGAATATTAAATCAATCATATGGTTTGATTAAAATTTAGATAGGGTACATTTTGAATTTGTCTAGAAAAATTGTGTGGTTGGGCCTAGCAATTTCATTCATTCCATAATGAATGAACAGCTACAGTTTTGGACAGTGCTTTTCAGATAGTGAATACCTATTTTCCACAGCTGACAATGCTGTTCATATGAAATTTCCTCTGTTTTTTATAGGATTAAAAAATATGACAGTTATCATTTACAGTTAAAGAAGATGTACAAAATCGAATGATTTGCAACAAAATATAAAGCAAATTGATTGAGGGCCAGGGCCGGCCAACCAAACCTGCAATTTGAAAGTTCGAAGTAACTTAGTCCTTAATTTTAAATTAAATTATTTTGCTAAACTTTGTTTTATTGCGTAGATCGGCCACTCTAATGTTATTAGTACCGGTAACAATGCTCGAACAATTTATATTGAAAATTCTTCCAGGCACACAAGAATTGCAGCGATATCACACCAAAACTAATATCTGTAACGAAAATATTGATATTATAGCAAAATTATACCATAGGGCATTTAAAATCAGCAACAACTGTTACACGACAGTAAAAACGACGCAACAACGGAACCAGGGCTACAGGTTGTTGCGGTACACAGTTGACGGCCGAACTCCCACCTATCTTCTGCGTTCACGCAAGAACGTTGCGTAAACAATCGAATAAAATTATTCTAAATATAGATAAAATAAAATATTGTATAAACAGAAGGGAATAAAAAATTTGTGTATAGTTTGAAACCGTTTCACCGCAAAAATATAGGATAGGGCCGATAGGCAATACAACTCCTTCCGTAGTTTAGAATGCTTCGGCACTCAACACTGCACCCAAAGCTCGCTAGCTGTCATCCTGTTGCTACCGCAATATAAATATTATTTCCTCATTATTAATTCAAATAATCAAGCCGAACCTTTGAATATTCCTTCCATGCTCAATGGAACTGCATAGTTACTTAAAAAGACAATTCACACACAGAGCAGCAGCACGAGAACGACGCACGACCTCCCTTAACAGAACATTTGAACACACTGACTTTTTAAGGAGTGATGAAGTCAACTTGGACTAGACGACCTAAACTCCTGAACTTATGGACAGAGAAAAACACCCTGCACTGTTTATCATAAAAACACGAAAATAACACTTTTCTAAGATTCAATTTCAAATTAAATTAAGACTGAATAAAATAAAACAAATGCAAAATTTTATACGAATCATACTCATAACAAACGATCATTCTGCAATATGCTTTATTGCTTTAGTTGAAGCGGTTCATGTATTGATGAACGCATTTAGGAGTGCCGAGTATAGCCAGCACCAATTGGTTGACGGAGATGATGTTAGAAAAACTCCGTCCAATTTATGAGATCATTCTCCCTTTAGCAACTATCACTTTCCGTTCACAGACCAAATCCTTTACGAGACAATGATAGCCTTAGCTGCTGTATGCAGCTATAACCTTAACTGCTGGGTATAAGAACTGCTGTATACCCAAAACTGCACACTAGTGTTCCGCAACTATTTCCTTTCACAAGTTACAAATTACAATTAAGTACGTTAAATAAAAACAACCGGACGTATATTGATCAACAAGTTCAAGTACTAATAAAGATTCAAGATTGTGTAGTAAAGTAAACTCGTGTGGGCGTGAAAATAGTTGCAGTAATTTTTTGCAAGCGTTTTCCGTGTTTGCAAAACCTTGATTGAGCATGATGTTCCGATCATCTATCGTGATTTCGTTGTTGCCACCAGGAACATACCAAGATGTGGGTGATCGTAAGAGGCAAGTGCTTAAAAGTTTAGAGCACCTAAATTAAAGCCTATCGTTGCTGGTTCGATCCCAGGTAGCTCAAAGAAAATCTTGTTGCAATCGGTTTAGGAGACATGATAAAGCAGAACAGCAAGAGCGGTTTGGAGTGAGTCGCGGGTTCAAACTTTTCGGCAGGCGGCAAAAATTCTGCAATATGCAGGATCGGCGTAAGGCCCAATTTTTCGAAACACTATTACTGAAATGCCCGCTCACAATTCCTAAACAGTAAGAATAATTGCTATTCACAACAATTTAATTGATCTCTTTTGCCCATTACAGGAATAATTAGTTTCACTGAGAAAATATAGCCGGAGACAGCACAAGATGAAAATGATTAGTAGCTCGATGCATTATCATCTCGATACATAATCGCACAACCGTTGTACCACAGTCCACAGTAAAATGATTAGTTAAGAAGTGAATATATTAAAGAAAAGAAAATGAGAGATCCTTGTGCCAGAAAAAAGTTCTGTTCGTGCGTCCATCGCAAAAAAAATACATACAGCATAAATAGTTACAGCAGTATAGCAGGATAACTGAAATGGATAAATTCATAAAATGCTGTACTTCAAAATATAGTGCATCCTGTATTTAAATAAACTCACTTTTCAGTTTTCTTCTGATAAGCGTAGTGCACCTAGTAGATGAGCTGTAATGCTCCTCCATGACCACCCTGCTGTTCAATATTATCTCGCCCAACGCAGGGGCAGAGAGAACAGACCGTGACACGGCTTTTGACGTATCAACGTAACATGGCAGTTCATCGTTTCCCTCTTTCCTGCCAACCTCACCAATTTCTATAACAGCTTCAGTCCTCATCAAGGTAGGAACTTCCATGCTTTTTGTCTAATAGCGACTCATCATTCACTTTCGTCTAGTTTCATAAGAAGGCATCGTGATATATATACGTATATATATACGTATTAAGCGCTCGGTTTTAATAGCCAAACATCTTCGTGTAACTAGTTTTTTTTGTTAGAATTTTCTGAACAAGTTAGAGATAATTGTGTTTAAATCCAAAGAGAAGTACTTCTCATACAATGCTACACCAGGAAATTGTTTTAAATTGCGACGGCTTATCGAAACTATCCCCATTTTTCCAACGGCAGACGTTTTTATGTTAATTCTGACAACATAAAAAATATATAAACAGATTGTCGCGCTGATAACGAATTTCTCTAAACAATACTGAATCATCTCAAATAGCTTCAACGAATCTACGAGTTGGGCCAGCGTAACCTTCAGCCTACGATATACGTTGAGCCAACAATATAGTTTTTTAATAATTTGCAAAACCGGCAAATTCCTGCGACAAACATGCTAAATAAACGCTAGGGGCGAGGTTTGTGAAGAATTTCCGTTTACTGAAGAGGTTCATTTCAATCAGCCTCACTGTTAGGCGGCCTCCTAAGCGGCCAGATTCAAGAAAAACAGAGCGTCTCTGTCAGCGAATGCGTAGTTAAACCACAGATGTCAATGTAAAGAGCATTATAACTATCACATAATTTCAAGCATTCCACAGTAAGAGAACGTGATGCATCTCTATTCGGCGTGCTGCATGACATGATGACAGACCAAAGCATTTCAGATGAGACTCAAAATTAGGCCAGAAATATTCAGATTTAATTTGAGAACTAATTAGGTAAATAAATCTTTCCCCGTATTAATTTTGGTGATAGTGCCGTATTTATTATATTGGTGAAATGATTTTTGAGTAAAGAAATGTTGATATAGTACCTAGTGGGTACTGGATAGTTCCACCTCAGCAGAGAAGATGCTCAAACTATCATTTGAGATCTGTGAATTTCATCGCCAGTAATTGTGAAAGAATGCTGAAAATTGGAAGAAATCGCAGTCACTACGCACAAAACTAAGAAACCGACGTTAAAGGTAGTCAGAAGTCAGTAATTCCACGGGCAAGTTAGTCACCGTTTGTGAAAGTAACATTATACTTAGTGAAGTTCCAGGGCCCCAGGGGACACGGAGGAGACCATACCTTTGCACAAAGTTTCATAGTCATAATCCGAGACAATAATAAAAAAAATTAACCGGAATTCGAATTTTTTTTTTCGAAGTTTTTCGTCCACCTCCACAGAATAACACACGATCCAAATGAATACACTCTTTAGAAATATTATGCAAATTCACAATTTTTCATCATTTCCTCAGGTTAAAGCAAGAGAATACCTATCGATGATAACGATAAAATTTTCATATATATATATTATAACACGAACAGCGAACATCCAAGTTCCAACCACTGCCTATAACATGTTTCACATTTGGGCAGGATGAGCAGCACTAGGCAGCAGGTCGGCCTGGGTACGATCGCCAGACAACTGAGACTGAGAGCATCTGTCTGCATCTCTGTTGCCACACAGTATTTGCTAGCCGTACAGCTGCACATAGTCGCTTCTCTTGTTTCCTAAACTATGGCGATGTGGCCGCAATCTGTGAGAATAACTTGTAATGCACGCTCACGACTTCATGCAAGTGAAAATATATTCCGCTCATCACGGAAGTAAATGTTTTATTTAATTATGGAATTGTGTGTGTTTGTAGCCTGCAACGAGAAGATATAATGGCTGTTTCTGTACATATCCACGGTACTCATCGTTTCGTGATATTACCACATGAATTAAATTTTATTTTTAATGGTGGGACCCTGTGCAATCGAAAAAAAATAATGAGCAAGGAGTTAGATTTAAGAGTTTGCATGTGACTCCGGCTCCAGGAGGTTTGGATTATATTCAATAAGAAGTTCAATGTTCCTTTAAATTTCAAAACGGTATCCAATTAAACGGGAGTACATTTCGGACACTTTTAAGACCGGACTTACGGCCAATCTCCAAGTTTCAGTAATTCAGCTAATGCAACGTGATGAAGCTTTGCAAACGTGTTCAATACTATCAATAGGACCTAACGGTGATGTTATGGTCGTGATTATTTTTTTCACTTTTGCCTTAGTTTTCGTGTTCTACGGTATTACGGATTGTAGTTCACAGTGAGCCTAATATATTTTGTTTACTACAACACAAATGCGAACGATGCTTTCTATATACATTTCTAACCAACTAACAGTGATGTTTAGGTCATGAACATTCTACTGATTCCGCTTTCGTTCGTGAGTTATATATAAAATATACAGCTATAGTATACTATGGTATAGTATGCGTATACGTACAGGGAAACAACTGTAGGTATCTCGGTGGCCGATTGTCCAATTCGCAGTGAGCCTAAAATAGTTACCAAATTAATTAACGTAGCTCGATGAAACTTTGCACATCCAATTATATATAACCCTGTAACGGTGATGTTTTAGTCGTTGATATTTTGCTTTATTTTGCCTTCGTTTCTGAGACTAAAATGCCTAAAATTTCTTCTATCCTACATTACAGATTTGAACAAAACTTACGGTTAACTTGGAAACGAAGGCAAAATGGAAATAAATGATCACGCTCTCAACATCAACGTTATGGCCTAATAATTTCAGGTGTAAAATTTCATATTTCATATAATATTCAAAATTTCGGTCAAATCAGTCCAGTAGGATACAAGATATATTAGGCTCACTACGAATTTGGGCCCGTATTGCCGTATAACCGGCAAACCAAGTCGAAAAAAATGGTCACGATCTAAACATCACCGTTAGGTTCTATTGAAAACGCATGCAAAGTTTCATGGAGCTGCGTTCACTAGTTAGAAAAATATTTTAGGTTCATTGAACCTTGGAGACCGGCCACAAGTCCGATCGTAATAAAAGGGTCCAAGAGGTTTAGTCTAAGAGGTTTTCAATCTGGAGAAAAATTATATTTAGATTCTATCATATAACATTATCATCATCGGCAACAGGCCATGGGGTTATTTCTTCATTGCCGACGCTTCTATCAATGCAATTCTACAACTAGCTAGAAAGTTATCGCCCGAAAAGCTCAAGTGTCTATAACTAGGGTGCCACTAGACTAGATGTGACTTCAAGGAGTAAATATAATTGTATGCTAATTTGGGAACACCGTGATTCAGTGATAGGTTTCGTAGAATAATATGCTCGTCACGTGCAGGGCTCGCTCATTGTCAAGGGTGCTGGAGGTAAATCTGCCGTCACGAGACCTGAATAATGAATATTACAGCTGCCATTGGATAAGTCGATCGATGATTCGCATCACGTGTTAGTAACGTGGCCTTTTGTGCTATTGCGGCTAAGAACTATTTTCTCATGTATTAATGAGATAGTTTGAAAAAAATTGCGATGACTCGGTGCAAACCGGCATAACTTACCATAATTGATGTTAAGGGCTGTTAAAAGCATACAGTTTAAATGTGGAAAGAAAAAAATTCTTTTAAATTTATGAGAAAATAGCGATCTTAGTACTTCCATTTTCTCTCATTAATAAGGAGCTCGAAGTATTTTCCAGTCATATTCACTAGTTGTTTCAAAGTAAAAATGAATAAATTATCGGAGCTTGCCAATCTATAAAGTGAAACAACTAATCGCACGTATCTTGATCCAACAACTTTATCTTAGTAGCGATGATTGTTACTGTTATCACACAAAACAGCGGCATCAGCCATCAGCGTTATCAGTTACAACTTACAACGCACACAATTATAATTTGTAGAACGAAGTAATTTTGTGATTCATCAAAAAATATTTCGATTTTCACAGAGACATTTTTAAATTTATAAATTTGTGATCTGTATCTATGCTCAGGTGGGACCGTCAGCTATGGAAAGATCGGGTTCCAAAGGCCGGATCCCTTGTGAATCAAGTCACGAAAAGTTCAAGAATCGGCAACAGGCCATGGGCCTATTTCTTCAACGCCGACACTTCTATTCTATTCTATTACTATAATCGAGCGTTGCTCCATGCAGGAAGAGACAGAAAACAACGGATATCAAATTAGGCGTAACAAGTTTTCTTCCAACAAAAAACGACCCAATGGGGGATACTAACAGTAACAAATGATTAATCTGGATCGGAGAGCGGAAGTACTGAAAAACAAACGCCATGGTGTAGAAACTATTAATGTACAATGCTTAATTAGAAATCGTATTATTGTGTAGAATTATTTCCATCACGGCTCATCGCATACAGCTATAGCGTGGTACGGTGGTAGTATTTATGTAAGAGATGTGACTTCTAATACCCTTCATTGTTAGACTACTTTCCAAAGTAATCGGAGCATAAACGTTCGTTGAAAATTATGTCACGCGTAAACGAAATGCGGGACCTTTTATTCACCTTAACCTCAAAGATATTTAATTTATTTTGAATTAAAATATAGCGTTGAACAGGACCTGCATCAACTGAATGATTTCATCGAGAGCGAGCATAAAATAAGGCATTACCAGCGAGTCATATTCGAAATAAATTGATAAATTAGTTACCCGGTTGTAGGCTGACTTCCTACCCAGTTTTCGATGGTGCCATGCGTCAGATAAATGATAATAGCGTTACACAGTATAATTTTATAAATGTTCTGAAGTTATCATAATCATCAATTGCCTTTATGGTTCGCTGTCCTGAATTCATGCAAGAGAAAAAATACAGCTATAGTATACACTATACAGTAACGTACAGGGTGGCCGGAGCAACATTTTTCGCAGTCTAGTGAGTCTACTAAGCGTGACGCCGCATACTTTTTGCGCTAACCTACGTCTTCCAGGGCTTATTCCCCTGCACGTTCGTTCAGTGTCACTCATCCTTAAAACTTGAGTTGACGTGGCAAATGGCGGTAAAATTAGTTAACTCCTGGTACAGAATATACTCTAGAGAAACCATTGTAAAAATTACAGATAGTTTTGTATTCTGTATTGGAAATTTGGAAATAGAGTCTATATTGCTTAGGTGTATTAACATTCCATTATTCTCATTGATAATCCACAGACGGTCACTTCTCCCCAGCCGTTCCCACAGGTATGCTCCATGCTCTACAAGTACCAATCAGTAATCGTGTCACAGAGACCATTAGTATAATACTTCACCAGGAACATGTTAAAAATTAGATTTTGAAGTTTTAAGTGTAATTTTCTACTTCCCGTACTGTTAGGACTAGCCTAAAATCCACGAAGAGGTAGTTTCTTACCTTCTTGTGAACGAACTTCCGATTCCAATTGCGTCCACTCTTGCTCGGCTGAAATGACAGATTCATGTTCCTGTTTCAATTGTTCTTCATTTATAATTGTATCCGAAGCTCCTATGCAACCTTCTACAGCTCTGCCAAGCTGAACTTTGGGAAGTTGAGTAACTTCAGAAACTTGGCGCACCTCAGCAGCGAGCGAAGCGTCTTCACCACCCGAAAGTTCCTCCCTATTGTCTGCCGAGTCACCAGACTCGGGTGGCGGGGAACCGCTGCTTTTATTCTTCCGGTTTTTCCGGCTCCGCTTCTTTCGACTGGACTTGGACTGTGATTTTCTGTCCATGATGGATGAGAAATACCTGAAGCTGGTCACGTCGTAAAAGGTGTTTTAGTTAGCACCCATCTAGAAAAATGATTCTGGTTCGTATTTGCCTACATGTTTTTCTTAGATTAAAATAGTTCACGTTAGTGATCAGCGCTTCTAAGGCACGAAAATTCTCTCTATACATGTACTTCTAACGCTCGGTTCTGGAAATATGTACATTAATAAGCACAGAATTTCACCGGTGGTATAATTATATGTACATATATTTTCTAAATCAGTGAAAGAAATCATGATGTTGAAGTACAGTTTTCTTAAAGTAAAGTCGATGATATTACTCGGAATCAAATGCACGAAAGAAGGAAAATGACGTAAAAGACTGGACTGGTCAATATCACAAGACGCTTTAGCTATGGCACCAATTTCAGGGGAAATCAAGTGATAAAAGCAGTTAAAGAAAGACAACATTTGCATCATTATGCTGCTCTGCATGTGGAAAGTTTGAGCCGACAGTATTAACGACGAATATTCTAACTTTGAATTTCGGGCTAATTTCTTTTTCAGTGGAAAGTAACAAGGAACGGGCGCTTGCAGTTGAAAGAGTTTAAGCTTTGCGCCAGAATGCGACATTAGCTAGACGTACTGAACCAGCCGTATTCAGGGAGCATCTGTTGCCCTCCGCGATTTCATGATATAAATTCGATTATGCTAAAAGTCCCAGCCAGTATTTCACCCACACAATACGTTGATTGACAAAGTTTGTCATCTCCTCAGCTCGAGTTGCAACAATTTCACCAACTGCTTCACCAAAAGCCTCCTCAAACTCTCATTTCTGTTGGAGTTACGTTTCATATTTTTCCACCGAGCGCAGACTTCACTCGATGGCATCACACAACGTAGAAACTTGCGCTATCAGATGAGAAAACACTGTTAAGCTTAATTAGCCAATACCTTCCTCTAGTATACATGCTTTAAGCCGAACTGGGAAAGGAACTGCATTGGCCGTTTATACCATCAGCTAAAACTTTCCTCGAGTATAAGCACATTTAGGCTTCCCACATCGACACCGAAAAAATATTTTAGTAGTCCGGTAGGGACACTGAAATTCGCATAGGTATAAACAATTCGAACTAAATTGCTTCGGTTTATCAATTTACACTTGATATTAGATGTCAACGAACTCTTCAAAAAAGGATCTACAATTCAAAGAATGTGCACATCATGCAACTGTCATTTGCAAAGCGGTTCTAGTATTGATTCTTCAGATGTGAATTATTTTATCGTGATTTCGAGCTCAAGTAAGGCTGATTCAATAAATTAAGTTGACTAATGCAACAAATTTGACGAGCAGCTATATTTCATCAATTTAGGTTCATGTTCATAACAGTTTATTTGCAGTACTAATGGGTTAAAGTCACAAATGTTACGGAATCCTCAATTGCTTTCAGTTTATATTTAAATTTGCATTGTACGAGCGTAAAATGTAACTTTAAAATGTAACCCGATGTTGAAAAAAAGTGAAATTAAAAAATCGTGAAAAAATAAAAAATGATCTAAGTACTAACTGACAATAACACAAGTTTGGTGCAATATAAGTCACAAATAAAGGGACAATTTACGATTATTTCAAAATTTGTCATTAAACAAGATGGTTTGCACAACGTGGCTTTGAGACCATAAGTATAAGTGGAAGAGGCGACTACTTAATGCCTTCAAGTGGCAAGTTCTTCGCCCTTGAGATCATCAGGCGGGCTGCGTTCAAGTACTTGAATTGCCCTCATCTCCTTTGACCGTCCTATAGGATCCCATCCTATAGCCTAACTTCAACATCATGACCACTCTCATGAACCGCGCTGTAACAGGGGTCTGCTCACCTTAGTTGTGTTCTTAGCAGCTAATCTACTTGATAACAGGCTAAGTTACAGATCTTAGATTGTATATGAACTCCAACAAACAGCAAAAAATTAATTATAAAGAAACCATAGTAAATGCTCATGCATTTCATTTTTAATATATTTTGCATTACAACGACTGTATGAAATCAGAATACAGGTACAATGCCAAGCCGAATAGCTCCCACATTTTCTTCTCCATTGATCGTTAATAAGCTAACTGGCGGCCAGTGGTTGATAACTTGATAAGCATGATGTACACAGCACTCTACAACAGTAATCCCAATATTTCATCATCGTAGGTGCTTGAATAGAAAAATATTTCAATATTCAATAAGTGGTGAGTAATTAGGCAACAAGCTAACATAAATTCATTCCAGGTTTTCAGCCTTACGTTATGAATGAAATTGCATCAACTTGAAAAAAAGATCACGTATCGCGCGTGAGCTCGATGACATGCACAGTATGCTTGTCTTGCATGGGTAAGAGATGCAAGTGTGTCAAGCGGTCTTCTTGTCTCGCTGTTAGCTATTGGACGGTGCCATATGATTTCGGTGCAGAAGCTGCGCACGAGAGCTCTGAGGCCGGGGCGATCCTTTTATGTAAACACTTTTCCTGACAAGACAACTCCACAATTGTAAGAGCATATAAACCATAAGATTATTCTGGACGAATCTAAGCGACCGTAAAGTTAAGCATAAGTTCACTCGTGTTATGTAGTTCGGCAAGGGCAACCCATAGCTCGGCACAGCGGCGAGGGAGAGATGGCAACGGCGCGTCACGTTCACAACATCACTGAAGCCGATCTTGGCACCACTCTTGCATTGAGCCCAGCAATGGACCCCCAACACCTGACACCATCGTCATCGCCGTCACTACATCAAACACCGCGTGTTCTGGCCATTAGTCTTGTTCGCGGACGGCGATTCTCTGATTAGAGATGTGTGGTGTGGTGGCGTTTGTACCAGGCTCCCATCCAAGGCTGGTTTTCAAACTTTCAGGGTCCGGCAATCAGGTAAAAATGTACAGAAAATTTACATTTTAACCAAAAACACTATTCACATGTTGAGCTCACATGAAGACGTACGAGGAAAAAGCATTAGAAAGCCAGAAGGAGGCAATTTTTCATTAAAATTATGGATTGATTTTTGTTTTGCTGCTGTTTTTTTGCTCAAGCCAGTAATCTCTTACATCTTACATCAAACTCTTATATCTAAATTCATATAGACAATAATGAAAGTAACCATATGCCCAGTACTTCGAGCTCACTGAGTCCATTCATTGACCAGAAGTGTAAACAAGGCATTTGTAGGAACATGAATATTATGGAGCTGGTAAATTACAGCTCCATCTTCTAGAATCTAGATCCTACAACAAATTAGAACATATGCTGACAACGCTTATGCACATTTACGTAAATTTTGAAAAACTGGAATGTCGGTGACTGGTAATTAATTGGTTAATTGGAAAAAAACAGCTACAGCGAGGAAAATTACTGTAAGCAAGACAGACGACCATCTTCAGACAGTCGCACCGGCCGGCGTTTCTTGAAGGCCGGGCGCCAGACTGCGCTGTGGACAAGTTCTCAAGGTCTTAGATTAGTGGCGCGTCAACTCAAAACTATGGTTGAACTAATACATGAATATGTAACTAATACGTGAATGAACTAATAGTTTAACCATGACTCAAACTCTCAGCTAAGCTCTTGTGTCTTAAGTATTGCCTCGAGGGAGTCTCATGAAATAATTAATTCGACTGTGGGCTGCAAATTGGTATGAATACGGTACAAATTTTTGGTGTTTCTCTGCAGATAGATACCTCACGATCATAATTTAGCTATTGCAACATAATTAAATTCCTGTGATATTCAAAATTGAGGTTCTGCAAGTAATTTCTGTGAAAAATCACGGGAAATTCTTGTAGAACAAGCAATGAATGGCTTCGGAACATTTCATCTGAAGTAAAACCCTGGAGTTCTCAAGTTTTTAGACTGGACAGAACATAATAATCTAAGTCAGATATTTATTTATTCATTTATAACTATAGTTAAAAGTACGTAATTCAAAACAAACAAGTTTTGCTCATTCAAACAGGCTGCTGCTGGAGTCAAAATTGCCCACAGGAAAATCGCCAACGTTGATAGGCTCCAAGTGACGCAGTTTGCGGTTGCTAACTGCGACGTTACGTCTGACGCCGTCAGTCTGTGCCTGAACTTCAGCTGAGTGAGAGTGTAAGCTTAGCGCCGTGTACCTCTTTACTGACATGGACGGGAACAAAACTTCAAAGGGTTATGGTGAGTAAGCGTTAGTTCATTCCATTAAGTTGATTGTCTTGTCATCCTTGGGTTCTTAGATTCTGTACGAAGAGTTGTTTCCATGTTTGCTTGATAATTTGGTTCGTTTGCTGGTTTTCCTAGAATTGAAGGCCTATGCCCAATAATTTTGTGCCTCTCACAGGCTCTGTTATATACGCTGCTTAGGCCTACCGGACCGGTGGCAATGTTAATTTAAAGTAAAGAATTTTAGGTAACGGTATCCAGTTTCATCAAGTTAGAGTTTCATCTGTTAGAGGCTTTAAACATTTTTAAATGTGAACTAGGTACCTGACCTATTATGTTTCTTTTCGAACTGTTTCTTTTGTGAATCAGTGAATTTAGAATCGGTAAATCGGTGTGTGAATTAATGCAGTGCATGGACACGACACAAGGAAATGTTTCAAAAGCATCATAAACTTCTTAGAATCTACTTAAATTAGTTTAATTATTATTGCTTGTGGTCTTCCAATTCTAATCCAATAAGTAGATCGCGTTTTGTAAAATAATTTTGTTCATTCACCCGTATAGAAGAAAAAGAAAGCCTTATATATAGTTCATCCCAGTCAATCACTTTATGCAGCTCTGATCAAATTCTACTCGATGACCCTCATCTCGCTGTCTGCAGCGTATTAATCGATCTCAGGACCTTTCGGTGATCTTGGAATGCTTGTCAAATTTGATTGCCTGTTTTCAGCCTTCGGTTCAGCTTCCAAGCCGAGCCAGGTTATACATACAATCAGAGGGAGCTCAGCCGTGCACCACCAATTTCTTCACCAAACAACCATGAACGGAATGTCTTGCATATTTCCGTAGGACCGCCAGTCAGCTAAGGAGTAAGCCTCCCGCCAGTTACCAGCCCATGACCTCATCTTGGTTTGAATATTATGGGCTTTACATCACCATACACGGGAGCCAATAGCCCAGAGTGTAATGCTCGTCCACCACTGAGCATTACATCCAAACATCACGTTATACTCCGGCTATAGCTCGAACTATAACCAGCGTACAACGGAATGCCATCGACCAGCCTAGCTCATCATGGGAACTGTATGCAACCTGCCGTGCACCACCAGACCGCTGATCGATCATGATTTCCGGGGCTTCCTTAAATTACGTAACTTTTAATTTTTAGCTCAAAGCATCTATGGTTTGGTTTCAGGTAGCATATTTCTGTTCCAAAATCTATCGTTCTTCGATGAGTGGCCGTTCGAACGTGGGCTGATTCGATGCACGGGCGAGATACGGACGGGTTGGTGGCGAACACCGAACATAATATTCATTGCAAGGCTCCGGCGAGCTCTGTCCGAGTGGTGCAGAATTTTTCCACGTATTGGCAGACAATGCTAGGCCATACTAAAGTAAGCTGTTCTCCTGTGGGTTGATGGGTCTAGTTCAATGAATGTGATCTGTCCGGTGGCCTGCGGCTGATAATGATACAGTCCAGAAGTGTTGGAGGCCACGTACTTGAGGGAAGGGATCATGCCAGTCCAGTTGAAGAGGCAGGGGGCGGTCTCCGACAGGCATCCACAATCAGGTATACATACATACCGAATTGCCGGAACATTCTAATGTTTCGTCGTCGCTTTGACTCCGATAGGCCGGAGATCCGACGCAAGAATACGTTTTGCACGGAACTGACATAAATCATGTGATGTACAATTTGCACAGAACGTGCATTATGCACAGGATGTACGTTTGTACTCGATCTTTGGCTTGCCTCGTACAGTTATTGCCTCTGTGTGAACACTAAGCTTGAACTGGTCACTCGGGTGCTCATCAACACACCGAAATCACGAATGAATTTGTTTTTTTTTTTAATTCCGCGTCGTCAAGTGCCGTGTAGTTGTGCTCCCTGTACCAGCTCCTCCGCTACTTTCGTACAGGGTGATTCACGGAAACTTCCTGATTTGCAGCTCAATAAAAAAAGAACTCATAAAGATATCATTGCGATATAACTTTTAGTTAAAAAAGCCTTGCCTTAATTTTTGTATCACTTAGTTTTAAATATGAAATCGGAGAAATGACCGCCATCATTGTCAATGCATTCAGTTAGTTGATTTTTGAAGTTCCTTTTAACTCGCTGAAGAATGTTGCCTATGGCTAGGAATTTGTTCTACAAATGAGGTCGGAGCCAAATTGGGATGAGCCAAATGTTCATGAGGACGGAACCAAATCTTTTTCAAAAATCGCAAGGAGCCAAATCGGGGGATTGTGCCGGCCAAATAAGGTCACCTCTCAAGGAGATGAGGCGCTCTGCAAAATGTTGTCTCAGAAGATTCATTGAACATCGCGCTGTGCGGGCCGTGGCTCCATCCTGTTGGGACCAGACATCCCTGACATTCATTTCAGCCAGTTTTGGAAAGGCGTCAATCATTTGCGTGTGCCGAGCTGCAGTCCCCATTACTGCGCGTTCGTTTTCCTCAAATAAATGAGTTCCAATTATGCCGACTTTTGAGACCGCACACCACACAGTTACGCTTTCACAATTCAGTGGCCGCTGATGGATCTCACGCGAATCGGTATCACTTCAATAATGCACGTTTTGCTTTTTCACGCTGCCGGAAATCTGGAAGTGAGCCTCATCACTAAAGAAAACGACTGCATCGTGAAGCAAGTTCTCAAGAAACGCTTCACGTGCATTTCGTCGAGCAATGCTCATCCAGTAGCGATTATGGAACGGCCATAAGAAAAGTGAAAAGTACTCCTCGACAGCAAACGCACGCTGCTCACTTGTCCAATGCATAGGGGCAAGTGACTAGGCGGGACAGAAAACTTCATGACCTTGCCTTTCATACGAAATACACCCCATCCTTTTCCTACATCTGGCTGCTTGGAGCGAAATACAAATCAGGAAGTTTTCGTGAATCACCCGTGCCTTCATTACTCTATTGTTCTACATGAGGAAATAAAATTACGTTGAGTTCATGATGTTAACGATAATTATGTGTTAATATATTAATTAAATATTTTTTTATTCAATAATTTTTATATGCATTTCAATTACAAATCTTTATCACTTTGATTAAACTTGGCTCAAGTTACTACTTGAATTACGATTAAGTTCCCGCCACCATGATAACAGAATTGGTGGGACTGGTGTTAACGTGTTATTCACACTCGCGGCAATATTGGTTTTTATTCATTAATTCATATATTCAATTTCGTTTACATTAAAGAATCTTGTCACAAATTATTAGATAATTAATTAGTGGTTAAACCTTGCTAATGTCTTGTATTATTTCAGCCCTCTTCAGTGTCAGTGACAAATCGGGACTTGCTGAGCTCGGCGAAGGCCTCTCCAAACTTGGCTACGATCTCCTGGCGTCTGGTGGAACAGCGAAGAGCTTGCAGGCAGCCGGTCTTGAGGTAAGACGCTCTCCGGCTTGTAGCTTATATTGTCTGATGCTAGGTACTTTTCTACGCCTAGTCTCATTATTGCTTATTAAGCTTGGTCACCATGCTTGAATAAAGTATTCTAATTTTACGAGTTCGCTTTCTTAAACGCAAAATATAGACTCCGTGAATAATTTACTTTTTAAAGTGAAAATGCATTTAAACTTTTGAATAGACTTGAACTGAACTCCCTACTTAATTGAAGGAGGTTTTCAAAGATCATCCAACCTGTCAGGTGACGGAAGTGAGTGACGTCACAGGTGTCACTAGCATGCTGGGCGGTCGAGTCAAAACCCTACACCCTAAAATCCACGGGGCTATTCTTGCCAGGAACAGTCAGGAGCACATGGATGAACTTCGCTCCCATGGCATCAAGCCAATCAATGTAAGTTTTACTGTCAGATTGTAAGGCTTACATATCTGAATGAAAAAGCGAGTAAAAATTCGATTAAAGTCCCTATTGTTTTTCCAATATTTGGTGGTTATTATGCGCAGAAAATTTTAATCCATATTGATCGCATTTCAAATGGAAAAATTGAGTTTGTTCAACCGGCGAAGTTCATTTGCATATTTTTTCATGATTCTTCGTACAATCGTAAATACTAACAAATTCTACTCGTTTCATAATCAGGTGGTAGTGTGCAACCTTTACCCGTTCGCTAAGACAGTTGCAAAGGACGGGGTAAGCATGAGCGAGGCGGTCGAAGAAATAGACATCGGCGGTGTGGCGCTGCTACGAGCTGCGGCTAAGAACTTCTCTAGGGTGACTGTGCTGTGTGATCCTGCGGATTACTCCACTGCACTGGCCAAGCTCAAAGACGAGAAGGACTATGGAGAGAATGAGAGGTTAGTTCCATGAAATATGACACTGAAGTTAGATTTTAGTAGTGCAGTTTCATTTCCTCATGAAATTAGTTTCCAACTAGAGAACATTCCCTTTGCTTAAGGTATTTCAATATCATGCCGTTTCAAACTAAATTTCCAACCATTAATTTTGAAAAGTGGACAACTAATTGTTATCAATCGTTCGTTACAGTGCCCAAGTTATTGTATTGCTTCCTATAACCGTAAGTCGTGCCAATAATTTTTTCTCTTTTGCAGACGTAGTTTGGCCTTGAAAGCGTTCATCCACACGTCGAACTACGACGAGCAAATTAGCTCTTACTTCATGGAGAACCAACAACAATCCGACGTACATCTGAGCTTGCGATACGGGATGAACCCTCATCAGAAGCCCGCCTTCGCATACACGGCCGCACCAACTCTACCTATTACGGGTAAAAATTACATTACTTTATCGTAAGACAAAAGTGAAGATTACATCCACTCAAGTTTTGAATGTGTTGAATATTATCTTTGTTTCATATTACACCTAATCTCGCATCTGAATGAAAATTTTAAGCCTAAAATAAGATAAAATATTATATCATGGGAGCTGTTCCATGGTGCTGTTAAATGGACATTTCCCTCAGCAGGAGCAATTCCTCTCCGTTGCATATTACTATTGGAGATAAATGACTTTATGAATAGCTCGGCCTTATACATCGTGTTCGTGCAGTTCTCAATGGGGCTCCTGGCTTCATCAATTTGTGCGACGCTCTGAACGCATGGCAGCTCGTGAAGGAACTGAAGGAGGCTCTCGGCTTGCCTGCCGCTGCCTCTTTCAAGCACGTTTCTCCCGCTGGTGCTGCGGTGGCCGTGCCTCTCACCGACACTGAGGTAAATTCAAAACTTCAAAGGAATTAACTTATTGTTTGTTTCCATAACTATTTCTTTGGTTTGTGAACGATAAAAAGTTATGTTACTCATCGGAAACGTTCACTTCCTCCTCTGTACTGTACATTCAGCGCGATTCTGATATTTGGCAAACATTTCATGACTATTCAATTTTTCCTTCCGCGCAATTTGTAAGTCATCGACTCGTAATCATACGAGCCACAATACGCATCAAAGATTTCCAGTTCTTTATTTCCCCAGTCAAAATGTCCACATTCTTTCTGCTGAAACTCATCCTCGTCTTCACGCTCCTGACTTTCGTAGGCCGCAGTGTATCAGGTGGACAATCTGGGGGAAATGAGCGAGCTCTCTCAGGCGTACTGCAGAGCTCGAGGAGCGGATCGGATGTCTTCATTCGGAGACTTCATTTCGCTGTCGGACGAGTGCGATGTTGCAACTGCCCGGATCATCGCCAAGGAGGTCAACAACGAAATATTCTGCTGACATCTGTGCATGAAATATTCTTCAATACATCCACGCAATATTTGTTGAAAACAGTTTTTTTTTGCAGGAATGTCAAAACGAATTTACGTTCCTGGTAGAAATGAAACGTAAATTTGTAGAGTTTATAAATTTGTAAAGTTTAGTTTATTGTTTCTCGGATAGAAATTATAGTCACAATTCAATTTCAATCCTGTAAAGAATGACAACTGGCACTACTATTGTGGAACTAATTTCTTTATTAGCTTATTGCGCCCGTTTCTGCGCAGGTATCCGATGGAATCGTCGCTCCTGGCTACTCGCAAGAAGCTCTCAAAATTCTCTCCGCCAAGAAAGGAGGGAGTTACTGCGTCTTGCAGGTAAGCTTCTTTTTATCGTATATAAATCCACGTTTCGTACAAATTTTAGTTACCAACTGTCGTTCCCTCATGGGTATAAAGCAAGGTTCATAACATTTTTCGGTGGTAAAGAAAATTCTTCAAATACTTAGTTCTTCATAGGGACCTTTCTTTGCTGGTCAAAAGACGCTCTTTTTCCACTCTAAATCCGTCGTTGTCAGTGCAGTGATAACGCTCCATTGTTGATGTTATTGAGTAACGTCTTAGTGGTGGATTTGTCTCTTCATCGATCAGGGGAGAGGTTATTGAAAATCCAGTTTTACTAATGAAAGAATTTTTTCTTGAACACTAAAACCCACTATTCTATTAAGTGGATATCCAATGATATAAGAAAGTAAGAATATTGTAAATTATAACCATAGATCAAGCTTGTATACAACTCAAATCGCCGCACGTGTTACGTGAACGCTATCTTTTTGCTGTACGAACGCGAAGATTTAGTCGGTTGCTTATGCTAACTCGGTTTTTATAAGAAGTTTGCTCCTCTGCGTTGGCGATAACAGGTGTTCGTTTCTAACGCTAATAGGATAAAGCCAACTTCGGGATGGGGATGTGATAATGACCTAAGTTTCGATTAGTGATCAATTGATGGCGATCAAACGAACAAGCGTGCATGAGGTCATTTGATTTGATCATGCATCACTTTGCGTTTTTAGCATTATCTGATACGTTTGATCTCGCTTATCAGTGACTACCAAGTTCGTATCAGAGCTGATACAGTTAACCCATTAATTCTGATAGGAAATAAATGTCCCACGCTTCAAATGAGTTCGCATAATAGATCATGGGTTGTTAGCAAGCTAAAATTTCAACTCGTAAATATGACCGTAACCGAAATATTTATATTTACAAATCGGGGTGCTCTAAGCCAATATTACGGTGCCTCATTTTTTGTGAAAGTATTTAGTGTGATAGCTCACATTCAAAGCCGGATTCTGAGGGAAGGCCGGAGACCATCCAAATTTTAGTTGTCAATTGAGACCCTGCGTCAGTTCTTCATTCTGTGGATCCACAACTTCGCGGTATAAGCGTGTTTCAATATGACTTCACGTGTGATCATATACCTATATGCAATTTCAATTATGCGTACGTAAGTTTTGAAAAGATAACTTAAATTTCAATAAATTTTACAGGTTTCATAGTGAACTTGAATTAGCCGATCACTGCTTGCAGTGACAAGTCCGTAAAATTTGGGTCATACAGTTAAGTGTGAAACAATCGATGTAATAGTTTTTTCAATCATTTAATCATCTCGTGAAATAAACGCAGCTTTACTAAATTTTAAGGTTTCTAAATTGTTTCTAATTTATTTGCGAATTAAAAGTTTTCCTCATAGTGGACCTGTTTGCTTATATCATTTTAACCTCTAAACATTCAATTATTAAGGAATGCAATCAAAAACTATAAGGACTAAAAAGTAATTGAAGAGTAAATTCAGACATTACAGTTATTTATTCTATAAATCTGTAATGAATAGTTCTATAAATCTGAGAGATGGAATCAATATTTCTTCTGAAAATATGCAACAACTGGTTTACTATGTACGTTTGAAATTGCTCTCTCAAGTGTCGTTGAAACTATCAAGACTATGTTGAAACTATCAATAATCATGTATTTATCTAGTAGTACATTATTTTACATTACTATTTTTTGCATTTCTCCTGTGAATTCGTTTATCGACTCGGTTAGAAGATTTGTTCAACAACATATTAAAACTTCATTATATGTAGAAACTTGCATGTGTGTTGTAATTTGAGAATTGATTTAGAGTCAAGAAAGCAGTAACGAAATTTAATGCCCAGACTTCTAATGAGGCGCGGTGCCGGTAAGAAAAAGGCTGAGAAAAATTGCTCCAGGAAAATTAACCTTTTTTTCGTGCGATTTATTACTTTGTGAGAACTCCTTGTATACTACCTTACTACATGGAAAGAAAGTTCATTAAATGAAGATTGGAATCTCGCAGATCGATGCAGACTACGAGCCTCAGCCGATGGAGACAAGAACAATCTTCGGCGTCAAGCTCCGTCAGAAAAGAAACGATGGAATAATTTCGGAAAACTTGCTGAAGAACGTGGTAACTGAGAAGAAAGAGGTGGGTCAAAATAATACCAGAACTCGTTGCAATTATTTTTACAAAAGTTTTGATACTCTCTGAAGAATTTCTTTTCGCGTTTATACCCTCTGAAACGTCACTTATTATGAAAGTATTTATCACATATTACGGACATATAGTTACAATTTTATGAGATTATTGAAATTATTCATGGTGTTGCAGATGTCAGCAGACAACCTGCGGGACCTGCTGGTGGCGGCGATGGCTGTGAAGTACGCACAGAGCAACAGCGTCTGCTACGCCTACAGGGGCCAGGTTGTGGGGCTGGGCGCTGGGCAACAAAGCAGGATTCACTGCACGCGTCTTGCCGGCGACAAAACCGATAACTGGTGACGTTTCTACGACCTCATTTCAAGTCATTTATATTTTTTATAATTGCTTTCGCTGTGAAAATATTACATAGACAATTCATATCGGTCACTTTAACTAATAACTTTAGAGTAAAGAGAAAAACGTCTCAACATCAAGAAATTTTATATGACCACTGAATGAACAATTAAAAAGTGTTCGATAACTGGTGACATTTCTACGACCTCATTTCAAGTCGTGTAAATTTTTTATAATTGCTTTCGCAAGTAAAATATTACGTAGACCTCAGCAGCAAGTGGGAAGTCGTGCTTTTCAAAGTTTTTCTAAAATCTAAAGCTTAACCATTTGTTCGTATAGGATTGATATTAAGACCTTGCATTCTAGATTATTTGATAATATTTTTCAGTTTGACACGTTTGGAGCTCACGCAAGTTTTGACAAATTAATTTTATCCAATTATGCACGCATCGCACTTGCTTTGATAAGTATCAAAATAAAAATTATAATATATTAAATTATAACATAATATAATTATTATTATTATTATTATTCCACGAAAAGATTGTCGTGGCGTCTCGTTCGGATCGAACTTCGAGGGCACGTTACAAGTGGCTAAAAAACAATATTGCCTGTTCTCACTCTGATTTCAGGTGGCTGCGACATCACCCAAAAGTTCTTAACTTGGTTTTTAAGGCAGGAGTGAAAAGGGCTGAAAAGGCAAATCTCATCGATAACTACGTCAACGGATATGCCGGTGATGAGACTTAACGTTGAAACATTTTTATTCAGTCAATATGCATGTATCTAAATAACTACGTGATCTCATTTCATTTTTGCATGCATTTTGCTATTAATAATGCAGATTTTTCTATTAAAAAATAATTTTGCACCTGTTGTTTCGCATTCAATCAGTTGAGATTTGTTTATTACTAAATTTGTTAGATGCTTAGAGGCTACACAATCACTGAGTTTTTTTTCAACTACTGATTCGGCTAACAATTGCAAGCGGCTTGAAGTTTTCGCTTTAATTATTTTTGTTGTTTTTTAATTCATTGAAACATTATTTACAATTGTACAAATGCAATTTCATAAACTCGCTATTCCGACCTTATAGTGCCAAAACTTCTATAAAATGTACCTGTTGGGTAATGACCACTGCAAGAAATTTTTCAATTTTTTTTGTAGACATAATTAGTAGGCAACATTAATGGCAATATACGTTGACATAATAACACTATCCGCAGATGTCTCCATGATGAGCTCAGTCCTGAGTGAGATAGCAGAGCCCCTGACGGAGTACGAGAAGCAAGAGTGGCTCGGCCAGCTCAGCGGCGTGGCTGTCGCCTCAGACGCCTTCTTTCCCTTCAAGGATAACATCGACCGAACTAAGAAAGTCAGTTTGAAGACTTGTAAAATTATTTTTAATTGTTCATTCAGTGTTCATATAACTTTTATTTTTAGCGTGGAGATGTTTTCGCCTTTACTCAAAAGTTTTTTTAATAAACGAGACAAAGAACTATGAATTGAAACTAAAATTTTCGTAATTTTTACTTGGCATTTTCAATTATTATTATTCTAAGATTGCATTCAGTGTTCATATAATAACTTTTTTTGACGTTGAGACGTTTTCCTCTTTTCTCAAAAGTTTTTTAGTAAATGAGACCGAGAATTATGAATTGAAACCAAAAATTTTTTTATTTTTACTTGGTGTTAGGCATTTTCTCTATTATTCTACGTTTGCAGCTGGGGACAATATGGCTGTTTCTTTCCGTTCCGAATGCTTTTCTAAATACTGGCAGTACAATTGCAATTCGCATTTAGCTCTTTTTTATTAATGTTTTTATGTTTAATCATGTCAGAGTGGCGTGAGCTTCATCGTTAGCCCGAAAGGCTCCCAGAACGACCAGGCTGTAGTGGACGCCTGCAACGAGCATGGCATTGTTATGGTGCACTCGGATCTCAGACTCTTCCACCACTGAAGCAACCAACACCTACAGTTTAACGACGCATTTGCATCATTTATGTATTGTAATTCATTACTCTGATATGATATTTGTTTGTATACAATTATTAGCGGGCTCTTTTTACCCGAACTATTCGTCGAATTAGACTTGAGTGAAAATATTGAAGTTACACTTCGGTGAGATGTGATAAGCCGCGATCTGAAAATACTGCTAAAGTTTGCTCTTCTGTTTTCACATTGTATTTCTGATTAGAATGCAGAGCAAGAAAATATCGCTTGCACTTTCTCACTGGAGTGCGCTTCAAGTGCATGAAAGTATTTTTTTCAATGCGGCTATGAACAATTTATTGTATCAGAATCTACATTGTATGTGTTTTGAGGATAATGGGTTATAATAAATTACATGGATTTCTATTTAAGAATTTATATTTCCTTTCATACAGTGATGATTGAATTAGTTTTAGTAAATGCTACCAAACAGTGAAAAGCTTGGCTAATGATAATTGGCTAACTTCGGCTCATGAAAGTATGTCGTACATTCCATTGCATTTACGAGTATAAACACAAACATCCTGCCAATTCATTCAGTTCGTATATTATTTTAAACGTCGTATATTTTTCTTTCTCGCAGAAGTGACTGTCAATTTTTTGGGACCAAGTTCTCCGGTTAAATATTTCTTATACATTGTGAAATGCACCTTGCTCTGTTGAGGTAATGACATGCAAAAAGCACATCAGCTCGTCCAAATGCAAGGGCTTCCAGCATGCTGTCCAAAATTTTTACTTCAAATTATGCAGGCTTGGTGCTTGAAATTGTGCAGAAAATAAATAATTGACCAGCTCCATCATCAGTTAGAAAATTTAGAGGATCCAGGTACGACCACAGCGAAAGGTCGAAAATACATCCGGGTTGCTGAAAACCGCGATAGGAGTTCTCGTTCTATTTTGCAAAACACACCAATGACGCTTTGTTCCAAGTAATAATAATAACAAAAATGTTGTCAACTTACATACCAGTTTTCATTCATTTTTCTCTAATCAATTTAATAAATCAGTTAAATAAGTTTGAAAATGCTTATCGTGTACTTGCAATTAAAAGCTGACAGAACCCCTGTCAAAATCATGGCCAAAATACCACTCCCGGCACATGAGGCAGCTAGAGAACGCATCGTTCCCGAAAGATGAGACTCGTCTGCCCGCAAAATCCGCAGCGACGGCTGGGAAAGCGACAGCTCATTTCGGAACGAACGTACATCATAAACTCTTCAGTCAGCCCGAGTTTCGGTGACCGTCCTTTAGATTTATTTCATACACGGTACGTCACCCACACTCCTACGCTTGTATCGATCACAGTCATTGTCAACAAACGATGATCAGAGGCGCTAATGCTTCAGAATTTTAGGATATTTTAGAACCTTTTTAAAATTCAAAAACACCGTTGTAAAATGCGAAAGCGAAAGCAGCGACATTTATTTTCAAATGGTGTCTATAAATCTGAGTTTTTTGTATAGAACTATCAGTTCAGAAATGAACCCTGAACGGTCCGACAGGCAGGAATGTTGACACATTAAGAGTCAACGAAGCTCTCTCGAAAATGATTAATCTTTTAAGTATATACTTCTCATATCATAACTGATATTTTATTAATATTAACTCGAAACTCGGCCAGTTCCACAGTTATGGTGGCAGGATCTGTCGAATTAGACACATAGATCCTAAATAGCTACAATGCACGATCTAGGAATTTTTCTTAACATACATAATCGAAATTCAATAATAATCACCGGCTTTTAGTTGGGTTGTATTAATTTGATAAATTTTAATATCCCTATTGAAAATGTATCAGAAATTTCCATTAATGGATCTCGTTTGCATATCGTAAGCATTGGTTTTAAATGGGGTTTAAATCGTATTTTAATTGCAATTAACTCCTCATAACTTCAATGAGATTATTCTCGCTCTGCCTCGTTTGTACTTGCTGACTAGAATGCTCCTTGCATTTGTATCATGATGAATACGCTTGGCTTATTAAATTTTTATGTCTTATAATATCTATTGTATAATAATCGTATTTAAATAAAATATATATTCGAACCATTCGTCGGGCGCACTAATTTTGGGTGCTTACTGGCTATAGTGTCTCTTTCTATAAAATCGAACTATCAAATTTCGAATGAATGATTTCGAAAAATCCTCTGATATATTTTAGATCAAAATTTTTTTAGAAAAAACTGTGATTTATAACAAATGAAGTCAAAATACTTTAGTATATTTGTAGCATGAACTTCATTTTTACTCTGCTTATTAATTTAAGTAATTGAAGTCCCGCTGAAAAATTTACGGACGTTCAGAGAACTCAGAATCGCATGAGAAAACGACGTTGAAAGTTAATAACAATTGCGCGAATCCTTTCATCACTCGAATCTTTCTTAACTTCAAAGGCTATAAATACTGGAGCATACTTTATATTAGATTTCCTGTTGAGATGATCGAGTCAGAGTCTCAGAAAAATGAATGGGTTATATTGTCCAAATTGTATCACGCATTTATCCACAGCACTATTACGTTATTCTGATAGGCCAATCTTGGTTTGGATGACCGACTCAAAGGCGAAAAATGCATCTCTATATGAACAAAGTCTCACTCATTTATTTGAGTGAAGAATATATAATTTCATAACTGAACAACATGGTCATCTGACTTAGGTCTTTCTGCGGCCTTCAACTAAATCAGTTAGAAAATGAATAATTTATTGTCTACACTGGATATACTAATTAGGTATACTTAAGGCATCTTTTCAACGTCTCTGTCGTTGAAATAACTAATATGAAACCTTAAATGCAGAGTTCAATGATATATGCTGACGAGAGCATCCCGAACTGAAATATTAATAACATTCCGTTCGAACCTGGCAAAACATTTGTGCGTCAAATATATGGCTAATTTGTTTACAAGCAATTTTTTAACATTTTTTGTCTTTTGTGCCTTCTTTGCGCTAAGTGTAGCGAAATGGGAAACGCACCACTCGTTTTTACAACACTTATCTTTAACTTCGCTTCTTGTTGTTTGTTTGTTTGTCTGCTACAAATCTTATAACCGATATTTAACACACTTCTACCTCTCCAATCTATCTGAAATTTTGCACACTTGTGTAAAGTTGGAGACAATGCATGAATCAAATGTCAAAATAAAGGATATTAATTTTATTTTCAATATTAAAAAATTGAAAAAATAATTTTGTCAGCTACAAATCTTATAACTGATAATTGACACACTTGTACCTGTTTAATTGATCTGAAATTTTGCACACTTGTGTGAAGTCAGAGGCAATGCATGAATCTATTAACAGAATAACTAATTAAAAAAATTTTATATTTAAAAAAAATGAAAAATTAATTTTTTAATATTCGAAAATTAAATGAGAAATTCATTGTACATCTGTAAGATTGGAGACACTGGATTCCTTGGAAGTGTTGTCTTTAAAAAGTAATTTTTAACCGTATATTATTAGTAACTCAAAGTCAAAGTAAAAGTTCGCGATATACTATATTCTCTCCATTCATTTGCTCGGACTAGCAGCCTTGCGAAAAATTTTGTAACACTCTCGCTTTGAAATATAATGATGAATTTAAGATATTTTATAGTTATAGGGTTAATTAATCTCCAATTTCACGATTCCAGTGATCATATCCGTTTGGTGATTTTTCTGCCTTCATACATCTTTAGTTGCGAATTCATAAAATAAGAAATCGTGGTCTCACCAGCTCAGCTATATAAGAGCATTTTCTTCCAGGACAAAGGTTAATTCCTTTTATTTATTTGTCTAAAAGTTATCCTGATCTAGTGAATTCAATTAAAATAATAAAAATTTATTTTTTCAATTACGTTTTTAATCTATTGTCTAACGTTATAGTAGCAATTTGGTATGGCGAAGGGGAGGCGTGTGTTAAAAAACTATGACGAGAGCTGCGTTTTGTGAAATTGCATCCTATATACCATAGAGTCATAGACTATGAAGTAAATATGCCCTGGTATCCTGGATAATATTTGCTGTATAGTCACGATATGATTCTATAGCAATATACATCTGTGCATAAAGGGAATAGAGAGTGGAGTTAATGTACATACACTATAAGAGTGACGTAACAGAGGCGTTAATGTCGGTGGTATACGTGAGAATTTTTTAATTTACATCGAAATGAAACTATAAGCAGTGCTTGATGGTCGGAACGACGCCAAATGAGTAGGAAGATGGACCGGCGCCACGTTTATTCGCACAGCTTTAATGTCTCTTGAACCACCGTCGTCGCGATATAGCACTATTGACTGTGAAGTGTCAAGAACGAGCTGATTGTATGCACAAAAATTGCCTCGTTGCTTCATAGTCCACGATTAAATACATACCTTGTGAATTTTTATTTCTATTCATTCGATTGCAAGGGTCGAAAATTATGAAAGACCTCATCATAACCGGTGCCATGGCTGATAGATGATTAGCAATCTCCTTTTAGATTAGGAATTCATTCTAAAAAAATTCTGGATTCGCTATAAAATCAAACCACATAAGTATGCATCCACGTATATTCCGCTAAATATTTTTCACATGATCGCAATCAGAGTCTGCATTAGGAGTCGTTCAACTGAAATCGTGCATCAAAATGCAATGTGATCATTGCGAATTTAGAAAAGTAATATAAAAAAGGATATATTAAAAATTAGAATCACTGCAATGTGAAAATATGCTGAAAGCATTGCCATTTCGTTTTGAACAAAGAGGAAACAATTGTTTTCTTATGTGACTCAATTATAAATGCAGTTTTATGAGGTGAGGAACCGAATCATTGTAATACGTGAAAAGTGCTGAAGTGCTTGCTTTGGGATCAACATTTTCATTATTTTTTATTACTTAAATCACAATTCCGTATAATTGTGGTAAACAGCCGCTTCAGGCAAGTTTTGTAGCTCTGAGATATATATTTTTAAGAGGCCCGTGATGAGTTGTAATATGATTCGCCTGAAATATGAAATCGATTCTTTGTAATAGTTCCTGAATATATTATACATGCAAAAAAGCCCCAAAACAAGCTCTGGTAACTTTGGCGATGTGATTATTCATAGAAAATTCCAAGCCCAGCAGAATGCCGAGGTTGTGAACCGTATACGCAGGTACGATGAACGCGTTGCCCACGCAAACAGAGTTGACCGGAAGCTGAAGCTGGCGCCGAGTAGTCAGAAACCTTTAAAGTCGGTTTTCAATGCATTGAGCTGGAGTCGGTTGGAGCGCAGCCAGTCTGAGACGACGTCCATGCAGACAGACCTCCGGTCTTGCCATGCTGCAGCGTCAGCTGGTGCACAGTAGCCATAAATTTGGGTGTCGTTGGCGAATATATGCGGATTCAAACTATGTGAGTCAATTATGTGCAATACGTCAACAGTATATAATAGGAAGAGGATTGGGCTGAGAACTGAACCCTGTGGTACGCCGTAAGTAATCAACGATGGTGTCGAAGATTTCCCGCGTCGAACGTATTGGGACCTATTGCTGAGAGAGGACTCGAACCACCGCATCACTGTGCTACACAGGCAGAATGATACGTCAAGTCGACGCTATAAAGTGGCGTGGTCGACCGTGTCAATTAAGCGTGTCGAGTAAAGCCAGTGTCGCCGCGGTCTCCTGCTCGCAGAAATGTCGGAAAGCACCTTCAGCACAGCGGTTTCCGTCGAGTGGAGATGACGGTATGCAGACTGGACGCGAGGCATGCGACAGGACTGCCGAAGACGGTTGTTCAGCTATAGGGCCACAACGCGCTCCAGGAGTTTCGAAAAGATCGACAAGCTGCGTTGCACAGTATATAATGCGTTGTTGTGACATCTATCATTTAGTTCAATTTAGGGAATTGTCGAATGAGTCATAAATTTGAAGGCCGCTTATTTTATTTAATTTTTGGAACTTTTGTTTATTCAATTATTCGAATTAATGAATTATTGAAAATAACGAAAATTGCAATAGAAATGTCTCTCTGAATATCTGTCAATGCACGTAACGTATATATTTAGTATTTAGCATAACGTCGGCTCGATTTTTTTGAATAGAATTAAAACATATTCTAATGATAATTTTTTTTTGCAACCAGAAATTTCTAATTCGAACAAAAATAGTAGTATTGTTAGAACGAAATTTACAATTGAAACCAACCTAAACACAGTTTGGTGTTTTACTTCTTGGCAAGTGGCAACAACATGAAAGATTAAAGTAAAAGTTATGTAGCATTAACAAAATTTGGATTGCATGAAAAAAACGACTGTTTCTGGCGTATATAATGTTTGAAATTGCTTTTATTTCAAAGTACATTTTTATAAGCTATTAATGAGTGGGCTAGCGACAAATATTTTTATGAGTCACACTAACGGGTTTTCAAAAACACCGCCCCCCCCCCTTCTAAAAAGCCCACGCATGAAAATGACACAAAAAATATTTTAAATAACCACCGATTCACCAACGAAAATGCGACAAAGTTAGCTAATTCACTGAAAGGTGGTTTATCAGTCATTGACCGGTACCAATGGAAATGCGTTTAAAAAAAATTGGCTCCGCTTCGCAGCTAATATTAGATCACCGCGGTAAAAATACCTCCATACGCCCCCATTTCGATACGTCTTTTTATATTCATTGTTTAAATGAAAGGTCAAACAGTTATTGATGAGCCGATGACACCAATTTCTTCATGGACAACTCACTAAGATATTGACGCAATCAAACGAACGGGCACTTATTTCATCGATGATGCTTCAGAACGAATGACAAAAATTGGCCCAAACAACACTTATAAAAGAAGCTAATTATAACCATTGCAACAGGAAAATTGATTAAAATTATATTCGGAACAACAGTTTTAAAAATCAATTTACCTTTAGAATAAATTTGATTCCTACGTTGCTTATATTTGCTTTACCCCATTCTGTAAGTGATGGTCCCTATAATTAAAAAATATAACTCAATACTCACTGCAGTGAGTGACCGAGAGCGCATTTGCTCGTCGACGAAAACGTGAAGTCACGGACGGACAGACAGACGGACGGACGGACAGACGGACATGGCGAGCACAATAGTGAATTTTTTTTCATAAATGAGAAAATGCGCTAAAAACACTTTATTTAGAATCCCGTGCACCTTCCTTAATTAAATTCCGCAATAATTTTATTATTATTATTATTTCATTAACCCGGATACAATATTTGTAAAATTAAATAAGTTTATTGCAGGAAGTCATGTTACTAATTGGCGCTCAACTCATACTGTAATAAATTTATTGAAAATTTAAATTGTTTATTTCCAATAAAATTAACTCTCGAAAACGTAGAAGTCACATTTCAATTTTCAAATCTAACACCCGCCCTTCTTACTTTTTACTCTTTTTGTTAAGTTTCGTTGGGCATGCTTTTGTCGTTAAATGTAAAGTCAATGGACCCAAGACAGAAGTTTTTTTACTGAATTTAATTACCTGCGTCTTGTATTCTTTCTGTCGATGGTTCGAGTTGTATTATCAGTGTGCTTATATCGCAAGTTCACAAGGAATTCGAAAGCAAAGAAAACACCAAGTAAATTCCTCATTTCGATATTGAAAACGTTTCTGAGTCGAGCTCCATCATCAGTTGGACAAAAAATGAATAAAGTCATTTTATAAGTCAAAATTCTAAGACAGACATAAAACCTATAACATTATATCGAAAAACAGGACTCGATTGGAACAACCTATAGTTCTAAGGGTCACGAAAAGAATATAAAAGCCTAGCGATTCACTATTTCCAGATTATAAGAACTAAACACACTATTGCGACACGGTTTACTTCAGGATACTCGGTTCCACTTCTGGCTGCTCGGATTTGAGAATATTGGAGTCTCTACATATTTTCAAACGAAAACCGTGTCTCACGGAACATAATTTAATTATGTTCCGTGCTACAGTGCAAGTTAATTGGTATGTTCGTAGCCCAAAAAACAGAAAATTCTTGTGCGCTAAATGCTCACCTAAATTTACATCGCATACTCATATATATTGTTACTATATCATACCCAAACTATATTGTTAAAGCTCATTGAACTTTTTATTGGTAGATAATGAGTGAAGTATTTCCCATAAGCCTGAGCAAGTCTAATATTTGGAAATGCCTGAACAAGTCCAAACATCAGAGAAAACAAAAATCATGACACTCCAGGCCATCTACATCTCAATTTAGTGCCATAATTGCGAAATTTCGAGCACAATAACTGTCGTAGGAACATCAGCTGAAATGAAATGTCAAATAGATACAAATAAAAACAAGACAGGGAATACATTATGGGCTGGACACGTATCATCAATGTGCATGAGCTTTGTGAGATGAACTCGTGCAATTGACCATTGAGTAAATTGCAGAGTGTGCGTGGACATTGATCGTATCTATCACTATGATTACTGGTCTATGCAATGAGATGTTCCCAACAGTTGTGTTCCAAGAGAACTAATCACCAGTTACAAACGTCAGGATTTGCCAAGCAAATAACAGAAATAGTAACTGCCATTGGCTATAACTCCAAGTGCATGTGATCTAAGAATAAACGTATTGCTAGAAAATTTTGAATCAAGGTTCCTTGAAACGCTTGTTAACTTGTGCATGAAGATTTCACACTTATGAGAATCAAAATCAAAGCAGTGTGCTATATAATGAACGTGGCCGGGTACAATGTCATCTTATTTTGATTACTTATGGTTCAGCTTCAGCACCAAAGTTGGTAAAACTTAGGTTCTGAATAATATATATCTATACATAATTAGATTTATTCTGTTTGGAGCAACTTTTAATTCACTCATCGAGGCAAAGAAAGTGCAGGTCTAAACCATCTCAGACGAATGCGGCAGAGCAGGAAGAATAAGCAGCTTTTTTCCGCTGCGAATACGACTCTGAATCGACCGATGTTAAGCTCATTAAGAGAAAAAAAAATATTAATGTATACGCAAGGTTTCATATATGCAAGATGGCTTAAAATACTCTTGATTGTTACAATAACAAGTAAATGAAAATTGGCGTAAATTTGGTTTGAGTCGTGTGATATGACGAATAAATCCCGACTAAAATCTTGAAAAAGCGGGGCACTCTCGATCCTAGCTATTGTGTACATTTTCTCTAGCGAATAGGTTTTGGAACTTGATTTCATCGAGACTTTTGAAAAAAATGAATTTCTATACGTTATAACATTTAAGATGTAATCTAAAGCCTAAACAGTTATGTAGTATTAGTTTGTATAGTATTATAAACGAATATTTTTATTATTGGTGCTAGTATAAGGATCTAGAACCCAAGCTAGCGAGCTTGGCTCGTTGCAGCAATTATGAAAGGAAAGTACAATTTAAAACATTACCTACGTTTGTCAAAGAAAAAAACGCACGAATTAATTCAAAAGTCGAAGATAATTTTTATTTGATCTTTGTCTCATTTTTTACCTAATTAAAAGCTTGGTCGTTGTCATCGTTCAAGGAAAGTCAGTCTAGAAGTGGAATGCGCGAAAAAATAATCGACTTTGGAGTGTCCCGTAGCTCTGACGGCTTCCCTTGCATTCCTCAAACTACCGGCAACCGCAACCACACATCAAACTCGTTGCGTCTCTTCATAAGCTCATAAGTGAAATCGTATTACTTTCGTCAAGCCAATCATGTTGAATTTATTTCATGGAAGTCAATTTGTCGATATTAAAGAAGCGCCATCTGTCACGACGTAACTGCCAGTGGTTAATCAGTCCAATGGCAAGAGCGTTAGGCTCTTCAACGTCATGTGGAATGTTTTTGTTGTTTAGTTTGTTTAGTTGGTAAGCTAGAAAAGATTTGTTAGAGTGCGTTCTGCAGGTTTAAAGTTTAAAGAGTTCTAAAGAGGTTGAATGTTGGTGAGATTGTCTATGTAATTGCGAGTATGAAGATGAGGGGAAGTGGCGAGATAAAAAAGATGGTAGACTGTGTCATGGTGGGATATGCACCTCCTGCCCTCGGGACAAACATGTTGGGTTCTGAGTGGGGAGGCCCCCTGAGGATGGAGATTTGGAACTAAAGGGGGATGGAGGAATGGAACATAACACGAGTATAATAGTTTGCGGCAGTCATATAAAGTGTAAAATTTGTGACAGCCGGGATTATAATACGTACTCAGGAAAGCAGCCATGCATTAAGTATAAAGCAGTTGAGGAAGAGATAATTCGCCGCAGAGCTAAAGAAAGACCACGTACTCATTCTCACATACAATGATCCTCACTCATCACTGCCCACGGGGTCAGCTGGAAGCTGGCTACAGAATTCTGTACACACCCACGCTCGGGATGATTTACTCTGTGTGTCTTATGGAGATGAATCATTTTGGAAAGCAGTGGCAACATACACTTGAGGGTATACTATATTCAACAGCAGCGATACATTGGCGTTGTGTCTAAAATCTTAACCTGTGGCGGGTGGCTGCTGGGTGTTCCAGGGCGTAAATGCGGTCACAACAAAAACTTTTTTCGACTCGTATTAGTCGAAGATTCGCCCTCGATGCGTATATATTCTTTCATTTCCCATCGCTCATGCGTTGCAGGCTCTCCTTAAATTAGTTTGTGTCAGGGTTTACCACTATGTCAATTTTTGGAACAAAATTGTTAGAAAAGCTTATCAAAAATGTTTCGACGAATTGATATAAATACAAGTTGAATGTCAGGCTCCTAACAAAAAAATTAGTGAGTCGCTTAAGATAGTTCAATTAAAAATGGGACCGATGCTTTTTGTCGGGTGTTAGCATATTATAAGCCCTCAAATAAATTTAAACCTTACACAGAATGTGATCGCACAGTTGCGAATTTACTGGGCTTCGATTTCTAAATTCAGGTCACATACTTAGCAGCAACACCGAACGAGGCTCCACAATAGCTTCGATTTCGAGAAGCCTCAAATTGCGTGTGCGGATTCGGACGGTCTTGGAATATTATTAGGAGTATTTCGTCTAGAAATATAGCTAGAATACAAGTGCAAAGTTGCAATAGCCCACCGTAGGCTGCAGACGAAATGCGTGTACGTGAAAAAGTATAGCATCGTGATATTATGTGAATTGAACTTTCAAATTATTTAGGTATTGGTATATTTTCTTTTATATTTGTATATTTATTTTCTATTGGTATTTAGGTATATTTTCTACTCGTACAATAAAATATTTTTGTACGTAATATATATTCTTTCACATAAGTTTTTAATACAGAAACTTTTCCGCCAGGAACTGGCAGGTAACACTTCTACTGACACGCTACTTTGAGTTGTCATTGAAAATACTTCAAAAATTCATATCATCCCCACAAGTTGACCATCGAATTATTTATCGTCGCTTTCAAAAGTAAATTTGCCATCGTGAAAATCTATTTCGATTTGAAAGAAGAGCTACTGGCGGTAAACTAAATACGAAAACGCGATGTGCGGACCAAATTAGACGACAATTTGGAAGAAAAAATATGTTTGCAGTGAAAGCGAAGGTAAACTCGCCAACGATCAGCAATCGAAGAAGATTTACTTCTAGATACACTTATTCGATTCTACTGTTATTAAAATGAATTAACTGACGTAAGGGAAATTTTTGGCCGCATTTACGGAAGTCAGCTAATTGATGATTTGTCCCATCACATCATCTACATCATCGTGGCGGTTGACATGTACGCTGCGGTCATAATGCTGACAATTATTTTATTCTCGCTTAAAAACAAGGTATTTCAAAGAGGATTAAAACAAGCCCGTTAAGAAAAATTATATGGTTAGGTTATTTTTTATCTTTAATTATCTCCTTTCTTATTGTGAAATACAGCGTATACGTTTTAATAAATTATGCCGCACTTTGAAAGCAAAAGCTTCCGCATTCCCATTATTCTCGTGGAAGCTCGGCACATCTGGTCTGCCCATATTTTAAATGAACTGTGGTCATTGCTTATCAAAATATTTATTTATTCGGCAGCACCAGGCATTAGAGGTCTGGCCATTTTATTATTACATTTTCAATACATGAAACATATTTTCTGGAGAGTTCCTACGATGCTTACTTTTTTATATTTTCACCATTTCTATTGAATTGTGGTTTCATCATTTCAGCTTTAAAGTAATTAGCCCTAATTTAAATTCTACATTAAAATAAAATAAAACTGCACCCGAACTCGGAAGGAAAACTCAGTAAATGTGAGGACTGAGCGCTGAGCTAACAGCTGTGCTCTGTGGGCGAGAATTAATTGCACAATGCACATCACGTTGCTTTACTTATTGCTTTTAATCATATTTTGATTCTCAAAATAATTTCGAAGCTGGCATCGAAATAATGTGAATTCTATATTATAAATGGGAAATACAAATCATTATTATGAATATTTGTATCATTGGTGATATAATTAGAGTTTACTGCTCAAGCATACTAGCTTGAATTTAATAAAAATGGAAATTGAGTATGGTCCTGTTTCAATTTCTCTCTATTACTGTAGTTATGTAGTAGAGACTATCATATTTTATCTGATAATAGACTATGTAGACAAAGATATGTAGATAGTAGACAAAATATGTAGTAGACTATCATATTTTGAATAATTTTTCATCTTGAGGAACGAGGATGAACTAAATTATTACTGACCCTCCCAAATTAAGCTGTTACTGAGGCTGTAACGGCAAAACTTATTCAACTTTATAACAAACTATCAGCGGAAGTTTCACAATCTGGGTCTGCAAATTCTACGGAAAGACGTAAGTTTGCAAGAAATGGAAGCATTGAAGACTTCGGATTAAAAGTCTAATGAGGGAGCCATATGGCTTAAAGGAGCCTCACGGCTCCTTTCAGCGATGCGACGACCAAGCGCAGCCATCATCCGCCATCATCAACATCAGCTCAGAGCCATACTCTGAAGTTGGTCCTTCATCTCTCCTGCTCGCCAATATTCATCACCTTCCGAGTTATGCTAAACTTACGTGATAAAAGCGACACTTCAGAGACTCCATTCCATCACAAGATTCAAACCACTACACGGACCTCGAGATTTCGCAAGATTGGGACATGAAGTCGATTCCTCAAACGCTCTCAAATCCTTGCTAACTTTTTATACGTGAGTGATTGGAAGAGCTCTAAGGGACGACAGATGTTTTCCTGACCAGAAATAGGATTGGTGGTGAGACGATTCATCTTTCTCGTTGATGGACGATCCCAGTTTTATGAAGAATGGATAAGCATTATAATTTAAGGTCAGACGTGAGACAAAAGAGCTTGAAACAATAATTCTCTTCTAAAAACTAAGTATCTATAAGGAGCTGCAAATGCGAGTAATTATAAATTATTTTTATCATGACAACACAGCTCATCTTTTCCCTTTCAAGATGCTCGAATATTCTTTTCCTCCTTCTTCTGCTCCGGAAAAGTTTAGAAACATTTTCTTGAGAGAATCTTCTGCTTCAACTCTTCTAGACGATCACCCTGCAGGCTCTAAATTGAATTGATTTAAGCGTAATGGAATTTGCTTCAGGACTGAACAATCACGCAAGGGCTACGTACGTAGTTCACACCCAGCCCTTGAGAGACTAGGGAAGCATTTACGAAGGAAAATCAAACGTCGCTATATGCTTTGTTGCCCCGTATACTGCCTATATATGGTCGTCATCTTTATTCAGACTTGATTTTTGAATAACGTCAGGAACAACATTGCATCTGGTAGAAGTGCGATATTGTAGAATTTATTGAATTATAAAATTCTACTAATTAAAAGCCATTTCAGATAATTTAACACAAAATGTACACTCTTGCTCATGTTGAAAACAGAAAAATATTGTACGATTTTCCCGTCAAACTTTTTTTTGTACACTATGATTATGACTGTATTTTTTGTCTCAACAAACCAATTAACGAATTTAAAAATTTAAAATTCCCTGCTTGAAAAAATCCCAGCAAGGAATATCGGAATCGCTTTTGATCTTCTTACTCCAAAGAGTTCGAGAGCCACGAATCATAATGATTTGTCAATATGACTATATTACTTGTGCACTTTGTATAACCATTTCTCATTCTTTGAAGCGCAGTCATTCTATCGCACGGGAGTAGAATGAAGGCCGTCGTGACTATATAACGTTCTCACTTCCAAGACGTAACGATCGCTTGCGCTGATGAAGCATTGTCACGTCTGTCGTTATTTGATAATACGCTCCGCTAAATTTTGACATAGAATTTTGCCGACAATAACCTAGAAAAATTCTTTTTGCTGCATTGACTAAAATACGGCGAAAACCTCGTTCAATTTTATTTTAATAATATACAATAAAATTTAGACCGCGACATTTTATTAAATACGGAGAACTGGCTTTTTTCTCATTGCATTGTCATGAGCTTCTTCAAAGAGAAAGAAAAACATAAAGGTAAATAATGTAGTTCAACATTTATTTCACGAAACATCATCAAATGAAGAATAAAAAATCACTTACGAATTTATTCTAAAGTCATGACCTAAAGTAATTTTTTGCTCTAAGTTTGGCTCTTGAGAGATCTCAAAATCAAAATCACTCCGGCTAAATGGAGGCAATATTGAAACTTCGGGTTAATTAAAGCTCCCCGTCAGAAATGAAAAATGACCTGAGCATTTTTGGAAGAAGCTTCCGAGGTCGGCACCAAATAAGAAATAAGATCCCCAGAGTGCCTGTTGTTGCCGGCACTGCCAGAGTAATATCAGCGTCTGAAAACTGCACGTGTTTAGCGGCAGCAAGAGAGCCTGTAGAGCGCGGGGCGGCATGCGTGCAGTGTTGGCGTAGGCCTTACACAGCTTGCTGCTTGTGGGGCATCTGCATGCCGGGACACTTTATCATAAGAATTGATAGCACACCGTTTATTAGCTCATACATATCATTTTCATTCAGCAGTTTGTTGTGTCCTGAGATTATGAACCCTGACCGGTTGTTATTATTGTTTTGAACTCTATTTATTGCTGTTATTATTGTTTGAACCCTGACCGGTTGTTATTATTGTTTTTATTATAGTTTTGATTAACAATATTTTTCGTTGTAATTTTTTATAAAGTGGAGGCATAAGGCAATAATGGAATAGTAGTAATACATTCATATCGGAGGTAATTTTCAGAACATTTCTAGACAACGCAATTTCGATGCAAATGATGCAACAATTCCATTGCAAGTTACAAATTAAGTGCCTTCTTTTTTTCCTACACGCCTGTTTCAATTCCTCCATTCCTTTGCCAACAAGTATTTAATGAACTATTTCAACGGAATTATTCTCTTGACTTTTGATAATTCTTCATAATGAAAAAGGGGATTTAGAATTAAACTCATTGAAAATGAGTGACCTTTCTCTGGTTTCAAATTGAGCGTTATTTTCGAGGATTAACAAGCATTTGCATGCTTTTTCAAGATATGATTCATCTAATTCAATTTTTTCTTACTCCTAGCATTATACCATAAATTTAATTTAAATTTATTGATTCAAAATTTGTTTATAAAAGACTTATTTCTTTTGGCCCGAATGCAGCAAGGTGGAAATACTAAGACAAAATATAGCTCAGTACTCACTGCAGTGAGTGACAGAGCGCGCATTTTCTCGTCGACGAAAACATGAAGTCACGGACGGACAGACAGACGGACAGACGGGCAGACGGACGGACAGACGGATGGACAGACGGACGGACAGACGGACATGGCGAGGACAATAGTGCATTTTTTTCATAAATGAGAAAATGCGCTAAAAGTAGCCTAACTGCCTTCGGTGCCGCACTTTTTTGCTCCACAGCTCAACTTTAGTTGGTAGAAGTCCTGTTCTTCAAGGTCTGCTCGAACATATCGAAAAATTGCACAAAAACTTCATCTTCGCTAATTATTTCTGTTACTAAAAAGTTAATTGACGTCGAATGATGAAAAAGTCATTGGTTAAAATCAATGTTAATCGAATAATAACTCTGGCTGTCATTTGCGCTTATATATAGAAGGACGAAAAGAAGAAAAGATGAAAGGCATGGAACATAAAGCTTGTTCCATATATAAATAAAATGGGGCACAGGTAAGAGAAATCGCATCATGTACGCGAAGAACACAGTTTAAATGCATATAGAAAATAATAAAAGTTGAGTTTTTCATGTTGATAAGTGATGATTTGTGATTTATAAATAGATATACTGCATGTTTAAAAGGAATTAAAGTATTTTCGACCATTCATGTAATGAAGAATATCGTTAAATTCGCTTCTATTACTTTCTAGTATGGCTTATTATTTCACAACTTTTTACTGACTAACAATGAAGAACCTAATAACGAGTGAATGAACATTGAGGATTTAGTGGAAGGCCCAACATTTTTTTTCAAATTTTGAATTGCTATACAGGAACTACCATTATACTAGATAAGTTATCACACTTCGCAATTCGGTGTTCGCAACAAGTTGAACTTTTCTGCTTGATCTGACTCCAAAAGATCGCAATATAATAATTAGTCGTCGACAATGAAACAAAACTGATTTACACTAATTATTTTTTTTATATCACTCAAATCTTCAAATCTTCCACAAGTTGATAATCGAATTATTTATCGTCGTTTTCAATGTTAAATTTTGCCATCGTGAAAATTTATTTCGATTCGAAAGAAGAGCTAATGGCTGGTAATCTGGCTACGAAATCGCGTTGCACTCGAAAATGTATAGAGCTCACAAATAAATTCATGAACTACCGAAATATTTGACATAAAACAAGAACTTATAAACTCCAAAATTACGAACCAATGAAATCTGACAATTTCTCTCTCCTCGCACGAATGCGTGTTAGTAGCGACGCTGCATGATACAGAGCTGAGGAAGCCAATCCAATGCTGCTGCGACAGTTCATGTGCTGAGTGCATGGACTTCTATTGTCGCGCACAGTGACAAGGAAAATATGACTTTTGTCAAAGAAAGAGAATCTGAAGAAAATTTTGCCGTTTAAATTTGACTCGTCGAATGGAAAACATGCGTGCAATACAGTCGAATTTTCAAAATGGATGCCTAAGAATACGGAAATTCTCAATGTTCGTAGGCTGTAAGCAACTGAATTGAAAATATTGCGTTGAAACACTGAAATAGACTAGTGGTATATCACCACAAAATACTTACTTTTTCTTCGATTAACTAGAAGTGTAAAAAATAACCATATTTAGGTAGAAAATATTTTCTAGTTCAGCTTCATTATCAGTTCGAAAATTCTATCTCCTGTAGATGACATAAATTGGTTGGAAACATTTTTTAAATGAAGGTGATATGAATTTTCGAAGCATTTTCAATGAACGCACATTACAGATTAACGCGTGATCTTAATATTTGTACTGATTGAATAATTTTTGGTACGAATAACATTGATCTATATTAAGTTATGGGAGGAAATAATTTTGGTACTGCAAATCCCCATTTCATTTCATTACGAATAGTCACGAAAATCGTGCTCCCATCACCAACTCAGTAGTCAATCTATAGGCAAATCAGCACGTTTTAATATTAAGCCTTGTCGCACAGTGTATTTAAGTTTTGCTGCTGTTCCTTGATTTGCATTTAAGTTGCAATTAAACTGCGAGCCTGCAGTGTGTCTGAGCCTGTATATGTGATCGCACTAGCTTATTATCGGGAGCAGGTCTTGCAAAACCCGCCGCCAGATAACGACTGCGTCTCGACTTAGGCAGTGAACTAATGTTAAACGAAGCCTGTGCGTTAGAAATGCAGAGCTGAGCTTCTCGAGTAGCGAACAAAGTTGCCAAAAACATAAAAATTTCTCGAGTTTTGCCCCAGTGGCATTTGAAGTTCAAATGAGAACTTCGCATCCAGTTGGTCTGTCGAGTGCAGAGAGGTCCCCGTGAAAGATTGATAATATGTGGAGAAAATTTAATAGGGTCATGTCTAAATACTTGAATGTATTTAAGGTGTATCGGTATAATAGTTTATTCCAGATTTAAGGATATTCATGGGAAACCTGGGTAAATATAATTTGATGTGCCTTGCGTACCGTCGTTAAAATTCAAAAATTTTCCGGCTTTTGCTATGTTAGCTGCTGAAAAATATGAGATAAATATTTTCCTCTTCTGCTGTCGAGTTTGAAGGCCAGGAATCTGCCACAGATCTAGAAGCTCTCAGCACTACACACGCCAGCTGAGCCAATTGCATACATAACTGGAGTGCAGGTCGTGCGTCGCAGCCCTCGGCGCAACATTTGTCACCGTTTCAAACAAGTTCTATCTGCAAAATATCCCTCAGGCCAAGGGATATGCGTGTGCTCTCTCAAGATTTATTGCTCATACGCTGAGAAATATATGAACAAAAACAATTGTCACTTGCAGGAAGAGAGACAGAATTCCCGAGTTGCTGGCTGGCGAAGTCTGTCTGAAACTGCTTGATGCAAAAATGGCAAACGAAATGGCCATCTATTTGAAAAATTAGGGACATGAATCTACATCGAATAATCAAAGACAATTTTAGACATAATCATGATATTTTTCATTGATACTAGTTGGTAGTTTCGTCGTAATGTTCAGAAATAAACGGGAATTTCTACATATTACTGAATTTACAACATATTTCGAGTTTAATGAAGTCCTATCAATTCTTACACCTTCGGTCAGTTAAAACAGTTCCAGCAGCGATAATAAATTAAATTTTAAGTGCGGTTCAACAACAAATCTATTAAGCAAAGATTGGGTCATTCCATCCTCATTCTGCGTCATTGCGTTGCGCCCTCAGCACACGAATTGAAAATCAAGCGTTTCTGTTCCAACTTTGAAAATAATGAATTTGAATTGCTGGAACTGCTCGTATCAGGTGCATGAATAGTTCATGCCCGCACTTCTAGCGCTGCCTTCATAAATTCAACGGAGTTGGGGTTAGACAGGATTTGGAGCCATTTGAGCAATGGACACCACTTCCATCTTTGACAGAATGCGCCGCTGCTGCATGAGTAAGTCCACAAGTCAGAGGTGACATGTCGCTCCACTTAAGCCAGGCTCCAAGTCTCACATTCCTCGTCCTCATCCGCCTGATGAAGTATGCAGTCAGGTTCCGTGCAGGAGGTCACACAAAATACGAATCGCAGGCTGGCTCAGCAAAGTTGCCCCCTTCGTCGCCTCCTAATCCTTGAGAACGCAAATGACAAGCCTTGTCATTTCCTTTCACCGTGACTTCGAGAGGATAAGGTTTACTCGCATTACAGTCAGCAGACGCCTAATTTACCTTGCGGTATTGAAGATTTATAATTTTCCTGTGGTTGAAAATGGTTCACTTAGATTTGAAAATTTGTCTACCGCATCACGATTCTAAAAATTTGAAAATTTATTTTGAGCACTTAGCTGTCCATGGCAATTTCAAATGCATCGGTGCATGAAAAATTGTGATGCATTGGGGAGTTACATATATAATGCACTACGTTTTAATTGTGTTCCATAAATGAAGATTTACCTGCTTTGAAAGTAAAACATGCACAGTCGTGTAAATTTTGGTACGTTGGGATGTTACTGTAACTGAATTAACGCTTCGATATTACCTTTTCACCTTAAAATAATTATTTTATTATAGATAACAATTTTGAGAGACTCGGCATTTGCAGAGAAAATAAGAGTGAAGCCAGAGTCAATCAAATGTAAGTCAGGTGCCGGCTCATGGACTTATCAGCGTCCATATCATCCCTTGACCTGAGGCGCTCGGCGACCCTGCAATAGCATCCCAGGTTATGGAGATCAAGACTGGGATGGTCAGCTCAGTCGTAAGGCAGAGGCTGCGGAGGCTGGTTGTGTGTTCGTGTCGCCTCTGAAGTGACCACTCTAACCCCCGGTGTCGCGCGGTGTGATTGATGCTCGTGTTTAGACTAATTTAAGAATATTCCTAACTTATCATTGGATATGCGATGTAACAAATGTTAAGTGATATCAGCGCTGCAGAGTATGCTAGTGAGAAAAAGTTTATTTGTTATTTTGTAGTTGATTTCGCTATCAGATCGAAGTGAAATTAATTGATTGTAGCATCCATAAAGCAGACTGGCGGCGAAATGTTAGATGCGCGTGCTATAACAGTGGTGCTAAGCGTCGCATTTGTGGCGGTAATCTGGGCTAACTTGGCCGTCCTGGTGCACGGCAATCGGGCTTTGGAAGAGTATTCGAGCAGCCCTGAAGGATTGGAGAACAGTGAGTTATGTCAATATTTGCCCTCTAATGGACCTTAACTCGCAAGCTTCTTGCTCGGTTCACCTGCTTTTGGGAACTTCAAATACGAATTAGAGTTTCCTATCCCTTTCTTTTGATCAATGTTTATTTAAGCATGGAACTTGCAAGGTAGAGATCTAGGGTGTATAGATGAAGATCGGTAATGTAAAATATTGGATTAGAATATTTATTGCTACCCTGATGTGTCTTATGACTCCAAACTTTATTAATTTTCTGACTGTATTTGTGTTCTAGATTTATCGAACTGACGATGGAGCTGGTCTCCGAAACGTTTTCAATAGAGAAATACTGAATTTTTGTGGAGTTTTCTTCGCTTTTAAATTTCTATTTATTGCTACGTGTTGTGAGGAGCTTTACTTACAAAACAACTATTATCATTTTTTATTGAAAATTACCATACTGAGCACCTGGTGGAATTGCGGCTGACAATAAATCCAGAATTCCACCCTGTAAATAATAAAATAAAATAAAATCTGGATTAAAGTAGATCTATTCTTCGTCTGTAGCTTCTCGAGTAGCGAAATGATATAAGCTAGAGCTAAAAAACATTTTCACTATCTTGTTTTCATTTTTACATCGACTGAATCCAATTTTCTTTTTTAAAATGCAGGAACCCCGTTATTTCATGAGCATGAGTTGCTAGCCTTCTGAACTTAATGCTTCAAAGTGTCGAAAAGTTCTTAGTCGCCACCCAAATTAGGCGTGGTTAAAAGAGAGAATGTTCGTATAATAATGAATTTTCGTATACTATTGCAACCTGTCAAACTTCGTTTGGACAGGTTGCATCATTTGCCTTCCCGCCAAAGAACGTTGGCTTTAGTTTAGCTCTAAGAAGAATCTACCCAATCGGCCATCTTCAGTTTCGCGATGCTTGACAATATTTTTCGCTAAATACCTATAATACTTAAAATTCTCTGTATTTTTTTTTAACGCAGCGAGATTTGCGTAATAGGAATGCCTGCTTTAGGCTCGTCAGGATTTCTATTGGAATGCGCTTCGGAGCGTGGTTCAAGTTTTCCCATTTATGTTTTAGAAACATGCGGTGACACAGCAGCATTCAGTGCCCGGTAACAAATTATAAAAGTTGTAGTGGTCAACCAAAGGTTGTTAGCTTCACTTTTCCTGCGAAGAGCACTCCATCCTAAAAAATGTGTTCCGTAACTTTTAATTAGATAAATAATAACTTTGGCTAGTAGTGATTTGGCTTTTGATTACGGCGTAGCTGAGACCAACATCATTCTTCAAGCTGCATCGAGTTTTTACGGATGATCCAACCTGCTGACGCGATACAATCTAGATCCAATTTTTTATTCTGGTCGAATTACTGGGTCTCAGTAGGAAATTTTCTTATACAAATTACGTCTTGGCACAAAAATATTTCACAACAGCTCAGCCTGTTGTAAAAGAATGTGAAAAGTGAGCGGTTCTTTTTAAACTGAAGCTTCTTGCTCGGAATATTCTTCAATTTAAATCTGATGAGAAGATTAAGCCGCCCAAGGGCGTCAAATTGCAATGCTTGCTGTTGTGCACGAGAAATTCTGGATAACTTATGAGATGAAACATTTTCTGCATAAATGTGACACTGTGATATATTTTATTACTGTGCGTACGTTGTTAAGGCTATCGGGCACTTTTTCTCATGTCACAAAGTTAGGGAAATGTTATTAAATTTCCTTGACAAACTTCGCTCAGAATCCAAATTTCCAGTTATTAGTTTAACAGAATTTATCCACGACTATTATGTACTTCACTTTTTAGAATATTTCAATAAAAATCGAAGTTCAGTAAAGAGTCCTACAGATAAAAAATCAATAAGGTTAAAGATAATTCTTGTCCTTGAACAAATTTTCCTCGTTTACGCGAAACGAGTCTAAGCGGTCAAAACGTGATATATAATTTTAAATAGAACTCTGCATAAAAAATGCGAAATAATTTTTTATTTTCGTTAGTGGATGTTCCTCAAGTGAGTGGAAGGTGAACTTATATCATTAGTCGACTTTAATAGCTAATTTCCTGAAAAATGTTAAAAGAAAAAATATGCCACGTGAAAATGATATGATCTATTTGCTTTGCGTTTTCTTTGCTTCTAAATTTTGCAGCTAAACTCGATCAGGATCAAAACCGGGTACAATTTCTTGAGCGCATCTTTAATACAAAGCTTGGGAGAGAAAAGTTTCGCAGAACACAGGAGTGTAATTTGATAAGAAATTCTGTGTGCAATTTATGCACTAAGCAGCAACTACTTAACGACTTAGAATTAACATATTCATGAGAGTGAGTTAACCGATCTGATGGCGCGCGCCGATGGACGCCTGCGAGAGCGCACCTCATTGCTGCTCGAGTAGCAGTGATAGCGGCGATACAGAATATACGTTGTTATATACGTTATACGTTGTTTGTATATACGATACAGCATATACGAGTAGCAGTGATGGCGGCGATACAGAATATACGTTGTTAAATACGTTATACGTTGTTTGTATACGATACAGCATATACGAGTAGCAGTGATAGCGGCGATACAGAATAAACGTTTTATATACGTTATACGTTGTTTGTATACGATACAGCATATACGAGTAGTAGTGATGCTACGGACGCCGAACGTACATTGTTTACGGCTGCTATTTCGGTTGCTCCTGTGACTGCTACTTTTAATGGCGCTAATGCTACTGACTGCTGCTGTTTTTTTAAACTCTTTACTACTGCTGTAATTTTACTCTTTATTTAAACTCTCTTGAATGATTACTCATAGCTGGGATTACTGGTGGAGGAGGGGTTACTCATCGCTGATGAGTAACTCCATTGGATAACTCCGCCAAGACTGAAAAAGTAAAAAAATTTAACTCGCAATGTGCCAGGAGCTCAGGAAGATTTTGCAATCACCATTGCTGAGTATGGAAAGTTAAGTGCACGTAGTTATACGAAAATACGTAGAGTGCAGCAAGAAAAATCTTTGGAGGAGCAAGCCTAATTCATTTTGTAATTGCTTAGAATATAACACGGGTGCACTTGATTTAATGTACAAGTTCAGACATATAGCTGTAATTAATCAAGGATAAGCGGCAAACTGCTTAGTAGGATTCGCTTTTTGTTATTTTTGATCTTGATGGACTTCATTCATCATGAAGTGAATTTTCCGACCGATCTAAAACTAGTGAAAATAACCCCTGCCAACAGTTTGATAAAAGAAGCTAAGCCGTGTCATGGCTTCCGTGGTACATCTGAGCGAAATTCAAAGTTTAAAAATGAATTTCCTTACACAAACTTAGACATTTTTTTCCTCAGAAGATTTTTGTTGCGTAAAATTGTTTCAGTTGTAGCAAAGTGTCGAACGGTTTTCACGAATTGCAGTTAGCCTGCAGCGGCGTCGAGAGAGAAGAACGTATCCCTGAATGGCTTTGTTTTCCGTAAAATGTTAGACGGCGTTTAGTTTCTATGCCTCTGGCATTTAGGCACGGCCCTTGATAAAAGCGTTTTTAACGAACATAAAACCTTTACGATTAAAGGTACAGGCCCACTGTTTTAGTCGCCTAAGTCCCTTTAAACTTCAGATAAAAACTCTGGAATACATTTTATGAAGACCCCGAAAGGCGCGAAAATATTTCTCTAACTCACGGAGTTTCAGATAATCTTCTCGTTTCTTTTGGAATTAATTTCAAGTTAATGACTACATTTGAAGTTTTATCTTTAACCGGAATACTCGACGGCTTGTCATTTAATTTTTAGCTTTCACAAGGAATTTAAAAGCAAAGAAAACGCCAAGAAAATTCACCATATCGATATTGAAAACGTTTCGGAGTCCAGCTCCATCATCAGTTCGACTAAACTAAAAATGAATAAAAATCACTTTAAAAGTCAAAATTCAAAGACAGACATAAAACCTAAACAAGTCTTGTTTAGGTTTTATGTCTGTCTTTGAATTTTGACTTTTAAAGTGATTTTTATTCATTTTTAGTTTAGTCGAACTGATGATGGAGCTGGACTCCGAAACGTTTTCAATATCGATATGGTGAATTTTCTTGGCGTTTTCTTTGCTTTTAAATTCCTTGTGAACTTGCGATATAAGCAGACTAATGATATAAGTAGCTTTCACAATTGTTAGACGCTAACTTTCAGATTTTTATATTAGAATCATTGTCAAAAAAACCGGCCTACCGAATAATTTACGAGGAATTTTGTATTCCGAACGAAATTTAGCGTTAAAAATGCTGACGCCGGCCGTTTTTGGCCCATTTTACTGCCCCTGCCTTTGTGTGCAAGCGCAATGCAAAGGAAGCTCCCACCATTGAGCAGCAGGCGGTTTAAACTTTTACTGGGCAAATAAATTCAATTGAAAGTCTTACTTAACTTCTTTTTAATTTCAGTAGTGTAACTTTTTTCTAACTAGCACACTACATTTTTGAAAATTTATCTCTCATGAATAACTTGGAGTGCGTATTTAATCTTCTGATGCCAACAACTTTAACTTGATATGGCATTTGTTGCTTTCCAGTAACTCGGATTATTTTACTCTCTCTGAAGTTGTTTGACGAATATTAAAATTACAAATCCACTTTACGTATTTAGTGGGAAAATAAAATATTTAAAATTTTATTCACGTTCAAGACGCAGGAGTTTGCCAGTCAGCCACGTCGACAGACTCGATGAATTCATTGCACAAGAAGCACGAAACTCGACCCACACTTCGGTATTCATAGTCTGGCTTACCGCGCTCTATGTATATTGCCTGTATACCCTATATAAGACTCCGTTAGCTCGAATGCCATGTTGTGGTCCGCTCGTACCTTCGTCAGTTTCACGCTTCGGCTGAAGAGCACAAGATGAGGATTCGAGAAGGCCTGAAGTATCTTGAGTTTCATTCGTACCTGGATCTAATTTTGATGAACATCTGGAAAACCTTTGCCATTTTGTTTTAATTGATTCTAAGTTAAGCTACTTTTTATACAAATTATTCATTATGATATTGCTGATTTGATGAGGCCCTTTGATGAAGAAGAGTAAAAACACCATTTTTATTTCGTTCCCAACTATTTGGTATCTACGAGATACATGTAGAAATTCTGAAATTCTTGTTTTTACCATTACATGATTATAAAATTACCATAAATATGCCCATATAGGCAATGCATTTAGGCTCTTGAGGTCTGATTCAGTCATCACCTGAGATTCGATCCCTTATGGACTTTCGATTACCGCAGACTGACATTTGCTCATCTTGTTGCATTGAACACAGCTATGCAAAAATAATTTAAAGCTTTTATATTCTCGTCAACTTCAACGGATAAATAATATGCATCGGCGGTTTATTTAAAAAAGAATTTTAAAAATTTTTTTGAAACACAATCTATTCGTCGACAATTCCACACTATATATGACTTAGCTTTTATCTAAAAATTTCTAGATAAATGTTTACGGAGGAAATATGTATAGATGGTACAAGTTTCATGTTGAATATTTGTCTGACACTGGGCTTAATTCACTCTCGGTGTTGGTGGCTTCTCAGAGTCGATCTGAGACCGTCAGTATGTCCTAAACCATTTCTGGAGAACATGAAGAAAGACCCATGGCTGCAGATATAAGGGCTCCGGAGCAGCCAGCCCTTCCATGTAGGCGAATTGAAAGAGATAAACCTTTCACGTAGGCTCCATTAGAGCCAGGATGAGACTCGTCTTCCAGTGCTCAGCTTGGATGTTGGCTTGCAAACGAGATCAGCAGGAGCCTTGCCTGATCCTCCGCTGGCGCAACAAAGAAATATTAGTTTCTCGGACCTCAGCGTGAAATGATGAAAATTATGTAATAAATCACTAATAAATTTTCGCCAGGCTTCATTTATAGTCGGGCAATATCAATGTTATCTTACATTTTCCCAATAATTTAATCACAGAAGTAAAGAAACGCAGTCTATAAAACTGCGATTTATTTCGGCTATCGACCAATGAGCGGTTGCTTCTTAGAGCATCAGAATTTGACTATCGATGTAAAGTTTATTTATTGTAATAAATAAAATTATCGGTGAACGATGTACTATCGATGTAAATTTATATTATTGTAATATGTAATTTATTTGACTATCGATCAACAATATTGTTCCCGAATTGCTATTTTTGGATGTACAATCTTGACGAAAAATATGACACGTTGCGTGTGCAATAAATCAAAACTTTTCACCGCAAAGGGTAAGATGATCATTAAGGACCTTACAAGTTTTGAGTACTAGCTGCCAGACAATCACAACTTGCCAAGTGCTGATGATGTTTTTTCAGCTTAAGGGAATACTTTTCCGCTCATCTGGAGTGCGTCGAGAGTCTGAAGTTAGGCAACAATATTCGGCGAAGATTGGACAACGTTAATTTCAATGTTTATACCTAATGTGTAATGTAATGTGTTACATTTTTACATGTAATAGTTGTTCACTGTGCCGATAATCAGTTTACGTTGTACATCGCACTCGAACGAATATTCTAGAGGTTAACGAGCGCGCTAGTTTTTAGCTTAAATCAGCAACTGTCTCAATAGATAAAAAAACTTTTTAACGGCATTTCGAAAATCATAGAAAATTTTATTGATTTAAATGCTGTATTAAACTAGCATGAAGTTGTGATTTGAAAAGAAAAAAGTTTTTCGAAAATATTTTGCGACTATTCTAAGCTTTGACTATTCTCTTTAAAATTCGGATCCAGATTTTTTTTTGTAAATAACGCTTGAATTCTGTGGCGTCGAGATATTTGGCGATGCAACGAACAAACTTCAGGCGAGAAGTTGTTAAGTGCATAAAGTTGAATATCAATTCACAGTCAAATTGAGGTTTTCCTTAAGTAAGGATAAACACTTTTGCTATGGGTTGATCTTAACGTCGGAACTTGGAGAAGGTCTCAACACTTACCCTGAACTTCTAGCGCGATATCTCTTGGGGAAGGGGACGTGAAGGCGCTTCTAAAAGTCTCGTATAAAAGAGATGATATTCGCTGTGGAACTCTCGGCCTTCACCGTCTTTTAAATGGAATGAGATGCCCCTCCATGATTTTTACCTTGAAAATTAATTACTTTGATGCAGACAAAAAGTCTTAAGGCATCAAGACTGGAACAAATAAAAACTGACGCGGCGGCAAATGTAAAACTCTTCTGGTCAAAATTTTCAATTCACCGGCCGTATTCTATGCGAAAGATACGAATCGAGTTCAAAAGTTTCCCCCTGAACCAAGCGTACCGAAAGTTCGCCTATCTAAACTTTTTTAAACGAGTCGGGTTGAAAAAATACCGTGAGATTTCTCATTGAATTTCTGCGCCGTTTCCTTTATCAAGTTCTTTGGTTCATTCGGTGAATAGAAATCTCAAGATGTTTTAAAATAATTGAAATTAGTTGAGTCAAGAAAGTTATGCTATTGGCGAATCCACATCTTTTCACTGCTTAGCTTGTCAAATCGTATTAGAAATGTTCACTTCGCTCATCAATAACGTCAATACTGTACTACTGCTGCTGCATCACATAACATGCTATTTCATAGCACATTTTGGATAAGTTTCGATCTCAAGGGACTAAGGTAGAATTGAGTGCACCCAAACTCGATGATACATGCAACGTTGATTGAATTTCGTCTGTGCCTTTTTACTTCTTCTTCCGAAGTTCTGAAGAGCATGAGCCCTGAAACTTTAATCATGCCCTTTGATCTTCGTATGCAAATTTTCAGACTCTTGACTGTTATCACTTTGAAGTTATTGAGCTCGTTCACACCATCTTGCGTACTGTGCATGTGAACATGAAAATAGGCTTGAATTGATTTATTTTCGAGATAAAAAAAGTTAAGAAAAATTCACCTGCTTCGTCCAAATTTATGTTACTAAGCATATATAAAATTGTGAACACGATCACTATTATAATGTTCAAAATTATGCCTCCGATCCCGTTATTCAATCCAGGATAGATATCTCTGAACGAATAGCTCTACTTTCTGCCACGTTATCACGGCATGCAAGTATATAATTATTAGTCTATGTATTTTCATTTCTATTAAAATACATTTGGAAGTTGAGAAGTTCTGCCAAATAACCACGATATGACCAAAGAAAATTCTTCATGTACTCTATTGTCTTGTTAACAATTTGGTCTACACCCTAACAAAATTTAGAGTCGCCCCAGCTTCTGGTAATCCAAATCAGAAGCTGCCGCGTCTGTAAATTTCAATGGGCAATTATTCCTCCCATATGCGGGCTTGCCTGCAATTCTTTACTACATGTAATTCAATAGGTTTTCTATTGCTGTCCCACAGGTCCCGTTACCGCCGTGCAGGCTGTGGTGGGGGAGTCTGTTCTACTGCCGTGCGACGTGACACCGCCCACACCTTCTGATGCCCCGATGCTTGTGCTATTTTTCTTCAAGACCAAAGGAACGCCGATCTATAGGTATGATACTTGTCTTAATTAGTATGATAATGATCACAATTACATAAATGTGGTATATTTAATTCACATACTCTGTATATTTCTGTATATATTTGGCTTTTTAAATTTGTTCCATATTTTGATATGTCATCTATGAGTGGTTGTAGTGGTCAAATGTATGGTCAAATCCTACTTAATAACTACTGTTGTGCAGTGATGATTGACATCTCATAGTAAGTAATAATTTTGTTCATCTGAAATATATGTATGATCAGAGCCTGGATTGAGAGAAAGCCAACCATAACTTGAAATAGGGCAACAGGAAAGAACTTTATCAGAAACCTCTCACTGAATTTTTTGAGCCACTTAAAGGAAATTAATTAGTTGATTTGTTATTGGGTCTATTAATGCTATTCGTATTGAAAAATTATAGTCTTCGTAAAAAATTCCGATTATTTATTTAAAATTACTATAAAACTTGTAATGAATGTGCTGTGTTATTGCCGACGCATCAGGAGTAATAAATTTCTAACGTGGCTGAATCTATTGACTTCATTAAAAAGATAGTTTCTCTTTATACTCTGATATAAAATTATTTCTGACGTCCGGCAGTAGCATTCGCTTAAAATTTGCCACTTGCAGCATTGCTTGCTATTATTGTAATGTATTTAACCTAATCACTCGCTTCGTAATATGTGCAGAAGTATAATAGTCTGTTAGAATGTATTCCAGAACAATAATCAAAATAACAAGCTCCGTTTCTGTTATCCAAGATCAAATACTGTTCATCCTTTCCATTAAATTGACCCTATATGAGAACTTTTACGACCGACTACGTACCGCATACAAGCAGATTAAAAGTCTTCGCTTTTTCCTGTTCGCTCAGCGGGAAAAGTTTCTCGGCTGTCCACACATATGCACTCACGTTTTATCTTCGAGAGGAGCTTTTGTTTGCGGCTGTCAATAGCTTCAAAGAAAGTATACGAGACCGGTGAAGTTTTGCACAGACTTCTTGCGATGGCTAGGCTATGCGGAAAACTACGATGCGAACTTTCTGGAATAACAACATCAAATATGATGCACTTATAAAACTTTTTCTTTTCCCTAGGAAAAATATTTTTTGCCCATCTCTGGAAAAGTTCTCATAAGATAAACTATACGTCGTTCGATGTTCGACCAGGAAGAGATCAGACTTAACTTCATTTAGACAGTTAATTTTATTCTACGTCATCTTCCAATAAAGTTCATTCGGGACGTGAAATTTTGTTGTTCGGGGTTTTAGGAAAATGACACTAGATCACTAGCCACCTCACATATTTCAAATCTTGTAGCAAAAGTTCGATTTCAGACTCAAATCTTACGACTTATTGCAAGATATACTGTACCCAAATGAAAATTAAGGGTGGTGCACCGATGATTATAGGTGGCGATAGTAGTTTATAGGTGGCGTAACGGTGAGTGGCCAGATTTGCCAAAAATCGAAAATAAAACATCAATAAATCGAGAGGATGGCGAGTAAAGGTGGCAGTCATCTATGAATCTCTGCTGATTTGTATGGTCTGAATAATCGATAGCACATTGCAGGCAAATCTCTTTTAAGCCACTGAAAACCGTTTGCCTACACAATGCACGAAGGTATTTGCCACAGTAATTTATCCAACATGGAAAGGTGTTATTGGATTGCGGGTCATTCGAGATCTAGACGAAACCACGGCTTCGTTTTGTGTGCTTGGCTTCTAAGAATTAGTTATGTTAAGAAAATTTTGCGTGAATTAGGTAGGCACCAATAAAACTGACAGAGAATCAAGGTGTTCACAAAATTGTTGAGCCAAAGTGGAGCCACTGGGCATGTATCAGACTGTTCCTGATATAAATTGTCCGAGGAACAATGAAAAAATTTGATTGCAATAAATACAGTTTTTCCATACATGACGGCGAATCCAATTTTTCATGTTCACCTGAAATATTGCGTAAATTTATTGTGAATTTTGCGTATGCTTCAACTGGCTGTGTTGGAAATATTGCGATCAATTGAGACTACTTACTCTATTATTAAGTATAAATTGTATGGATCGATTAAGTGTGTTCCATTATATTTACAATATACTCAAGTTGCCCCCATTTATCTAAACTCAAAAGGCACGTTGACGTAGTCAACAGCGGCTCCTCTTCCTTGAAGGTAGAGCACAGCGGCTCGGTATCAAGGGCAGAGAGCGAGTCCACAGTAAGCACACGTTCATACCGGTTGGCTTGACGCGCTTCGACGTTGAGCTTCCTACTAATCTTTACCTAGTCCTGCTTGAAACGTGCTTTCCGGGTAATTTGCTTGTCACAAGAGTATCTTTTTTACGCAGAGGATACGAGTGAAAATTCGGTTATCCATCCTGACTTCGATTGTGAAATTTAATACACAGTCAGATAATTCTTTACATTTTAACTCTAAAAATCTAAGAAAGTGGCCCCGGTATCTTTCATACGCAAAAAGACTTAAGATTAGGCTATAGAACAATGGTGACTAGAAGTGGTTCAGGTATTTCACGTCTGATATTTCAAATAATAGTGTAATATCAATTTCTTACTTCACGTCAGAATATTCTTGGTGAAAATATATCGAATCAAACCGCTGTCAAAAATTGGTGTAATGTTGACATTATGAACTTCGATGCTTATTAAGCATTTTCCCGTAGCCTTTACTCTGAGCTGAACCATCGTTCGTTACGGATAAATGAAATTTCTTTCAGCGCGTGTTTACTCGAATGTAGTAGCATGTTCAAATAAAATTGGTGATGAAACCATCTTATCATCAAGTGTGCTCATTTGATGAAATTAATTTTTGCAATACTTCAGTTAAAGCTTTCAAAATTACTCGACCGTCATGTCCTTTCCGATGACTCAGCGGTAGAGGCTCTGCTTCGCGTGTGGGAGACCGGAGTTCGAATCCTGCAGGCAGGGATTTTCTTCAAGTCGATTTCTCACGAGGTATGTGTATGGTACTCTGATTATATGTTCCTGCTACATGTCTGACATTGTTACTTGTACTGCCATGGTAGATTTGCATACGTAGCACTTAGAATGGTGATTGGGTGAAGCAATATCGGTAAATTCAGAAGCATCGGATTTGAAACTAAAGGAGAATTTTTTATTGAATTCATTTCAAAAGTGGCCACTTGTGGCTCATTGATGCGCCACTGGTGCCAATGGGTAGTTATTGGTGTACGAAGAGCTTTACGGGTGTGGTGGCCATTGGCAGGTGATAGGTGTGGGATAGGTGGTGCACGCCACCCTTAATTCACTGTATAAATCATATAAGCTCCACCTATGGCGTCCGCCGATAGCCACCACAAAAACATAGGTGCTCCACTCTTAATTTTTATTTGGGTATCAGTCTTCTGTTAGCTCGAAATCACTGCACTCAACCACTCGCTTTCAGTTTAATTCATATTTGAATATAATAATTGCAACTCTAGCTTAACCCTCCACCGCCTGACACGAGTAACCGGAGCAATATTGTCACAAGCCTACCTCCCAAATAAGATAAGTTCGAGTGAGCACAAAATGACTTGCACTTGCGTACAAACGTTCTCAGGTTGCTACACTCAATAGTTTACGAATAATTCAAGTTGAAAGTTATGTTCCCGGAGAATTAAATACAGCGGTAGAGGGTTAATTATTCGATTCATTGTTGAATGAATACTGATTTCTTTGATGAGATGCAATCAGGGCAGCTTTTTTCCGGCCAAACTTGTGGGCCCGGAAGAAGTTCGCCGGCGATTAATCTAAGAGCTTAAAGCTATTGTCATGAATTCGCTTAAAAATTTATGATTCTTTCTACCATCGTTATAGCTCTGAAAGATGTATAAGAGGATAATCAATCATTATAGTGCAAATCTCAAATTGTTTGTTCATAAGATGTACATCGGTTATTACATGCATATCATCTTAATTGTTTTTTTTCTGGCCTTTTATTCTTCCACGGTAGCAACTTCTCAATATATTAAAATTAAAAATGTAAACTTATGCTAATAAATAAAATTATTCTATCAAATAAATTTTGCTAAAATTTAATCATTTTAAGCCATCGCAGGAAGTGTGAAAATCTCGTTATGGACTTCGAAGCTTACATGAAACTTATTTAAAAACTGCTTCTAATTTGCTTTCTATAATTATAATACAATTAACTATGGCGTTTGAGGGAGCGTTCATCAATCCTTTCAATATAGCTTTGTCGTGTTCCTGTCACTAGAAAAGCACATGTGCTTAAAAAAATTGACAGTTCTCACGATTATTGAACATCGAGTGGTCGTCTGTATTTAGTTTTTTTACTATGTCCCGTATGATCGACTGCAGTTATTGATACGATATCACTCGAGTGTATGAATTGAACATTACAAAGAAGTCCGCATCTAATCGAATATCGTCTATAAGAAGTCCTCAAGCTGATCTCAAGTGGCCTAGCTGTGGGAAATGCTCGACCTCTGTGATCGTTGCTATCGCGTTGCCTTTAAGTGCCATTCGAGATAATTGCCGTACATGCAACACTACGCAATTAAGTTATTTTTTTCAGACTCATTAGATCCAGTGATGATGCACTTTGCTTCTGTTCGCCATGAGCCTCTGCCAGCTTTCACATATGAGACATCGATCCTTGATTAAAGTTTTTTTGTCCGAGTCAACATAGATTAATTACGACGATGTTTTTTCCGCTGTGAACATTTCGGCGGAATAAGCCATCGGTAGCTTTTTAATATACCAAAATTTCAAGTATTATTTTGTTTCTGTTAGAAAATGAAAAACAGAATTTTTATTGGCTGCAGAAGTAGTTGAGTTTAACGAAAAAGTTGGAAGTTAATGAAAGTTAGGTTTTCGTTCTGAACATCGAGGTATTTTCTAAAAAGCGAAGGAAAACTTAGTTCCAAGAAACAAGACATTCAAGGTCAATTTTAAAGGAATCGCTTTTATTCTTTCCGACACTTGAATTATTTGGGCTGTAAGAATGTTAAGGAAAATTTGAATCAGCTTCTCATAAGCTAGTGATGAAAATTACTTAATTTAATCTTTCTCACAGAATTTAAAAGATTCTGAAATATTCCTTGATGGAGTATGACCTTCCTCCAAATTTTCTTGATCTATCATTGGTTTTTGTTTAGTTGAGAAGCAGGAAGATATCCTCGTATGGAAAGCTCTCAGGCAGCATTCATTAGCGGCTCGATGTTCGCGCAATTTTACTTCTCACTTTCTTCTTGAGATCAAAGTTAAAAAATTCAGTTTATAGATGCTTCTGAATTATTTTTCTCTTGAATTTGGATCATATTGAAATTTTCGACCGTGATCTTTCTGTTTCAGCACCGTTAGAAATATCTCAGTGGCCCAGTAACGCGGTATTTAATCAAGAGTTCTGCCCGAGACTTAAGCTACATTCGCTAGCCATCAGGATTATCCGTCATAAAAGAATTTCTGAAGTATGCTTGAACGTTGCTGTAACGAATGACATGGTCTCACAGTCTTTTGTTTTGAACTCATTTGCAGTGTGGATGCCAGAGAGAGCTCGAACCTTTACTCTGGCAAACACTGGGCAGACTCAGAGCAGTTAGACAGAAGAGCAAATCTACAGGTTCGACGTCCAGGACAACAAGGCCTTTACCTCTCAAGGCTCACTGAAGATGATGCAGGAGAATACCGCTGTCGGGTCGATTTCAAGTCCTCGCCCACTAGAAATGCGAGAATCATCCTCGAAATCATTGGTAAGCTCTCAAAACCATGTTGGACAGAACATTTTATTCATGTTAGCCTGAATTCCTGCTGTGACTTCATGTAGCTGGCATGCCCGTGTTCATCCATTGGAGAAACAATTTTATTTTTTTTTATTCCCGAAGTTTGTTTGCGGGGACATGTGTCTCTTACTGTGCCGTGGGTAGCCAAGCGCGGTCATCCTAAAAACCCCCGAGCAAAAAGGTTAATGAATTCAACTCCCACGCGGCCACCCTAAAATGTTAATGGTCTTCGTTACTCCAGGACTAGGCCTATAAAGCCATCAGTGACCGTAACCTATTGGATTACTTTTCTCAGTGCCGCCTCGGCACATCCTCGTCACCAGCAGCTGGGAGGAAGGCCGCATCGTCTCCGGCAGGATTGGACCTTATCCTGAAGGAGCTGACCTAACTTTAGCCTGCCAGGTCACAGGAGGTTAGTATATTCATTCATACTCTTCTTTTATGTGCGTATGACTAATTGTGCTGCCAAATTCACAAATGAGCTCATTAGCGTAAAATTTACCTAATAATATCACTGTAAATGCATGGATGGCCGGTGTCCGTTATCATATTTAATTTTAGGATTTTTTTTTAGCAAAATGTGTTACCTTTTAAACACTCTTTGGCTACATCTCTTTTGGTAGGATCGGAAACACCCTCACTGTCTCACTGTATTATAATAATATTATACGGAAAGTATTATTATAGGTCCTTCCAGCGAGCCAGAGCCGGTGTTCTGACCGGCCAATTGTTAGTTAATCGTGTGATCAAATTGAATAATAATTAAATACAGATTTTTCTATCATTTTAATTACAGGATCACCAAGACCGAGCGTGACCTGGTGGCAAGGTGCTTCGCTAATGGACGACGTCAGTGAAGTCACAACAGAGCAAGTCACTCGTAACTTGCTTCGTCTGCCTCGTCTCACAGGCGATGACTTGTTCCGTAAACTAACTTGTCTCGCCGCCAACAGCAACTTGACGGCCCCTTTGTCAACAGCCGTGTCTCTCGATATTGCCTGTACGTTCAATTCGAATTTGATGAACTGATATTCTTAAATGGAAGCTCAATTTAATTGATCTACTTTATAATTAATATATCAATACGACTCCGAAATTTGCATCGACATTTTTTTGCGTTGCGACTGACTTAATTTTTTATTAATTTTGATAATTTTTCACGACGTGAATGCAAGCTTTGTAGTACAAGAATTGTATGTATTTCATGATCTGTAATATTCGCTGCAGAGAGCTTACTTATTTTCATATTGCCACATAAGAAACTGTTTAAAATTACGACATGAAGTCCTAATATTGTATCTATTTTTATGATTGTGCAAATTACTGCTTCATTGACTGTTCTCGCATGCTCGCTTGACATTTGTTTTTATTCTTTTCATTTTCAGTTCCACCAAACTCGGTGCGTATCTCTTCCAGGACGGCCACCTCGGGCAGGTTGCCCGTAGGCGGTGGCCGCGGCCCAGAGGAGAGCGACATGGTGGTCAACGTTATCACGGTCAGGGCCAACAGAGAAGAGTATCTCACTTGTGAATCTACGGGCAGTCGGCCGCAAGCTGAGCTGGCATGGAGGAAGAACAGCCTTGCGGTCAAGGGGGTAACAGCAACACCACCGCCTTTCGAGGGCTCTAACTCCGGCAGACTCACAAGCGTGTCCACTCTTCAGATCTTCCCAGGCATTGAAGATCACATGGCAGTAGTTACTTGTAAAGCATTCAGCCCTAAACTACCAGCCGAATATATCGAAGACAGCGTCACCCTCAATGTCCTGTGTGAGTTTTACGGGAAACTGACCGGAATTATTTAGTTAGAAGCACGATGTGAAAATCTATATCTTTGAGACACCTTGAGTTGTTTGCGGCTTTTCTGTAAAGATCCATAAGGAGCTTTACTTATTAAAAAAAATTTAAACCTTCAGTAACACTTAATTTTGATATATTGACCAGTGTCTGCATATTTTGCATCAACAGGCATTCATTTCGTCGTCATGCTTATCAGCTAATGTTCTGATATTATAACACAACGGCTATGAGTGCCAGTAAGGAAGATTATAAGTATGTTAATGTTTTTTTTTCAACTTTATTGTTCAGACTCACCGCTTATAGAGCTACACTTCTCGTCAGCGGTAGAGCAAGCTAATTTAGAAGAAGGTGACGACTTCTCTTTCGAGTGTACCGTACAAGCCAACCCAGAGGCCGGCAAAATACAATGGGCCAGAGATGTGAGTCTTGATTATCGTCTTTCTAAGTGAAGTTTTGTCTCCTGAAATTTGATAAATGGCGCCTTGCTGATGGAAGTCCTCAGGAAAAAAATTGAAGAAAATAGTCCAGATGCGTCCTTACTTTTGTTCTCAGCCCGAATTAAGCCGTGGAATATTTGAAACGAGCTTCGCCTCGGGCGGCAGTGAGATAAATTGAAAGCTCGCGGTTTAATATTGCACGGTTTTCTGGCCGAGAAAAATTCTAGTATTCAATTACAAAGCATTGGAGTTTATTTCTTGAATATGAAACTGCATTCATCATACATGAGAAGGTTTTCCATCCTACCACGAGAGTGATCAAGGAAAGAACAATCATTTAAAATTATATCCGAGTTTTATTTTATTATTCCGAAGAACGAACGCTGAAGAAAACTAAGTGAATAATTATCAGCAATAGCTATGCGCTTTATTTAAGAACTTTGGCTAAATTTATTACGTACATGTACATTATTACTTTACATTATCACCAAGCACGTTAGTTATATTATTCGCGAAACCTATTCATAAATTAAATACTTTTAATTTATGAATATTGAGATCAATAATCTTACACTCAAGCAAGTTCAATCATAGCGACGGATTCGTACAGTGCAACCATGAGAGAATCATGCTCATGTTTGCAGGGGGTACCGATCATGGCGAACGACAGTGCGAGGGTTGAGATGGCTGGCAAAAGACTCATCATCATGAAAACAACTCGCTTCGACTCAGGCAGCTACACGTGCGCTGCCGCTAACACTGAAGGAGTTACCACCTCCAACGCTATAGCCATCAAAATTAAATGTGAGTACAGCTGCATTTTCTTTAATTGAAAAATTAAACTTTCAATGTAATTGTAAAGTATCTGGTCCGGTTTTTTTATACTCTTGTCATTTTAGAAAAAATTGAAATTGCATTATTCTATTACCAACTAGAACATCATTTATAAGCACCAGTATAGACCAGAAAAATATAGATTCATAATGCTTACTTTATTGTTAGGTTTCAAGTTATTTTTAAAAAAATTCTATGCTCAGAAGAAGTTTAAATTCTTCTACATTGAACTCACGGAGATGAAACCAACGAAATCAGTGACATTCATTTCTCTCGGGAATTGATGACAAGAGCAGGTTCCAAAAACTAAGGGACGTTTCCCCTGTTTGTGTTCCAGTCGTGCCAGTGTGCAGCAGTAATCGTATTCAAAAGCAACACGGGGCCGGAAAAAAGGAGCGGATTGATGTGACATGTTGGGTGGACAGTCATCCCGAGCCTTTAACATTCCGCTGGGCCTTCAACAGCAGTACTTCGGAGCTACGAGACATTTCTGCGACTGCTTTTTCGAACCACGGAATGTCCAGCACTCTCAACTACCTGCCGAACAATGAGCTCGATTTCGGTTCTTTGTTATGCTGGGCAGCAAACGATGTGGGGCTCATGAAGCAACCTTGCGTCATGCAAATTGTCCCGGCCGGTACGTAATAATCGTCATCGCCTCAAGAATGAACTCGTATAGGCCCAAATGAGCTGAAATTTTCTAGAAGTGTGTCGTTTTCTTGCTGATATAAAGCTCTCAGTGACATATTACTTCTCAAAATGTTTTGTAGGAGCATTTCCATCATTCCTTATTAAATTTTACCGCTCAATTAATTAAACTTTTACGTTTATTAAATACTAGTGGGTGTAACTTCTTGACTTTTAGGGTTGTGGACGGTAGCTCTAGTCTAGGCTTAAGTATGAACAGAAAAAAAATTAAATTTTCCATTTTCACCTCTAGTATTTTCATGTTATCCTCCATATTTCACTATTAATTGGGGAAATTATCTTCTTGTACAGCCAAACCAGAAAAAGCTCGCAACTGTGAAGTGTTCAACAACTCCTCGATGCCTCGAAGCGTAGCACTTGTCTCATGCCTGCCGGGCTGGGACGGCGGCCTCGCTCAAACATTTACGCTTGAAGTTAGAGAGTCGAGACACAAACATTCAAGAATACTGGCCTCAGTGCAACACTCACCAACTCCTGTTTTCAATATGAAAGGCCTGAAGCCCGACGAAGAATATTTGTTTATCATCACTGCTGTCAACTCAAGAGGTACCAGCCCACCAGTCACTCTGTCGTACAAAGTCCCTGTAGAAATGGTTCCCTCCTTGTCTTCCAACGCACAAAGAAGTGACGAGGCAGGCTGGTTGTCGTGGACACTCTTCATTGCTGTGGTCGCAGGAGTTTTTATCACGGTAGCGCTTTGCTTGGCTGCCGTCATCGGGCTTATGAGGGCCAAATGCTGTACCAAAAAGTCCTCCGCTAAAATTATCTACGCTGGTCCAATAAGGAGCAGCGATGAAGGCGACAAAACGAATTCCTTGTGCCCATCTACTATCGTGTACTGTGATAAACGTGAGTATAGACAAGTTTACTGCTTCATGGCATGTGTTCTGTATCTTCATCTATATATTAACCTTCTGAATAATGTCAATATCAATATTCGATGTTTTTGAAATGACCGTTAAATTTCTTGAAGTTACGGCCGTTGACTTCATTATTTATGTTGTGCTTGCGCCGACATTCTTTGAACATTTGGCGAAAATTATTTGATTTCCAATCATTAGGTTAATTTCGATCGCTTCATTCGCTCACTGAATTATATGATCATAGTTCCATTCCAATACAGTGTAAGATAAATCTTCATTGCATTATGCATAACCTATTTGGTTCGTGATGTGCTCCAGATGACTGTGAAATAGACGACTTGACGAAGAGCAGCTACCTTCGCTCGTCGAGCGAGAGCGGTGACTCGCTATGCAAGCATCACCTCGACCACATCAACCACAAAGACGAAAAATTCCGAAGCTCAGGCAGTGATATTAGAATAGATACTCCATGTAACTGGAATCCTGACTTGGGATCATCATGCGAAGATTCCTACTTCAGAAACTCTGGACCTTATCATATCAACAGCGTAAGTGTGATTGTCAATCAATTATAGGAATAACAGAAGCGTTACAGTTCATATATATCAGGGATAACATTATTCCAGACGCTCATTAGCTTCGCGTGTGGGCGCAAGCGTTTACGTTTTCTTTGCTGCTGCAATTGTGGTTAGTCTCGGGTTTCTTTAATCTGAAATGTGGGAAAATCTTCGCTGTGTCGTTCGAGAAGGGTATTTTTACAAAAAAAGTATTTTTACACTCGTTTTTTAGTTGTTTGATACCTTGAGCCTGTTTTGTTGACATTTTCGTTTTATTTCATTTTTTCTGTATTTATTTCAGCTAACCTCCTAGCCAAAAGTTTATTTCGGAATAGTATAATTTTAATTTCTCATTCAGTTGATTTTACTTTTGTTTTTTTTTCCTGGGCACATTTCAGTTGTCACCTCCCCCTCCACCTGACCACATGGTCACCATGGCCACGTCCTCCCCTATTCCTTCGTCCTGCCGCGCCCCCCTCGCCTCGAGCGACTCCTTGGGTCGCTACAGCTCTTCGTCATCGTCTCGGTTATCGTCGGTGTCCACGTCTGGCGTGTCGGCGGCTACGGTGGCCTTGCATCCCGACTACCGAGACCTCAGCGCCGACTGCCGTACTCCTCTCATGTCCGAGTCGGCCAAAGAGAGCGCAGTGTGACGGTGAAACACAAGTCTGGTCATTCAAAATATTGCTTTGTTACCTTCTCGTCTTGCATTGATATTTCTTTGGTATCTTCTCGTCTTGAATTGAAAGCTATTGGACTTGATTCAAATATTCATTGCGCAAGCCCAAATTGTTCAGACTGCAACAAAACTATCAATGTAAGATTAGTGAAATCAATCAAGAGCTGAATTATTAGAAAGTATTATAATTTTGATTCGCTATAGGTACGGCCAAATTAATGTTTAGGTTTAGCTGGGAAGTCTTCAACTTTGTTATTCTAAAGTTGTCTATGTTAATCGAGCGCGAGAACCTCGATGTTTACCTACGAGATACAGTAACAATTATTCTGTTTGCTACTTGTGTAGAGGGGGAGACCTCTCAACGATGCTACCGCAAGTGCAAAGAGTTCAGCGCTTTAATTTTACAAGCTAAGGTCGGGATAGGATAAAATTTGGGTGTTATCGCCGTCCATTTTGTGGCATAAGGCCACCAAAATGAATATTGGTTGTCCGAATAGATTGAATATTTTTAATTTTTTTAGCATGCTGCTTCTGGTCTTATAAAAGTCAGAGCGTTTTAATATTTTCTTCAATCTAGTTCACTTGCATTCATCTTTGTTGAGATCTGTTTATAATTTTAATTTTCCACAAACATTTACTCTCGCTTATTACCGACGTACTCGTGTTGCAGGCAACATTGGAATGGAAATTTCTTGTTATTAATGAAATATATATCCGGACAGTGCCTCTTGCTGGCGACAGAGCGCAGAACCTGTCAATTGGCATCAATTATTTCCCCGCTAATTTGAAAGCTTTTAAAAGTTCTCAATTGAGATTCCTCTGCCGGTCTAACGGCATGCAGTTCGATTGATTTGACTTATGACATTCTGATCGTGTTCAGACGCCTGTCTTCTTTTTAAAAATTATCAATAACCCTGTGGTGCTATGAAGTAATGAGGTACGTAAGCCTCCATGCCTTGTTATATATTTGTATATTTGGTCAGATTGAATATTTTTTACGTCTTAGATGATTAGTCTCATAAAGTTCGCGTTTAAGAAGCAGTAGCCCTAATTTGTTCGATCATAAATGCTGATTCATAAACCTGCTGATTCATGTTCAAATATCTCGGTAATATCTCCGTGCAATTGTTTGAGTCAGTTCAAGTGCAGCAACTTTTACTTACATTGGAATAAGGGAAATATTGAATTATGAAATTCATCTGTTCCTCATCACACAGCCCATATATGGATTGCCAACATGCTCGCAAAGGAAACGATGTTGTACTTGCTATTCCGATTAACAAAGCCCAAATTATCGTGCAATTCTTTTCTATTTTTGAATTTGAATTTGTGAACTCAAAAAATAAGTAATTCTCATCAATCATTCATGTTTTTCACTTCACATAAAAGAGTGGGAAAGGAATTACTAACGATGGGTTAATATACGACAAATAATTCTAAAACTTGAAAATAATTACTCGATGTACAACCACAGCAAGAGGCAACTAATGCTTCGCTATCAGGGGTGTACATGCATTCATTTTCACTTGTTCCAATACACTTTTTCTAATTTCAGGACTAGCAAATCTTGTGGCGGTTCATTTGGGGGTTTGAATAATTTGGTTTAAATAAAACGACTAAAAATGCCGCTATCATGCCTGACTGATATCGAATCGAGATTGCTAAAATAATTGCAGGAATATTTCAATATTTTGAAACGTACATAGTGACTAATGTTGCTAAGGGCTAATCGTGCATCCTATCGAAATAAAACAGTATTTTTCTGTCGTGCCATGTATGAACTCGCTGTGCGGTTCTAAATAAGTATATCACTCAAATTTTAGATCCGTAAACAACGTTTATTTTATAAACGTGTCTTATTTTAAGTGATCTCCGTGTATTTATTACTAATCTAGCATTTCAAGAGGAGTGCTCAATGTGATTGTACAGTATTCTTTCAGGTATAACGTGCAGTGATTTTGAAAGGAAATTGTTCGTACTTTGAAACCCCGATTTATCATTAATAAAAGTTCGAATTACTGCATTTTCATTTAATTCGCACGCGTTACAAAGAATGCTTTATGCGGCCTATAAATTTGTCTTATAATTTTTCTAAATTTTTCAGCATTTCATCGTTGTGTTTCCATGTACTTAAGTCATAGTTAATGGCTCCATTTTCTGCTGAAGTTCCCTACAGGGAAATGAGAAATTAATGTAATGCCAAGTGAGAGTAATCCGTCTCTCGTGGAGTGAAGAGGCCCCTGGAGGGCAGTAAGAACTTGCCATTACGCAGCCGTGTCCGCAAGCGAAAAATTCTTCGCCATTTCGAACTGGCCTTGTAGGAGATTTTCGCGCGCCGATGGCCGCCCTTCCTTCCATAGATGATGATTTCCACTCGGCTATTGCAGGGCTCAACGAGATAATATTCCAGACGAGTTTGACTGGACCAAGTCTGCGCTCTGGAAAAACTTCAATCTTGCATTCCTGTTTTTGTGCCGCGGCTGGTGGTGATGTAAAAACGGACCGCTAAATCCAAATTCGAACAGCCGAAAATTTCTGAAAAATATGAAACGTTTTTCAAAGAATCTGGCTCTTACTTCACTTCATGAAATCTCAACGCAGATAGTGGGAATGGATGCGTGAAAAGAGGAAATATTTCCATATTATGCTCGAAAATGAGCTCGTCAGGTAAAAATATATAAATGAAAATGTGAGTCTAAATCACCAGGAGGGAAATTTTCACAGGAAGGCATTGACTTCTTTGTAATAATTTTATTTATATTTGCAATAAAAAGCTTTTCAATATTATTTATTCACGATACAATGGGGGTGTGTAGTGTCTGTATAAATTCAAGCATGAAAACTTCAAAATAAACTACGTATTGCACGAGCTCGGATACAAGCATACGCCTGCTTGCCGCAGAGCTTCTGTCGTTTCGCTGAGTCGGCTTTTACAGCACGAGGCTGCAAGCATCATTTGTTTGGAGTCAGGTAAAGGCTAGCCTCATTAGTTTCTTTCGTTTATCTTTTCCGCGAGTAATGAAACGTTTGCGCTGTGGAATTGCTTGTCTCGTTAACAAGTCGTTATGCTCCCGAGCATCTTCTGCTGAAATAATGCATTTTATCTGCATAAAATGCAACGTAACTCACTGTTTGTCAGAAAAATGTATTTGTGATCAATGAAACTGTGTACTCAAACTAACTTCAATGATATATCAATATCCATCAGGAATAAAACATTTAATCGTTTAAATTAAACAATAAAAACACCCGAATAAATAATGACGACAAAGAGGGAAACCAAAACGCTTGTTACATGCAACTGCGATTGAATTTCGTTAGTGTCATAAAAAAGATGTATATAAAATCATCAATGCTCATTTGCAAAAGCTTTTAAGTTTCTCTTAATATAATTTTAATACCAAATAATGGTTTTGATCTCCACCATGCGTCACTCGGTGAAAGAACCTTGAGAGGCAAAGAACAGTTAACTCAATATCTAGCGACTGGAGCTAAATAATAATAATAACATCGATAGTCGAAGCTTCGTGTTGGCCGCATTAACATCTCTGCCTACATATTCCACACGCAAGCTCATCATGAACTTCTCTTGAATACCTAAACAAGATCACTCTCAGAAAATTATCTTGTTTCACTTATTTCAATCGAAATCTACATAATTAGATGTCGGTTCAGATGTTATTACTCGCTAGTTCTGCTGATGACCAGCACGATAGCCTGTTTTCAAATCGGCCGGGTGTTCGGGGTCCTTACTTATCCCTATTAGGAACAATAAAACAAAGCGGTGCATTATGGAGTAGCCCTCAGGGATATTTATGGCCCATTTTACATTGTCGACATTATATGAAGAATTTTTTAAGATGAAACAAGGGCTTCAAGGTTTTATGACAGTAATGGGGTTTGTCTACTCAGACCAATTACAATGCATCGTCGGCTCGATTACAGGCTACGTTGAAGCTGAACCTGCTCTTCTGGTCCCTTAATTTCATACCAGTTTTTATTACCAACTCATGAGACTCTGCTCGAATTATGATAGTTGGAGGAACGCTATGTAACATACTGCATCCAGCAGCCTCGTAATACCAATATGTCGTTATTTTACGCCTCGCTGGCTTACCTATCATTATTTTGGAATAACTCTTCATTGGTTACAGAGGTTTGGTGAGTTTCAGGCTCAAGAATTTGCTGTAATAGAATTTGTTTTTAATACAATGACGTTAAAATGTTGTTTTCTAACAAACTTTACTAAACCTATCGCCCTTCTCTCTACTTTGTTTATTTAGCACTTTTTATCAGTACGAGCGGGGTTTGCTATTCAAGGACATCAACATGACGAGATAAAATCAGTCAGTGGAGAATATAGTCGAGAAAAACTTCCGATTAAAAGTGAAGAACGTCAATGAAATTACAATGAAAACTGTTAGCTGCTAGCCTGCACGATCTGATAGCTGGCAGAGAGTGGCATAATTAGAGTGTGGATACAGAACACAGATAAACTGGCTTTAAATGGTGATTTATAAGGCTGCACAGTGAATCAAAAATAATTTCGATGTATTGCACGAGGACCCAATATTTTTTGACCTGTTAAATAAATTTGGAAATCATCAGTATTATGAAATTTTTTGTACACTTCAAAAAATTAGAGCTCTTAGCCCAATTTAAGGATTTTCAGCTGGAAATGAGCGTGATATGCAAACGAAAAAACTTGTGCGCGATTAAATGCAAGAAATTTAGATATAAAGTCAAACCTCTCGCAGCATAAGTATTTAACGTGGGTAATACCTTCATATTCAGATGAATTTAGCCTTTTTGTAAATAGAGAAGGGCACAAACATGTCATGGAAATATGGATGCAGAGAAAGTAACAAAATAAATGTATTATATCTCTAAGTGTAGGATGATGAATGCAAATAAAGTCAGAAAGAAAAATATAGTTTTGCAGAAAATATCGAGGCTTGTAGACATTCCAGTCTCTGCCGAAAAGAAACAAGAACTCTGTGCTCTAAAATAACTAATAATGAAGCGGCTTATATAATATTCATGGGCGAGGCAGAAGAACAAGCTAAATAATCCCCTCTTGTAATTACGACGCATAATTAGCAAAAAAATATAGTCTTCCGTGCAATAATAGGCCCTGTTTGGTTCTCAAGAAATGAGAAGTTGCTAAACCTGTCCCACAATTTTTCACAGGAGAAAATAAATGCAAAGACTGCATTAGGCACCATTTAAGCGACTGAAAACTGGTGTGAAATTCTAGTAAAGATGTTCAAGAAGTTTGTAAAATATTTAAAAATTGTGGGTCAATAATTTTAGCATTAATGTGCTCGCTTAACTCGTCGAGTCTAGTAAATCTGGTACCCGGGGTATCAACGAAAAATTCTCCTGTATTGAACCGATTTCCAGGCCTTTTTGACCCATTCAGTTTTGACTGCAGTACTTTCTGATGCTCTTTTATGTATAACCTGTTTACTTAATTACACGGGAATAAACGAAATAATTTTACTCGAAAAAGCATGATAGACTGACACTTCTGCGTGGCACATTTTTCATCTTACCACCTGACACTGAAGGAAAAATATTTATTTAAAATGATTCGTTCAAGTACTCTAATCTCTACAAGAAAGAAAAAGTCATATAACGACACATGCAACATAAAATACAACCACAGCAAGGGAGCTTTCTTTGACTTCAGTATCGCTCTCCCGTGCATTAAATATATTGAAGGTAAGAAAATATATGAAATTCCTTAATTTAAATTACCTTATTTTTTATCTCTCAAATGAGACGATTTTCAATTACACCGTCGATTTAGGTAGGAAGCAATCAGAGGCAGACGATAGTATGGAGCAGCAATAATTAAAAGGCTAGGGTTAGCAGAAGCTCCCTCTGGCTGACGAGAAGCTCTAGCATAGCCCTACAGTCAATTATTGGGGACTGCCACCGTGAAATATGCCTTCAGGTCACAGAAGAAAGGCTTTCTCATTGCCATAGACCAACCCATCCACATTTAATTTTTTTTAGAATAAAGTGTAGCACTACCGTTCATACCTACAGACTTATGAGCTCAACACGAGCGATACGCCAATTGTTGCCTAAATTGGAGCCGCGTGTTATGAAGCCATGAAAAACTCGTTCATCTTCAGAAGAAGGTTCCTGTCTTGCAGTGTTCTCAGAGCAGACAGGACCTGTCATTCGGTATGACAGTCTCTACCCATGAACAGATCTCATTTCTCATGTCGTATGAGAAATCGTTTTTTTTTGTCGCAGGCTCATCTAATTCAGCTTTCAAAAAACATCATCAAGTAACTATTATTTCTATGCCTTTTTAGCAATATCCCCGAACCTATTTTCAAACACAAATATATAATTATTATTAGTTATTAAGAAATTTTAGACGATTAAATAATTTTAGTACTTTAATTTACTTTACTGTCTCGACGAACGATGTAATGAAGCTCTTGTGCAAATTTGAAGAAAAAGAGCCAACAATCTTTTATGAAGTGCCATGCAATATCAAGTAGTGATTTAAGATCATAGTTCTGAAGACTTGTGTTTTGCTTATGAAGCTGAGGTTCTGTGGAGTAAGCGAGCCTATGCATCACATGATTTTTGAACGGCCGCCACTTAGGCAGAATGTGCCAACATCTCGACTGCTCCAGACGAGCTTATAACGAGAAGGGAAACAATTTATCTCTGTTTAATTGAGTTGATCAGCAGCCAGAATGAAGGGACAGGGCCACACCAGAGACGTAATTACATCGGCACCTCACGCGTCTTTCTTGCCTCACAAAGACCATCGAGATAAGGACGACTTGAGAGGCACAGAAAGAACGGAGATTGCGTAACGTGCCTTGAGACACAGGCCAGATGCTTCTCCTATAGAGCCATTTCTTGCAAGCGCTTCGTGCACTAATTGAAAACTTATGTCTCTAATTCTGTATTTAATGAATTGAATGATTGAAGAAATTATGCCGAGAAATTAATTCTCCATGGCCATTAGATGCATTTATGTCATGATAAAAATTTTTATGCAAATTTGGTCAAGAAAAACCAATAGCGTCAAAATTTTGTAAACAAATAATATCTTTTAAATCGCTGATTTATGGATATGTCTATGCTTAACAACAAAAATCTTTGCCCACGACATCTTCGAAGAGCCCCAAACAAGAGTTTATTTACACTTCGCCAGTTCGCGCGAACAAGCTGTGGCATAGGAAAATGTTTTGCTAACTCATAAGAGGCATTGACTTCCGTTTTATATGGTATCGTTGGAGTTCCGAAACAAGCTCTGGCTTCTTTAGAGTGGAGCAGTGACTTGCATTCAAGGCATAGCAAAGTTTGTCTTCCAATTACAGTCAACCAGGGTGCAAATCTCATGTTGAGCTAGAGCAATACGGTTTGCACATGCCAAGTGTAACCTGCAGCGGTGAACGTTCGTTTTTATCACAAAATAAGTTTCAGAAATCTGTTGTTTATTTTCTTTTTATCTGTACGGATATCGTATAAATGTGTATTAATGGCAATTGAATAAAATTTTGTACATTTCGAATGATTTGAATAGTTAAAGTTACAGAATGTTTATCATTTATCCAATTACAATATCTGTATGTTGCCAGTACAAAATGACCTGCCTTAAATAAATTTCAGTACAAATACAATGCCAGTTGATCTAAAAGGCGATGGAATTTTAATCTTTCTACTGGAGTTTTGCAGAAATCGAATTACATCCTTTTAAAGACTGAGGGCTCCAATTCTGGAAAATAATTTCACTAACTTTCAATGATATCTACAATGAAACAATAATAGCGAATAACTTGAAGCTGTAATAACGTTAAATTCAATGAATCAAGTGATAGTCTGAGATTTACAGGAAATTTAGAGTGAGGGAAGGTTATGAAGTTAGTGATTGGAGCTAAGCTTTCACGGCTTCCAGGTTCCATTGACAACATCTGTCGATATCGATGTTCCTTAATAGCGTCGCGTCAATGACCTCAGGTTACAAGTGACATGTGCGCCTCCAGAGCTCGGAAATATGGAGATGTTGACAACCAAGTTTCCTGCCAAGGAACCATCAATAATTCATCAAAACCTCAGCTTCAATGTTTGCCTTGTGCTCTATTAATTGTAGTTTGCCGCAGCAATTAACTTGTATATGTTGTATTTATGGAAAGTAATGAGAAAGCGTGTGCTGCCTCGTAAAATGGTATTGGCCGACTTCATCGCGTATACTAAGGAAGAAGACTGAACAGCCAAATTGTCTTACGTTCAAATCAGATCATATTGAGAACAAAATAGATTAAAATAATGTGTCACTATCATATCATTCAATAAATATAGGAAATCTAGGTGATTGAGTCAGGAAATGTCTGTTATAACTCAACCTCCGGGCATGATTGAGATCATTGGAAGTCATGAGTTTGCATGGTCAAAGTTTGTCGCAAGTTTAGCGTCTTCGGGCAACTGTAATCAGCGGCCGAATGCGCGCCTTGGCATCGCTTATAGATGCTCAAGCAATCACTGATCCAAAGCCATGAGTTGCTCTCGCTGAATACTGGCGTAGAAGGCGGGCTTCGAATAACGCCAGGGATAAGGACTGTAGATTAAATTTGCCTGGATGATATCTCCCTTCCTTGTGGCTCAGAAACGCAGACTCTCTTCCAAGACAGAAGGTTACTATAAGACTATAAGAAAATACGAAAGCTTAGAGATCGGTAAAATGCTGCAAGAATTGATGATCATCATCAGGGTGCAGGAAAACTCATAGACTCATCAGCGCAAGTCTCAGAAATCGACGCTTTTGTTCAGAGTTGTGCTGACCGCAGCTGTGAACGAAGATGACTTGCCGTTCGCCCAGGTCGAAGCCCTACAAAAGCGCCTTGTGCTGCCGAGCTCGATGCTGTCACTGATATCGAGGCAGATTCAAACCAAGCTCCTCACCTCAGCCAGCTCAGATAAATATTGATGGATGGTGGCTGAGTGCGCGATGAGTGTAACTGATACCGACACAGCATCAAAACCTTTAAGGCCTCCATTACCTAACATAATAACCGCGTGATCGATGGTTTAACAGTGCACCGAAACCAAACTTAGCATCAATGGGCCCATCAACCGGGTCCTTGTTGCAAATAGTGATTCAATTAAATGGAAATTGCAGCAATTAAACACACATATCTAGTAAAATCCTCCTTCAATGCGTGTGCAGGCTGAGTAACATTTGCTGTAACAGAAATGTTTATTGTTTGCATACTTTAGGAATTCATTATCAAATCGCAAAAACGTCGCTGGAAAATAGAATTTTTTTTACTTATATGTAGATAATGTTTCGCAACCGCTTAATGACAGGAAAAATGCTGAACATTTAACATTAATCGTCTAGAATTATCATAAATCGCTTTCCCAGCCGGTTCACTAAGGAATTTATCTAATCTTAATTTGCTAAGTCGTAATTTTATGTACGAGTGCGAACTGACCCTCACGGATTACTAGTAAAAGTAGCAAATGTCAATATTTTCTCGTGCTAAATCCTTCTTGTTTCACAAAATGATTGCTATCCCATTATTTACGTTCATGAGATGGAATATAAAACATAAGATACTAAACAAAATGGACCCCAAAAATCTGAAAGCCACACGCTGAAATCCTTATCTCAATGTTTTCATAATTAATGAAAATAGAGCATGTGATGCAGTCAATAAAGACACGAAGCTACGACTGCAAGGCAGTCTGAAGGGGCAAGTGTAATGGCCAATATGATCTGGAGGCATCACAACAGTCGACAGAAGGCCGCTCGTGCCTCTCGGGTGGCAAAACATTGAGCCTCAATCTTGTTGAGTCAGCTAAACCTGAGTAAGCAAAGCGACGGTAACCTTGCAGCAATAGAGATAGGAATAAAAGCACCAAGATAAGCTGGGTGTCAGTGATGCCGGTGTCACGTATCGCTGCTTGCGTTCCATCGCACGAGCAATTGGCTGTAATGGCCTGTCATCCACATAACAGTCAGCAAATACGGGGTAGAAATATCTAATACCTATTGGGGAAACCCAGATAAATAAGTGATGCAAAAATGAAGTGACAAAACAATAAATAAGGCAGTCGACATTATCAATTTGAGTTAGAAAATAAACCCTTGAAAACTGCAAAAAAGAAAACCCCTGCATCAGTCATTAGGGGCCGGGATTTACTTGCTAGCGCTTCAGGTCGAGCTGTCTCTATATATTATTGTTTTTTTTTATCTGAGGTCATCACAGCATAACCTGGAAAATGCTCACGTTGATCGTAGATTGAGTTTAAGATAACATGGCCGATTTAATTTGTATTCAGTGACACTTATTTCGTATGCAACGAATATGCCAAAATACAGGCCGAGCAAAAAACAATCTATCTTTTCAAAGCAGTTAAAGCAATTTTTGTTGAGAGACTCAAATGAACTCAGGAAGAAAAAGGCGATGTGAAAAATGAAAGACGACTACGATATAAGACAATATATGCAGAGGTGGGCAATAGCGCTACATGTAGCGGTAGCGGCGCTACATCTAAGCAATTGTAGCGGTAGCGGTAGCGCCCGTTACATATTTAAGTAACGATACGAGGTTTTGCCGCTACAGCGCTACCGCTACATTTATAGATAAAGCCTTTAGATTTTACTTAATAGTATTAAATATTATTTAAAAACCAGCATGATACATACATAATATAAATTACAGAATAAAACTGTACGAAAGATTTCGGTGTAATGTTGTCAACCTTAGCCTGTTACTAGTGTCAACATGTTAGTTGTTACTTGTTAAGTTGTTACTAGTTACCAATTACAGGTACTTTTCATGTTCCAGTTTGCTTACAGTTATTTTTACACAGTTATTTTTATGTTTCACCTTCCCTACATAGATGTCTACTTTAATCTACCAATCTAAAAAATAATCCACATACATACATATATATACAAATAAAAGACTGATTTTTATATGTATATGTGGATAATTTTTGAGACTGGTAGATTAAAGTAGACATCCATGTAGGGAAGGTAAAACATAAAAATAACTGTAAATTTTACTTACTGTATCTAACCCGTGCTAGTTCGGTTAGGTTAATTGCAATAAAGTTGCACTGATATGTTTTGAAAATGTTTTATTATCATTAAATGTTCATGAGTAAATCCCAATAGCAGAACAATAAATATTTAGAGATTTCCAATAATTTTTGCCATTGTGGCGGCTAATGTAGCGGCGCTACATTTCACTGAAGCGGTAGCGCTCGCTACAATCTAGTGGGTGTAGCGGTAGCGGTAGCGCTACCGCTACACCCACTTTTCAAAGTAGCGCTGCACATTTCAAAGTAGCGCTGCCCAGCTCTGAATATATGTACCTAAATATTTACAGGACAATACATACAGCACATTATTTACAGGACAATATAGATTCAGGCTTCGAATTGCGTAATCCTTCCATATGGCGCTAGTCACAACTTTGTCTCTGATGACCTGATATTATTATTTGATATAACGCTAGTCCATATATTGATATAGCGCTAGTTTCTGATTTACTGATATTCATCTCATTAACAATGTTTTATTTCAATCAATATAAGTTATCCGACATTTCAATTGGAACTTTTTTGTAGGAGTATCTGTCAGCGCTGGAACAGAATTGAAGTGTAATTTCGTAATCTCATTTACATTGCACTACTAAAGTTAGTACGCACTTAATTCTTAGATGGGCTTCTCCCGAACGTAATAATGTTCCTGCCATTCGTTCGGCGCTGCAGCAAGCAAACCATTAATATTGTAAGGAAAATGCTAAATTTTCACCTTTTTGCTTGGTGCTCCATCTTGAGGGACCTTAACTAATGAGTAGATGCGCTGGCAGCTTAGATAGGGTGTAAAAGCTGTTAAATGTTCTATTTTATTCTGAATTCTCTTAATTTTTCATCCATTCGTATTTTTAAAGCTATTTAAAAGTGTTGGCGAATTACTATCTCCGCTGTACGCGCCATTATAATTTAAAAATTTGCAACTGCTCTACGTTGAATTTGGCAGTCTAATTGAAGTCCAAATTTGATAATAAACTTTCAAATTTTTTGTCACTAAATTTCTGTTGCAAAAAAGTTCTGCCAAAAAGTTTTCTAACATATTTATCGGAAAACTTTTCGGTTTGTTACCATTTTATCATGTTTTATTGTTGTAACGTGTTATCATGTTACATGTTTGTTACCATGTGTTTTGTTAGTTACCCAAGCAAAAACTGTATTACGAAAACTTTGCAAAGACGTTCCTATTTACTTTGTAATTTGCCTCCCCTAAACAGAGTGGGTTTAATAACCACGAGTTCAACAGAAGCACCCTCGTCTTCCCAGCACTGAAAAGAACATTTCTTTTCTTCCCGTAGCAGCACAGTGCGATGAAGGCTCCATTCCACCTACGGTTCTCGAGTGTAACTCCAAAGACTTAATTATCGGGCGCCAAAGATTGGGTCTCGTTTGTTGCGTTGTAACCATTGTGCCCCGACCATTCCTGTAAACAGGGGTCGGCATCAGCCACAGGAATCCCATCACTGAACTCCACATGTCTCTCTTCTGCACAAGATGGAGATTCTGCATGATAAGCGCTAAATTTAAGACAGGTAAATTTTATATATTGCCCTATCGGCTTTGTTCTCAAGTCATAAGAGGGTATCATGTCATTTTATTGTGGTCAAAGATTGTGGGATATCAGAGCGTATGATAAAAAGTTTGCTCAAGAGTCATCATTGCTGTTGGTGATTAAACCAATTTAAATAACTCATAAACTTCTGAAGTAGAATAACGTATACTGTTATTCTTTGCTAAGTCGATGAAGAAGGCTCATAAGAATTATTCTCGTCGAATTGTGTGTTCAACTAAGCCGATAAACACCAGTGCTACATTTTTCACCAAGCAAAGTGTATTCTCTGTAACCTCAACCAATCAGGTGAAAGATGACTTTGGTTCAGATGGTTTTAGTATTTTGACATGATGACGGAAGTCCTTCAACCTTAAATTCGATAAAAAACTATTTTTCCAAACATTGTGATGACCAATTTGATTTTTACGGCAGTAAAATGGAGGAGAAAAGCTCTGCCGTGGGCTCAACTAGACGTTAAAATTTCAGAACTTTTCACCTGCGTTGCTCACGTCAAACAAACGACAGGGAATTTTTTCGGTGACATAATTGCTGCTTTCAAACAGGCACCGCAGCTCGGTCAGTGAGATACGAAGATTTACCTTCCCATCATTACGAAAATGGAAGTTCAGAAGAGTGAGATGTACGAAGTCTTACCAGTTGAAATATTGATATTTTCTGCGAGACCTAATCTTTATCTAATTTTCCTTAGATAATTGATGAATTTTTCCCTCTGACTGATAATCAGCTGCAGGCAACTCTTGGGTAACCATCTACAGAGCCTGTTTGCGAAGTCCTCCAAATGTGTTAAAAGCTTAATAACACAAAATTCTACTTCTGAAATTTTCGGAATCACGGGGGTCAAAAATTGAAATTCTAATAAAGTTCGAAAATAATTAATTTTGCCATAACTATTCTGATTGAATTGTTTTGATGATGGATGATGTATGCATATAGAAATAAATCGACACGGGCAGTGAGTGTAAGGTTGTCGAAGAAAATTTCAGAATATAATTCTTTGAACGAGTTATATATGCCACGCCATCAGAAAATGTAATGCATATTTTATCATATCCTTCTACTACGAAATTTGATTAGAAATTCTGGATGCACCAGATACCAGAGCTTGGGTCGGCATTCCGTCTTCGCATGAATCTCAGTTTTTTTCTGGGTGATTTTTCGAGTTAGCTACACAAAGACGTCTTTGAATATTTCTCGAGTGTCCTGAATAGCTGGTATTTGTGTGAATAGATTCGTGGGCAGTTTCACGACACAGGTGTGGCGGCGGAACCTCAAACCGTACATAATTTGGACTCAAAAGACTTCTTTTTCGACACAACCATGAAAAAACTTCTCCCATGTGAGCAAAAGAGCGAGGGCGACTGGAAGATAGAAAATGTAAAATTATGTGGTATGAGTTCGTTTGAAGCGCTTCATCCCATAATGGATCGATTTCCAGACGAGAATAAACTTACAGCCGCACTTTCAAAAGTTGACGTAGCTGTAATTCAACTAGTCGACGCATTGCCTTCGGTTGAAGTTGTCATTTCAATAATTTGACGGAAAATTATTTATGCTCAAAAGCATATAACTATCGCTATAAATAACATAGTAACATTAACAGATAATTTCAACTAAAACTCGTTATATTATGTGAATTAATGCCATACTATATTATTTCCAATGCAGAATAATTTTTCCTTTGCGGTTGAGAAGGAAGTGGGTGGCCATGCGGACAGAGAGATGGATGAATGAAATATGAAGAAAACTTCTGAACGTCAGTGGTATGCGGGCACGGTCACGGAGGTTGTGGTAGCATGAAAAAGCAACCTGAACCAAAGCAAAAACTACTGTGACTGTAGAAAATAGACTTACCCGCCAAAAGAAGCATGCATTCTGAAGGACTTCACAATAGGATGGCCTACCCGGAGATAAATGAATTGTGCTTTTTGACAGCTTTAATCAGCAACCATAATAGATGGATGCCCGCGGGAACTTAGGCACACCTTCGGCGTAGAAGCATTAACTTTAGTCTCAAGAGGGATTAAATGGAAAAAAGTGCATACTTCGGGATTACTTGGCAAAATGTTATCACATTATAATCGGCTGTGAAGTGTGCCTGTTTATGCCCTACTTGTAAAGTGATGGAAATTACATCAATTACATGCTGTGTGATGAATCTTAACTCACTACTCATAATCGGTTCTCACTTATGTTTAGAATACACTTGGTTTCCACTGTAGACTCATCGTTCGTTTTAATTTCATTTCTTTAATTATTGGGTTAAATTTGTCGGCTTGAAATGATTATTTCCGATCATTGGAATCAACTCTGCCCCTAAATAACAAGGAAGTGGCAGAAAACTTGATCTATGCCCCGTTTATAATTGGAATAATCTCTTCCTATTTTTCCAACATATAATAAATATGTTATTGGTGCGTACGTATTGCATAAGGCAACAGTTGCGTTTTAGGCTTCTGTGGAAAATATGCAATTCGGTAAAAATAGATCCAGTTTATTAAGTAGCAATTCAATTCTATGTTTTGTTTTTGTTACTATGCAAGCAGTTGTGAATTAAAAACTTGAAACTCACGCGAAGTAAATTCGCTGTATATTTGCCATAATTTCAATATTGAAAAATTACCTTTCAACTTTCCTCGATGCCTATATTCCCATCAATCTGTTTCCTCAAATCAGTAACGATGTTGCCTATTAACAAGAAAGGAGAAACACTGTTTTACTTTAAGAATACGTCTTATTACGGGCGCAATACGGACAATTTGAATTATGTCAACTGAATTGATTAACTCAACCAAAAAATAGGGCATTATAAGAAATTGATGTGCTCCATTTGCGACATTTCCAGGTCACGTGACAGAGTAATGAGTCTTTTAGTCAACTTCATGGCCATCTTTCGTGACTCGATTCCATGCATGATCAATCACCGCCTTTCCATTTAATGTAAACACACAATCACGCGAACTCGCTTTGTTTGCATAACATGACTCTCAACGGTAATGAGTTTGGCAATGAGTTAATGACTATCACAGGTAATGAGTTTGGCTCTCTTTCTCTTAATTGTCAAACAAACTAGCCAAACTTTTACGAGAGAATATCTACATTGCTCTTTGCGATGTCAGCCTTGTTATTGGTTGCCTTCATTTAAATGAAACGCGCACTAAACGGACCTGTTCACTCGATGCCAATAACTAAATTAAGATAAATATTGTACCCGCACCAATTAGAGGGCAATAATAGTGAAGGAACACGCGCTCAGACGCAGAAATTTCTTAATCATAAAAGAAGAAACAATTATTTGGTGTCGTATGAATGCAATGAAAAATTTACATTATCGGCTTAGAGGTAAAATAAATTTGAAAATGTTCAGGACATTGTTCCAGTTGCCCGTAGCTCGAGCCGCATGTCGCTCGTCAGTGTAATGCACGGCCATATGCAAGAAGGTCTATGATCTGGATCGTTCCCCACCCAGCAGTTCCGCCCTTAGCAATTTCCTAAGTAGCAATTAGAACTGAGAACCATCAGCTATGGATGCTCGGAAGTGACTCTGATGTGGAGTCTTTATTGGAGATGGAGATCATATGATGATTATCTTGTTCCCGCAAGGCAAGGAGATCCACGATCACTTTCAGGTCCGTCGTAATTAAGGGCGTTATGAGTGTTGTAATTGTGCAGCATGTGACTGCAATAACTCAATTGGTGCCCACATGCGCGAAATAATGGTTCAGAATTTGCATAGAGAGTGCAATAAGTTCAAGGGTAATTGAGGGCAATCAGGACACTGATGTGTAATTAGCTATCGCGCTCTCGGCTTTTGATTCTGAAGAGGAGGGGGGAGATTGGACGTCAATATTGGCACCTCAGTAAAAACGTATTTCAGAATTTCCGAAAGATCTCGAGTGATTGCAATTTAAGTGTGTAATAAAGAAGTATTTTTGAGCCAAAATAATCCAATTAATCCGGATACAAATGCACATTCTGATATTTAAGCATGATATAAACTATTTCATTAATTTCAATAAACATTTAAAACAGATTTTCAATTTTTCGGTTGGTCGCCTCCAAACTCAAAAGAAAATAATACGTATTGAAGTTTTTACGTATTGAAATTGCTTGTCTTTTATGCAGAATTTCGCTATGTAACGGTTTATGAAATCATATTTTTACGGACCGAGAGTACAAATGTAACTGTAATGACTTGCGGAAACTCGCCAAGAAAAATAATATATCAAGTGATTTTATAGTTTACAATGGTTAATGAATGGGTTGGTATAAAAAAATATTATGCGGCCTTTACAGATGATGTATCAGTCTTACGAAGTTTCAAATTAAATCGAATGACTTATTAATTAAATTAACATCATTCTCAAAAGAAAAAAAACATTTCATAATCATAAAAGTTTTAATGTCAAAGTTCATGAACTGAAAATATCAAAGCAGTATGTCTATTTTCGTATGCCTACTGGAGAAAGATTTGAATGCGAAAAGAAAAGTTCTTGGTAAGTTCATACGAGCAATTCGAGAGCAGCCAAGCTCTTCTGGGTCTGCAATTGGATTGAGGCCAGTCTAACGAACGCCCATTAGCGACGGAGGAGACGCCGGTCACTTAGCTCTGAGCTATCAAAACAAGCGGCCTCTCTAACCAGTCTGGATAAAAACCCGGCACTTACAGCAAAAACGGCGCCAAGTTTGGCACCAAATTAACTAAATTTAGTAAAAAGTATAACTCAGTACTCGCTGAAGTGAGTGACAAATAGCGCATTTTCTCGTCGACGAAACCATGAAGTCACGGACAGATGGACGGACAGACAGACGGACGGACAGACGGACGGACATGACGAGCACAATAGGGCATTTTTTCCATAAATGAGAGAATGCGCTAAAAAGGAACAAAAATAATCTCATGACTAACATGACAAGGACAAGCTTTGAGCTGAAAAATCAATGGGGGTATAGTAATTATGACAGAGGAACTATAATTTTATGGACGTAGTTTCAAGTTTTTTAGAAATTGATAAACGCCAAAGAGCTTAATAGCTTGCTAGCAAGTTATTACATATAGCTAAATTCTAGCAAATTTTCTAATCAAATCAAATCTAGGTGCATGTAATGTAGCGTCAAAAAGAAGCTTTCTCGCTTTCTTATTTATAAAGCCTTCTCAATGAACAAATTTCAAAGAAATTTTTGCCCAGTCGCTATCACTAGAAAAAAACAATAATGCTATCATAAGATGAAAAGGGAATGAATATCAATTGCAAGCTATAAATTAATCAAAATTTTTGAGGAACTGAGATCTCCATTGTTAAGCATTTTTCTCGTGTGGTACTCTACTCAGGAGCCACAAGAATTAATTATTGATGCCTAGCGTCCGCAGTCCAAGAATGCATTGGGCGCTGGTCACTGCCGCGCTCCCTGCCTTCGCTGCACGCACGAGCCCAGTCTGAGAGCCTCGACTTTAACGACTTAATTACACTAACTTTTGAAGCAGGAAGAATTTGCGTAGTTATTCCCACTTTCTCATCTCCAAGTTTGGCCGAGATGTGCTCCGGATAACATTGGAGCTTCTGATTCAAACTTTGCAACGTCAAATGCCCGATAATTTCCATTCAGAGAGACAAATTTGCAAAGTTTTCCGCTCACCCTCATTTTATAGCAATCGTTACCTAGCGTGTAATTGAAAGTGTTGTGCTCCGTGTGGCAAAAGTGTGCGGAAAAAATTTAATCTAAGGTAAGTCCGAAACAAATCGGAATTCAACTACTAACCCAACTTCATCGGTTGGTTCTCAATTGCCTACGATGCAATTTTCTTAAATTATTTTCGCAATAAAAGCTATTTTCCATTAAAGACATGTTTCGTTTTACTACATTCAGTACTCATACAACTCAAGTGAAGGTCTTATGCTGCCCATCGATCACCGCGAGCGTCAATAAACACACAGTCGTCGGCGGGACCGCGTGCTTGGCAAGCAGGCAGCCATCCTACATTACAAACGCGCCGAATGCTAAACGTCGGCGTCGTCGCGCAAACTAACGACCGCGTATCCGTCACTCGTGTGTCGTTCCTGCTGCATTTAACTGCAAGGGGGCGAGCGAGAGTCTGCATTGAACGAGCCTGCGCCTTCATGCGTGTGTCCTCACATCCTCTCATTGTTGCAGCTTCATTTCCTGGCTTCCTTGGTCCTGGAAGACCGTAACACTGCTTGCTTATTGGAACAAGAGGTGGTCTGCTAGAGGTGGTCTTCCGAAACGCATTAACGCCTCGCTACCGGATCCGCGAGAGAAAAATACTGAAATGAGTAAACCTTGTAATTTAAGTCATAAAGTGTTCAAATTGTGTTCATGCAAGCTAAGAATTCTCTTTGAGGAGTCAAGTCATTATTAACAATGTATTAGATCCGTAGATGTCACTATATAGTTACCTAAATGTATTACAGCAATATCCAAGTTCGTATTTATGTTAACAAATTGATGAAAAAAAGAGTGTTTTAAACCATCCGAGCGATAAATTAAACAGGCAGTGCTGCGACTGCTCATCTCGGTCGAGTTTTGAGCTTCAATGCGACGCCTTTTTTCAATTTCAAATCGGAATTCGATAAATCTTTCTCTTCAGTAGGAACCAGATTCCGACCCCACTCCACACATTAGGATTTTCTGTCACAATTCTTTATTTCTAATCTGAAGGTAAATCGATGAAATCGCTGCAATAAAATAATGTTAAAAAGACGTTTAAATCACTTCAAGCCCGACACTAAATGATTTCCATCAAGTTTTTTCATCATTGAGCGCTTCTGTAATATCTCTTTTCTCCTAAAAATGTCGATCATACAACTGTCTTCTCAGGTTAAATGACTATTTCAATTACAAGAATGGAATTCAATAAACCCAATATAATAGAAGTTGATTTTCTAGATCGCTACAGAACACGATTTCGCTTATTTTAGAAATTGCAACAAGCTCCTTGTTTTAATTAATGCAGAATTTTTAGAGAAAATAAATCATCACAGTTGGAATGGAGAAATAAACTACGATATTAAATGATCCGATGAAAAGAACAAGTAAGACACGACAAGGAGCTCCTGATGACAAGAGTTAGTTGACGTTGTTGGCTGCCGGGGTCAACATTCCACTTAGAAAACATCGGCGGTTCACAGTGCGGCCGATGATTGGCCAACGGCTTACCGGAGCTAACACTGCTTTAATTTTCCAAAGGACATCAACGAGTTTGTCGGTACACATCAGACCGCCATATAGGAGCTAGTATACTTCAGGCTCTTCATGGCCCCCATTCATAACGGCGACAGTGTGCGGATTGTTATCACGGCAATTATGAATGCATCCATTCAGGTCTGATGATGATGGAGGTGATGCTGCGTTGAAGTGAAAGGTTCGTAGCATCAATGCAATGCGAATTTCAAAGCTGTATTTCAATAATGTCACATAGTAGCGATGGAAAATTACAAGCGGAACATCAAACTTCGAATGCGAGTAGAGTCATAAAAGGCAATAAATCAATTAAATCTGAATTCAATTCTGTAAATATTCACTTAAGGTAAATTTTTATAGTCATTTCTCAGTCACTATAGGTTTTGAAACCGTTCCCACGCGGGGTGGAATAAACATCGTGCACCTCTTCATCTTAATAAGCTAGAATCAATTACTGGTAAATCAAAAATTAGGATTGAAAGTAATACAATCAAGAATTTTATCATCAAAATTAGGAGGAATAATGAAAAATTTTTGGTTTGAAAAACACACGTGTTGTCTAGCATGAAAAGATATAATTATCAGACTTTAAACTTAAGTATCGTTGAAAAATACTTGTTATGAATGAATTGGAAACTCGAATACAATGGGAAAGTTATTACTTATTGTTATTATTTAAAATTGCACATAAGTTATAATTGCACATTTCTAGCGAGTAAATACTTCTGGTAAATTCAACCAATAAATTCATTTCTTCATGAAAAAAAAAAAGAATTTTAATCCGTCAAAATTAAGTGCAAAAGTTGCACCTACTTAAAAACACATGGATTTTCGAATGTTTTTTGGATCCAATAGCCTCAATGTCAATTACGTTCGTTTTTCAGACAATCTCTAACAAGATTTAAGGGGGGAAATCATGATGGAAGCTAACAAGGCCAACAATCCATAAAGGGAATATTGCTGTCCGGCAGCGTGCGTACTGCCTTAATGGATTGGTTGCAGCCTCCATGTGGATGAGGCGAGATCGCCTCGCTGCTGCCTCTAGATGACCGTCTTGCTAATTGCATCGAGTGGCCAACCCGATAAATCCAAGCAAAGAACAAGCAAACACTCGTGGAAATCTGAGGAGAATTATCGGGGTCCTCTAAAGGCAGTTTCTTGGCCGGCGAAAATACAATTTTTTTCCGTAAGAGACAACATCTGGTGAGAAGCCTCGTCTAACACAATCTTTTCTAGACTCTTTATTCTAAGGCGCTTCCAACTGGAGTCTTTCGGCTGATAATTTTGCGAGGCTCTTCCTCTTTCTCCGGGGCCATATCTTTAATTGAGACTGACGATATGGGATGAAGCCACTTCATGGCTCCCCTGCAGAAAATCCGGACGGGTGGGCTTAATTAGGGAGACTTTCGACGATTTCCAATTTTCACGTAAGTAATGCTAGATGAAAAATTAGAAAAATACAAATGTCTTTGTGAGTCTTTATATTATTCGGTATTAAGTAACGTTTGTAACTCAATTATTGTCGCATGTCTGAAAATTATGATTAATTTTGGAAAAATTCTGTAACTTTTTCCCTGATTACGGTTTCCACAATCGAGAGTGCATTCACTGTAGCGCAGCCTTCGTTCATACTGGCCTCGCATTTTATTTTCATTTCAAAGTGAAATTCTATATCCTACAAGAATGCTAAAACTTCTCCTACAACTCACGTAATGACAATCAACGAAGCTACGTTCAACTTTAACTTGGATTCCAAGCACAGTAACACGAGGTGGCTTCACATTTGATAATGTTCACAGTTTTACCAGGCGCCCGGTGGTCTCTTTCACGTTTAAAAATTACTCGTGCCATGGACACCAACAAACTGCATGTTTTTCAGTCTTGAGTGACAAGCGGAGCGCTCACCATTTTTAACACTTTCAGACTTTCGAATGGTAAGAAGAACAAAGCGCAATACGACGCCATGCAAACAACTGGTCGCATTTGATCCTGTCCGACGAGGACAACCATGTGTGCCCCCCACCGTGTATAGTTTCCTTTCTGTGCTTCATGGTCGTCTTGTAGGCGCCTTTAAAACTGAGCTGAAGAGAACCTGATGCTGTGGACCTCACATGAGGATACACGACATCTGTCGTTTCATCAGGTCAGGTGCGAGGCGACCTGCACTCGTGTACAAAGACGAGCTATTTCCTTTCAATTTCCCATGCTCAATTAACGCCGCGTCTTATAACAGTAAGGTGTGGTCATGCGCATCGCTAGCTTCGTCATGAATTTTAATATTCAGTTCACTTAATAAGGTGGACAGAGCGCGTCACTAGAAAAAGAATAAAAGGAGAGTAAATTAAGACGGCTCAGAAAGTAGAAACTGTGACATGCTTCTTAACACATTTCATTTTAAATATAACTACGTTATCAGGCCTGTATGAATACGTACGTAGCTCATTAACGACGATAAACGTCTCTGAAGAACAAAGATTATGCTCTAAATTATGTAAAAATTGCCATAAGCTCCATATTGAATGTTATTTTTCTCCACTATTACCAAATAAATTATACAATGAATAAAAAATATTTCATAAAGCTGTCTTGAGCTGTCTATCATGGCTGTTTCGAGTGCCCCCTATAAAGTTATAACGAAATAACTGATTTTATTTGTGAGTACCTCGTTACAAAATGAATCGGTGGGTTCATACCATAGAATATTTATTGAAGTCGTCTGGACTGCAGAGGGTATTCCCTGTATATCACATTAGTCTTTTACCACTTCTTCCGTACATTTCAATTGTAAACTATAGTATTATATTATTTTATAAGAGTTTTTCATCAAACATAAATGCATTTGGATATCAAACGCGGTACAAAACGTTACTAGAGACTATCCCACAGAGTGAACAAATTTTAAAGTGGATGTATCGCTTCATTTTATTTAACATTATAGACTACATAACAGTTAGCAATTTTGTATTGATGTTCTGTGATGCATTATTGATCATTGTAGAAATTTAGCGAGCAATTCACTTTCTATGAATTCATGTTTAAACACAACCTTGTTTTCAGTACATATAAACGGGCTCTACTGAAGACTGTGTGTTGTCATTAACCACCATCATAACGCACCATTCACGACGGGTCACGCTCAATATACAACTACCAGCACCGGAAATATTTTCTCAAAGCTCGAGGTGCATGACTTCAGAGAGCGACAAGCGCGGTGCCTTTTTGATGAGGAGATCCCCTGGGGCTTGGAAACTCTCCTGTACAGTCAACTTGATAAATCGAGGGCCCCAAAAGGCACTGATGCTGCAACTATTTACTTATGGGCAACGAGAGACTCGAACAGCGACAGCGGCTAGGCAGAGAGAATATTTATGTTGCTTTAATACTGGATCACTTGACCAAGCAGGCGTTTATGTAGCGGGGCCGCCATTTAAGAGTAGTACTTTTCACTTTAGCAAATTTATTGCTCAACAACTCGTATTCCAGAACTAGGCTGAGAACAGCCATGTAGCACATCACTTTTACAAGAGTCATGATACGAGACTGAACTGAATTGCGGCAGCGTGAGAGGCTAGTCTTTATCAAATTTTACTGGAATTCTTTCACTGAATCGAGGCCAATTGTATCGTTTAATTTATATTATGCCATACTTCCCTCTCAAGCGATGTCTGAAGCATTACCCGAGTAAACCTGCACGGCAGTATGCGCAATCTAGACAGTGTTCAGCGAGCGGGAGGCCCAAAATTGAATAGTCATGTTTAGCCAATGGACATTATAGTGCTCAAAGTAATTAATGTATTGACGTAGTCCGATATGCAAGGGCCTGAGCTCAACAGAGCGCGAAATGTACCCTGGTCAATTCTCAGAACTGCACAGCTCAGTTTGAATTATGTAGAAAGCACCCCTCGTACTAAGAAAGACAGTATGTACAGTGACAGTATGACAGTGTACAGTGAGAAGACAGTATGTACAGTGTACAATACGGGCTTCGTGCACTTACGCTCACCATCAAACGCTTCAATACATACATACTGTACGGCTTGCATGCAGTGAACAGAATACCGGCCACCCTTTCGAGACCAAGATCTGAGTCGGGATTTGCAAGGCGCCCTTCAACTAATTAGATCATCAGGCGAGAAATTAAGTGTCGGATTTTTCCAACTCTTCCGGTTCTTTGTAAATTAAAGGTGCTGGAATAAAAATGTAAAGTTTTTTTTTTCAAACATGCACCAGATATGTCAACCAGATATGCATCCAAATCTTAAATGCCCACAAATTGACACGAAATAATAATAATACAAGAAGAAACAATGAAAATTTCAATCCATGATAATAAAAAATAAAAAATGCTAGCCTTTAATTACCCGCACTTGAATAGCTGTTAGATGGAGAAGATTTTGATAACAACTTACAAAACAGTAACCGATCCCGATATAAAATTCAAAAAAGCTAGATGTAAAATATTTGGGCTTCATAACTCAAATACTTTATGTACAAATCATATCATTTTATCCGACCATTAGCATAAAAAGCGCCCGCATTATTCGGTGTATCACTTCACACCAGTAGAACAGACAGCTATAAACCCTGGAGTTGATGATGCGCGGGCTGCTAGCATGCAGAGGCATATTTGTGAGCATGAAGTAGGTAGGCCTTTAGGGCCAACGTTATTAACGTGTTCCACTCTCGAGCTACGATAAAATCAGGAAGAATCTATGAGGATCTATGTAACTGAAATATTCTCAAATCTTGCGGGCAAAAGTCGATTGTTGTCAAAGAAACCGTGCAAGGTTAAACGAGATCAACGTTTCTAGTTTACATTCTCTACAGCTAATTTCCATCTCAGTTCCTTCTTTCAAACAATAAAAACTTGAAATAATTCATTCAGTATGCATCTACTGTATTGTTTCTGAAGTAGCTGACCCAGCACTTCTTCTAATAGTCTTTTGATTATAAATTTATAGGAAGAGAACTTACATTGCAGATTTCAGTCAAGAATCGTTGAGGTCCGCGTATTTTCTACGATAACGGCAATCCTTTCACCGATAAGCAGACATCTTGCTACATCCTCCAGTCCTTCATCTAGTTCTTTATGCTCGAGTATCTAGGACGGATCGGAGAAGATAGATTGTATTTAATAGTTTAATAGTTTGGGTTAATATTTTGTAGGCTATTATTTCAGGAGTTGGGAACTTTTGACCTGCCGTGCTGGAACGTTTACGATAAATGTAGAAGGGATAATAAAAAAATCCCTTACAAATTGTTTACTGATATACGATTTAGGATATTACTATTTTAATCCTAAGGTTTTTTATGTACAACTATTAAGCATGCAAAATGCATATATAACATGCGTATAATATCTTAAATTATCATGTTATTTATGGGCATATCGGCGGATCAAAAGGTGGCGTCTCGAGTGCCTTATGAAGAAAGCTCTGCACGCCGCAAGGGATAAGTTTTAATCACGGCCGACGGCTTGGGGCAAAATACGACGTGAGAAATAGCAAGGGACTACGTTTCCAGGCTGTACAAAATGCCCAAGCTTATGAGTGAGGTTTTGCCACGCAAGTTTCAATCAGAATTTTTACATGACAACCATGTCGGTTTCCCTCCCATTGAGGCTCTCTTGGACGAGGCTGCTCGTCAAGACATCACGAAGAGTCGAGAGCCTCAGTGCTGTCTTACACGCACGTCTGTTTTCGACGTTTTATTCATTGCTAATGTGTGATAAAAATCTCTTATATTATGTTATTTATTCCTCAATTGTTATACAAAAATACGGCATGGAACTGACCTACGGTTCTACATAGTAATACTAGAATTATTGCTTGGTGTTTCCTCTACGGTAACGGTGGTATGAGTTTTAGCAGAAGAAAGCTTTAAACAAGATTTGTTTATCCTAAAGTCAAACGAAACTATTTCATCTTCTGATCATTTAGAATTTTAATTTTTCTCCTAGATATCTATCAGTTTTTAATCATCAGAATACAATGGAGAATATTGTTAATTTTATTGTTATTATTGTGCGCCTGCAATTTTTCAGAGAAATTTTTTAATTTTATAGAGCATGAATATTAGCCAAATCGTGGCCCTGGAGAGAAGCAAATAAATCTTCTTAAAATAATGTCATTCTAAATGTTAATAAAGTAACATCTTCCTTATACTTAGGTTAATTTTAATGTCTAAAAATATCAAGTTCTACTTGCATCAGATAACCGCTAAACGAAAAATCTCACATGAACGTGATAATTATTAACGAAATGCGCGATAATGCAAAAATTTGCATGAGAAATGGAAATTTTTTGTAAATCTTCATCTTCGTGCCACCGGAAGTTCATCGTCATTACAATTTTAAAAATTCCACAATGATGAGGAAAAAATTATTTTGTTCAGTTTACATAACAGCTAAACTTATGTAATCAAACTGATTTCAATTACACAATAATATCTTCGCAATAATATATAATGAAGAACGAATGGGTTTATGGGTCTTGAACTGAAATACTTGCAGCCTTCCCGGCAGAAGCGCTGCTCAATTGCCCTCTCAGTTTTTTGAGTGAGATGGCCGCAATTTACGGCAGGATATTATTACAAAATTTTGGGTAAACTTCTTAATGAGCTCCGCTTTATCAGTAGCAGCAGTGAGGCATAATTATAACTCATAAATTAAATTATGCTATATGAAGTGCGTTCTTCGAGAATAGATGAAGCATCTTAATGGCCTATAATTCAACATTATTACTCAATTTCTATGGCGTAAAATGCAAGGAAATGATTGCAAGGTATCATCATCATTATTTGGTTTTAAATGCTAACTGCAGGTCACATGTTAAAGCGGTTTTTCCAATGTAGAGATGGGGTTAATTTTCAAAAAATATTTGAACAGGTAAAACTCGCACTATGGTGTGGAATATGCACCATGTGCAATTTTTTGTGGAGTTACATTTTTATCAGATAAATCAACTTAAGTTGTTTATGTTCTCAGCTGCAAACAATTTGAATAAAGGCTCTATTTCAACATTCGCGCGAAATAGATTTAAAAAAATATAACTCAGTACTCACGGCAGTGAGTGACAGAGAGCGTATTTTCTCGTGCATAAATCACACAGACATAAACATTCAACACAGACATGCCCGCTTCTTAAAATCGACGAAAACGTGAAGTCACGGACGGACAGACAGACAGACAGATAGACGGACAGGGCGAGCACAATAGTGCATTTTTCTATCAAGAGAAAATGCGCTAAAAAGGAAACTTGCTCAACTCAACTACACATGATCACAACTATTTCTTACCCCCATTAGTTACTTCATTATCATTAATTAGTAAAATTCTCATTAACTCGCTGTCCTGAAGCATTCATGGCCTCGACTTGCTTCTAAAATCCATGGCGCAGTAGCTCGCGAAGACACTGCAAAATGAAAGGAATGAAAGCCGACTTGCCTGAGCAGCAAAGGACCATATTGAGCTGTGAAATCTTCGCGGCGTCTCATTCGCCGAGAGGTCCATAGCCGGCTTAGTGAATGCAATCACGCACATTGCGAATTGTAACGATCGCTGTGAGAAAATTTTTAGATTTTGAAACCTCATTAGATGCACTATTTATACTGTTTATCTCGGCGCCGAATCTAATGCAATCTGCGAGTGCTTCTTAGCGAGCTTATATATACGGTTCAAGACAGTGTCGCTCGGTTCCTGCACACATTTCGTGACCTGCTCACCAGAATTTCAGAAATGATTTTTAATTTTTTAAATCACCTTTTGAAAAGAGAGCTGAATCGTGAGGCCTTGCTTAAATAAACAGTATGCCATCAACCAGAAGCAAACTTGAATTGAAAACTGAGAAGAAGCCAAATACACACAATTCACAATGAAGTAACCTTCGCAATAGTGACTACACAACACAACATCCCACACACCACAACATCCCACACAACACAACATCCCACACAACACAACATCCCACACACCGCAACATCCCACACAACACAACAACCCACACAACACAACATCCCACACAACACAACATCCCACACACCACAACATCCCACACAACACAACATCCCACACAACACAACATCCCACACAACACAAAATCCCACACAACACAACATCCCACACAACACAACATCCCACAATGAGGTAACCATCAATAAGGAAATAAAGCTTTATACCATCCCACGAGCATAACTTGAATCTTGCATTGCCGTGTAAGCAACTTTGGTTTAATTAATTCGCTGTAGCTTGTCTTTTCACAAGACTACGTCACCATTTTACAGTGTAAATGCTCAGAGGAGCAGAGGGCTCATCCTGTAGTAGGTTCGTTCGGGCTTCCGAAATGTAAAAATTCTATTAATCAAAAATGTTGGCATTGATCTGTCTATATAGAGGCTCGGTCTAACAAATGAGTTTTATGTTGTTTAGAGTTATCGCTCGAGCATGGTACCGTCTTACCACTGGATATTTTATTTTATTTTAATGCGTCACATATTCGTTTTGTGTGCTCTTGATATCAGTCGACGCTTGCAAACGTACATTAGGCACTTAATAGGAAGGCAGTATGAATAGGACTAGTTGGTTATATGGCTCGGGCTGTTCCAGACAGCACGATCAAGAATGAGTAGAATAAGTAGAATGAGTAGGGTGGTACAAAAACGAGACCGACGCTATCTGCGCCTATATTGGTTCGGTCTGTAGTTAGAGTGCATACTAACTACACATAAAAGGCACAGCCACTATAGCATGACATTATAAATACCCATACCTACATTCTTATCTAATCTCAACCCATTCAGACTATGGAATCAACATTCGCAACAATTTTACGAATAAGCAACAGGAGAAAGTCCAAACAAAACATAATCCGTGAAGCTTATTTAACCAAAAATCTGTGCGGTGGTAATAAATTGAGGCAGCCAAAAAGGTAGAGAGGCTAAAATGAGTCACGCAGGATATTCGGCGCTAAAGTGTGTGGCTGTGAGCAGGATGCACAGAGCTGCGTCGTAACGTGACGACCGAGTGAGGTCCGTGACAAGTCATTCGTAACAATATTTTGAAGAATAGCCATGCCGAGGGTGACTTGCAGCCGGACGGCCTTTTACTTCGTAACAATGGATATTTATATCCGCTGCTTGACCTTCCAACGCCGGAAATGTGAAGAAGAACCAGGTAGTGGTTAGCGAACTCATGTGCTTGAGGCAAGTGGAAGGATTAAAGTAACATAACTTATAAAAACATCTTACAATAAAAAAATATGTGTATCAAATTATCTGTCATTACCTCTATGGTAATGTCTTTGGTAAAGATAAAATATCTCTTCGTGATTAATGTTAATGATAATACCTCGCAATGTAAAAACATTTTCCAAGTACAGACAGCGTGACATAAATATAAATTTCGATGCTAAATCTCTCAGCAGTTGTAAATAGTGGTATTACTTTTAAGAAATTCAATCGCCGTAATACCAGGTAAATAATGAGTTATAATCAAATGCCATTTGAGATGACTCAGATGTTACTATTTATTTTCCTCTGTGGCCATTTCCAATTACCACTCATCTTCAACATAGGCATTGATTTATGGGGGCATAAATATGTATTCCGTATTTTCAGATTATCCTCCATATCCTCCTTCACATTATGGAAGATATTCCATATTTTCAGATTATCCTCCATATCCTCCTTCAGATTATGGAAGATATTCCATATTTTCAGATTATCCTCTGTGTCGCAACTGATATTTTAAAATTCACGATACATTTGCGCTCCGATAGCTCACGTTGCGAGTACTCAAGAGGGTTAATTAAGCCAGGGTTTATGCAGCCAGGAAGTAGGGACTCTCATTGACGAGGATTTGTTGGCAGTTTATAACAGAGCAAAACTTATTGGCGTTACTCTATATTTTTCCAACTAGTGACATGAATTCTTACCTGTCTCATAAAGGAATGGTGTCATTAAATGTCCGCAGAATTTCCTCACTATTAATATAAACTTTAATGATATAAGAGAATAAGTTATTTTTTCTTGATGGCTATGCGTTAAGTGTAGACAATAAAAATTATGATGGATGGTGAGCACAATGAACAAGTCTTTCTCAAATCGGTATTACAAGTTTTAATAAAATTAGAGGATGGCTTTCCAAAACGCTGAATCCAATGTCGGAATATTGCGATTATTTCCTTTGATATCACTCAAGGATAACGATTGAGCTTGGGTGGCAAAAGCAGTAACATTTCTGACCTAATTTAATGAACAAACAATACTGGGAAATTTTCCTCAATTGGATATCTTGAATAAGCGTTAACAATTCAAAACGAGCGGTCAATTCTGTAAATTACTACATAGCGAATGAAAAAAAAAATTACCCAAAAATGAAAATCTAAAAACACAAACATTACAAATTTCTCTAAATTGCCAGCTAATATTCAACTACTCGGTAAAAATGGAAATCATGGACGAAAAAGTACACAAATCATTAATCATATTTCAAGTTGACTAGCAAGATTAATCGGTCTGGGCTCCTAATTATAATTTGTTGAGAGAGGCACTATAACTCTTCGGGAAGTTGTCGCGGCATCAGTGCTATCGTTAAAAGCCGCGTCGAGCTTTCCGCAGCAAAATACTGCAAGTTACGGAATGCAATGCCGGGGCAATTGCAGGGAATGCTATTGCAAATACCCTCATCGTCATTTTGTCTTGCTTTAACTTATAAATTTGCTCACATAACGTAAACTTTTCAGCATTATGAAATCCAATTACTTATTTTAATTATAATATTTCTATTTTTAGCGCATTTTCTCATTTATGGAAAAAAGCGCTTTTGTGCTCGCCATGTCCGTCCGTCTGTTTGTCCGTCCGTCCGTCTGTCCGTCCGTGACTTCACGTTTTCGTCGACGAGAAAATGCGCTCTCTGTCACTCACTGCAGTGAGTACTGAGTTATATTTTTTTAATAATTTATATATTGTGAAGATAATTGTCTTCTGCTCTAAATTTCGATAAAAAGTAAAACGAAACTTTTCATTTGTCATAATTAGCGAACGAGAAGAAAGCTGGTAACTTTTTTAGTCAACGAATTTGAATAAAACTTTAAGGCTTTGAGCCGTATTCTGGCAACAACAGAAATGTAGATGAAAATGAGAAAAAATGATTGCGGTACTGAAGCTAAATAGCTTTGCTACTGCTGCATGTTGCTAATTGTAATGAAACTGTATTGTATTTCCACATGCAACGTCTTTCGCTTGCTTTTTCTTATAAAACTTATAATTATTTGGAGCCCTCAAAATAACACCGAGCACAAGCTTCATTTTACCAAAGAAGCAACATAGCTGGCTCTTGTAGAAAGTGACTTTGAATTTTACAGCATGACAGTGTGATCAGAAACTTCCTGTTCATGAAGTTCTATCTGGGTGGTGATGAAGTACAGTCGCAGTGCGGCTCTTATGAGAACTTCCACAATTAAAGAGCAGCAATTCCAATACTTTCCGTGATAGTTCAGGCTGAAGAGCTGGCCAAGTGCCGCTCAAACTTAGATTGCGTCAGTTCTGTCTTCATTTACAATGCTTATGCTTTTGGTGATGATTAAGGGACGAAATATAAAAAAAGCGAAGAAGAGGAAGTATAAGTTCTTTATCGCACTAAAGTGAGAGGATTAGAAAGAACTAAAAATATCGCACCAAAGTGAATGAGATTGAGAGAACTGAAATATCGCACTAAAGTGAGGGAGATTGAGAGAACTGAAAATATCGCACTAAAGTGAGAGAGATTGAGAGAACTGAAAATATCGCACTAAAGTGAGAGAGATTGAGAGAACTGAAAAAATCGCACTAAAGTGAGAGAGATTGAGAGAATTGAAAATATTGCACTAAAGTGAGAGAGAATGGGAAAACGTAAAATATTGCACTAAAGTGAGGGAGATTGAGAGAACTGAAAATATCGCACTAAAGTGCGTCTAAGAAGAGAGAAAGAGAAAAATCACAGCGCACGTACACTAAAAAATGTAAAACTTATTTGTTTTCCATGATAACGATCAGAATTTAATTGTATTGAGTTTGAAAATTTTATTTCGATTAGCATAATGTTGCTCACAGTTCTTTTGATTAGTCCAGTTAATCAATAACAGGCTAAATTAGGGCCGAGAATTATTAATAATATTATACGGCGATATTTCTGCGAAGAACAGGAAACTGTTTTTCAATTTTAAATTTAATTAAATCTCTATCGAAAGCAGCAAACTTTCATCTACAAAGTACAACAATTGTGACCTCATTCCCAAATTCGATAATTTGAAAAATTGAATTATCTACACGAGGAAGGTGTAATGCATGGAGAATCCAATTTGTAAGAGATGCGTCTACACTCGCCATTACTGGCGATGCTTATCATGAATACTTGGTCTCTAGTGCCTTCTTTGTTCCACCAAAACAATAACTATAACCTCGCCTTCCTTGAGGGGGTGTGGGGTTCTTCATAATACTTACCGGTGCACTTATGGTCCCGCATGTCACATGATGGGGCGTTGTCGTTACAACTAAAAGTAGATACGTTGTAGATTGTGCGAATATAGATATACCATTCGTGATATTGATATTATTGATATTGATATTCCACTGTTTGGCTCGTTCAATTGCTGACGAAATTAAACTCATAAATAACGTGTAAAATGTGGAAACGCTTCATATTAAATGAAAACATTTATCAATTTAAATGGTTCGAATTCCAGCCTAAAGCAACAGATGCTGCAGCAAAGAAATGAAATGAACACACAAAGCTCATATTACGTCCAATGCTTGGAGGACCATATAGATTGGGGCTGCTGGTAATGCAGCACTTGGTGCCTCTTCTTTTCTGGGCCTTCTTAAACAAAGCCCATGCAAGTTGCGCAGGTCTTTCCAAAGCACCACAAAATAGGAGCCATTTGCATTCACAAAAGCTCAGTTCCTCCTGTACTCGAACTTTTCAGACTTGAATTCGAAAGTGGCACGTCAGAAATTTAAATCCAAATTTTCCCTAATTTCTTTTTTCTGATCAAGCCCAGGCTGTTGTATATAAAAGCCTTGACGAGTGTTGCGATGCTTTTGAAATTTCGTTCGGATTTCCGCTCAATATTAGTAGTGATTAGTATCAGTTTCTAGTGGCGATATTCTCTAAATTCCCCTCGCACACAACCATCTCAAATAATTTTCTTACATTTCAGTTTAGGATAATTCAGACAGAAAAATATTTGACAAAAATTTGTGAATGCCAAATATCCTGAATTCAGCATCTGTTTACAGTGAATTTTTTTTGCTGCTAAAGCTAAAGCATATTTTATAAAATAATGATGTGAAAAATGGAGGTTTCCTTGAAAATGGAGTCCGTGCTTTTCATGAGGTGGCGGCCGTTCTCGCCCCCGTAATGAGGGCCACAGAGCGATCATTACTTGATATCAGAGGCGGCGACATGTTCCAACATCAAAGCCGCAGTGCCGATACACTTCATCAGTTTCCAATATAATCGCGCTGCTCTACGAGAGGAATGCTCGGCAATTATAACCGCGAGTCCCATTGCCTTTGCAACTTCACTTTGCTATGAACGGCCACAAGATCAAATTGGCGATCAATTATGAAGTACATTACGACGCCTCATGTTCAGTGTAAATTGTCGGACGGTGCGGCGGAGATGTTGACTCCCCGTATTTGGTTCATATTATCGACCAACTGATGATATCTCTCACAGCTGCCCAAACAGGCCCAAATAGTTGCGATCAGTTCCCAACACTAACATAGTTTATACGATCACCAGAGAATGAATTTGCTTCGTTTAAACGATCAGTTCTTACTTTCACATTTACACCTTTAATAAAAAAAGATGTATATATAGAGAGAATAACTTCTGTTCTTCGTGCAAACGCGAAGACTTTCCTCGTTAGTCTTAAAATACACTGTATTTGATGCACGTCCGATATTCATGATTGTGACCAGCATAGGAAAGAACTGAACACGATCAATTTTTAGATATAATAAATTTTCGTTCACTTTGGGATATCAGATGCGGTTTATTCATGACTTTCGTCGCACTCTAAACCAGATCAAAAATATTTGACAAGAATTTTACTATAAGGGCGGAAATTTAATATTTAAGAAGCCATGCGAAATGAATGCGTGCTTTTTTCCCATGAACGACGTAGCGCATGCCAGCCAGAATACATTTTACAATAAATTTGATGTGAGTGGTTCCCTAATGGAACTAATTGGGCATTTTACACGCGGATCCATGAGGGGCTCTCGAAAGACTTTAATGAAGCGAAACAATTTGGGACTATAAAATAGTGAATTTGTGCATTAAATTTTATTTGAGCATTTAATTAACATAATATTACCTAAAAATTTATAGTTACACAGCACATAATTCTTGTCCAAAGATTTCTTGAAGGAAAATAAGCATCTCTTTAGTTCTGAAAAACTCATAAATGATATCAATAAATTGTTAAAATTGAACTTGACTATTGAAAGAATACCCTGACCAAATGTAAAGAAAAATAAATCGGAAAAAAATATTCGGTATGAAATTTATCACCCATAAAAAACGTAGATTCCATGTTACTCTACACAATGAGGCCTAAAATAACTAATAATTGAAATATTCAAGTATTCTGAACATTTTACTATTCAGCATGCAAGTATTCATAGGATCGGTTGGAACTCACCATTATTTGTCGAGGTTCGTAACTTTAATATCGATTTAAACAAGTCAAATTATGTAATGACACATGGATTTTTTATTCTCAAATACCTTTATCTTAAATTGTTGATTGGAGCCACTTGACTTGAGGTTTTGGAAGTTGACTGTAGATAAAATATATAGTAAGAAAATAAATAAATATGATTTTAATTAAAGTTTTGCAAAATTTCAATGGAGCATCTAGAAAATTCCCTTATACCAGTATAAAATGGTTACAAAAATAACAGCGTCTAATTTACATTCAATGACCAATAATTATAACGCATTTTATATAAATCGTACAAATTAGTTTCTTTGACCTTAAATCGACACTTAATTTTATATCACTTTATTGTTGGAGCTTACCAAAAAATCTAAGGAAGATTTATTATGACAATATGTAGTCGCACGAATGTTGAAATTTATAGAGATCAAATTTCGAGAGAAAGAAAATGAGCCAGCGACAAAATTTTAGAAATTAAGCTTATTCCACATTAGAGCTGAAACCAATCGTGGCCATCTGATGCCCTCGCATGCGAACAATTTAATTACTAAAATTGAAGCATTTTAAGATTAATCAAAGGGGAAAGCGCAAAATGACGCTCGATAAGAGTGGTTATTTCTGTGGTGCTCCACATGCAACGTTCCACACATGCAGTTTGCACCCCTTCCCTGAACCATCGGAAAAGGTCCGTTGCAGTTCATTCCAGGAGACAGTAATGAAAACAGCGACACAAAACAAGTGTGGCAGTTCAGAATAGGATTGTGCCACAGATTTGGTTTAATCGAATTCTCTCAGGGCATTTTTTTTCGTATTTGCCAAGAATTTTACATTCAGAACAAATTATACTCAAAGAAGTCGCGTAGACCACCATGAAACAAGAACATTAATTCTTTAGCATACCACATATTGTAACCCAAAGATCTCATACCATATCAATCCTGTCATCTTTTATTATTCATTATGCTTGATCTGAAGCATCTCCGATGCACGGAAGCCTGGGCGGGACTCAACAGAAGCTCAACGTAATTAGGCTCGAGAAAAGGACACAGGAAGGATACAGAGAATGGCCTGCCGGCTGGGAAAAAATAAATCCTGCCTCTGGATAAGAGGCTCGGAATGACCTGTTTTAGAGGCCGAGATTGATGGTATAATATGAACACTTTTGAGTGCTGGTAACTGATGGTGGCCTCGATCGTTCGCCTTAATGAGAAAAGGTTGTACCTCCCACGTTGAAACCGCTACTGTAGCGAGGGAAGTACGAGTTTAATTTTTTGATTTTGTCAAAGGAAATTATCTTCTTTAATCTGAATAAAAAAACGTATTTGACAGCAGCTATCATTATTGTTCTACTTGTAAATTTTCATAGAAAGAGTGAATCTATAACTAATCTCCTCAAACTCTTAACGTAAATGATAGTCTATTCATGCAGAAATCGAGAGGAAAGCCACGATTTCCTCAATGCCACTTCACGAATGGAGGCACGCGGTCCTTAACGAGGGTGAGAAAGAGCTCTGAGACGTGAGCGCTCTCTGCAGCGAAGTCGCAATGAAAGGCATCAATATTCCTGATTTTATCAGCTTGTCTCATCATTGATTCCGCGAGCGATGACAGGTCTGTGTTGCGGACTAAAAACACACATATTTATGGTGCTCCTATTCAAGACCTCAGTCACGTTTGCTGCATAAATTGGCTTAAATTCTCGGAGCGATGAAGCCCGACGAGAAAGAAGGAGCAGCTTCTCCTGAGGCTCTCAATCTGCTTAACATGTCACACTGAGGTCTGACGCCCTGCAGGTGCCATTGTCCACAAGGCCTACAGTGCACACTCTAGTTTGGGCCTAAGTGGAAACGTCTTTGATTCGCGTACGATGATTGACGGCCACGTTATAAGCTTCAGCTGCGAGCGACGCATCGACTGTGAGCGATGAATGCCCAATTGACCGAGCCAACCCGCCGTCAAGTCCAGACTCTAATCTCTCGTTGTCTGGACACTTCGTATACCAATAAAAAGCTTCTTTAAAGGCTAATCTACTTTTTTACGGCTCATGACAGCAACTGAAAATTGGTTGTAGTAGAAAAAATAATTATTAGGATTATCTGCAAGATTTATACTCGTTGTGGCCTCGTTCATCCAGATGAGTTAGTTGAAAAAAATGGTGATATTATACAATTTTAACACATGCTGGATTCAGGTGCAGAGAAAGTAGAATATGCAAAAAATTAGTGAAACAAGCTCGTGGCTGTAAGCCAGGGAAGCGAGCATGACATTTGAAAGATATTAACATGTTAGGGGAGCCCTGAGAGGTCTTCATCATCGTGAGGTGATTGCGATCACAGCCTTCGAAACATCAAATAAAATGATGGCGTGCGGGGGAGAAGATATTCCTAACGTTGAGTGGGGGAAGCGTTGCGGAGCGTACAGATGCTCCGAGATTATCGGTCCCAAGCGTCTCATTGAAATGCTAATCCCTCGTGACGGATGCCATCGCAGCTCGTTAGTCGCCGAGTGCGGTGCCCGAGCGGAATTCGATAGCCCCCGGCACCTCTCCATTAAACCAACCACTCATCAATACACCTGCCTCTTATAGTGCAGTAAAGGCGCCGTGCAAAATAGCTTGACATCGCGCAGCTCGGCGTGATCTACAACGCAGGTTTGTTTGCTCCGAGATGTTGCTACCGCGTCACAACTCCTGATCTATATCGAGGCTTAAGCCAAATTAATGGCACTGAATAGAGCAGAAAAAACTGAAAATTTCTCAAGCTAGTGCACGGCCAGGTAGCAAGAACAACATCTCGAAACTTATTGCATATGGCAGCTGACGGCTATTTTAAAATCCTGGCGTCAACATTGCAACGATAAAATTCTTTGATATAGAAATTAAGTTACACGAAAACACGAATGAATTGAAATACTTAAAATGTCTCCGGTAGAGATTTTATGAGCTTGATTTTACGAGGTCCTACTTTTTACGACTTGCAGAAAGGAAACGCTTCTTGAAGCTCCACTCTTCATATAATAAAGTGTCCATAACAAAACTGCTGAGAAAATATGAAGACCATTTGCTCTGGATTGCGCCGCGTAACGTGACAAATGCCACTTCCGTCGCATAGCTTGGCGCAGTAAATTTCCCAATGTAAGAAGAATGGGAGAAATACCGTATTTCCAATCACTGCTGGCAATTCCTGCTCGCATTTATTGAGCGTAATCCCAGACTGAATGCTGACAAATTCTCCGATCAAAAACATCTTCACATAAAATATCTAAAATCCAGAGGAACGTCGAGAATAATTGCTAGTATTGGGCTTCAATAATTGCTACAGGATTGCTTTCATTCCTCATATCAGTCGTTGCAGACTCACAAAATTGCGTTGATGGAATATAAATAAGATAAGATACTACATGAGATGCTGAGATAAAAAATGCGCTTTCATGTAAGTAAATTATATCTAGACCGGATGAAAGTTTCCAAAGGAATGCAAAACCCTGAATCATTCTCAGACATTCAAGAATAATGTGCTCAAATGTACATAACGTAAATTTCTAATACTTAAAATGAATAACTTGCATGAAAAGTAAAAAATATAAAACAGTAATTAATTACATTAATTAAAATTCCTATTGTAAAATATATAGAGGAATGAAGAAGAACGGTACATGCTTTAATATTCGAATACCATTGTGCCCCCAAGTTGACAATAATAATGAGAGATAAAAAATTTACGTGAAATTGAACATATTACCACTAGCCGGCGTTTTGCGTGCAGTTTGACAGTTTGTAACGCTGCTGTTATTGCAATAATTTGTCCGATTCGTACGCTGCATATAATATACCACCTAATATTCATCATGCTTATTACATTTGACTATAGAGAGCTCATAAAAGTAGATATATGAATTATTTACTCGTCATTTCAAACATTCTTGTTTTTTTTTGCTACATTTACGTTTGATGAAGAGTATTTTTAGCGCATTTTCTCATTTATGGAAAAAATGCCCCATTGTGCTCGTCATGTCCGTCCGTCAGTCCGTCCGTCCGTCTGTCCGTCCGTCTGTCTGTCTGTCCGTCCGTGACTTCACGTTTTCGTCGACGAAAGAATACGCTCTCTGTCACTCACTGCAGTGAGTATTGAGTTATATTTTTTTTAGTTTATGACCACAAATTAAATAATCACCCATTCAGAAATAGTGACCGTCTTTAGAAAGCAAACTATTTCACAACATATGAGGAATATATACATCTGATACATTTTTACAATAGATTTCGTTGCTCCGAAAATTTAAAATACGAATTGACAACAAATACTCATGCTAGAAATAGCTCACCGAGAAACAACGTTTAAATTAACGAAAAATTGATCCAAATAGCTGCAAAAAATACGAGTCAACGCTGCATCTAATCTACAGGATTAATCATCATGGCTAACATGGTTGGATTACATTCTATATGAGTGCTCATTGAGGCTCGTATGGAGTGCTTGGCTAAGTCCATACAAGATTAAAGACTTCAACAACCACCTCCCTTCATATGTGTTTACCGGCGAGTTCTGTAAATTTCAGCTAATTAAGTTTCCCATTAATTTTGAACCGTATAAGACCAACAAACGTATAGAAACTGAGACTGTAATTATTGGCATCAAACTCGTTCAAACCTAAGCAAACTGCGCGACCGACAAGTTGCCTAACGGTTTGCAATCGACTCGAGTTGCATTAGGCTCCGGTGGTTGAGTCAATAATGCTTATTAACATATTCGAACCTAGTTTGAAAGTTCGACTAGTAATACGATAATGGTGAAGTTGATTTATCCTTTAATTAACAATATATTCCTTCTAAGATTATCCAAGAAATCACGGATGAAAAAAGCCTAAGCCTATTTGAAAAATGTTGATGTTAATCAGAACAAATAAAATAATTTTCGAAGGCAGTGTTTATCATTCAAAGAATGTCATGAAAGGCCACTGGAATTTATATATTCACAAGGTTTAATAATATATGTGGTTTATACGATATAATATGCAATATAATATACATTGAGCTGCACTCAATTTTTCATGGTGCGCAATTTGCCGGCCTTGCATGTAAAAAAATCTCAAAGACCTTATCACAACATGGCGAAATTTAAAGCCTAACGTCGAGTAAACTTATTACGCGGAAGATACGGCGTAGCTTTAATCCGGAGCATTCCTTTATGGTAGGACATGACCTAAAAGATTGAATGGTTGGTTGGCCCGAGCTGGGGTGTTTCTCGTAAAAGTGCAGGCATCGCACTCTCACTTTATGTACTGGGAGAAAATTTCACGACAGCGTAACAACAGCCCAGTATCGAGCGTATGGCAATAAACTAAGTTTAAGTACGATCCTAAGGGAAAGTGCAAGCTCCGCGTTATAGGCACAATAAGCATTTATTTTACGATCCGGAACGAGATATGCAGGGAAGAGGCGTTTTACGGCTCGATCTTTCTGATTATGCCACCTGATACCCATTCATGAAGATTTCAATGCTGTTGGCTCAGGAGTAAAGGTTGGCAATTTCTTCGTTTTACTCAGTTGATCCTCCTTTAAATATGAGCTCAATAACTGACACCAATGCTTTTACGACCATTAACGCGAGTCAGGTAAAAACTGTCTAATCTACTTATAGTTTGGAATACAGTTAAAAGTTTTACCGCGATCCTAAGATTTCTGATTATTATCTTGGGTCTGACGGAAGAAATACACGCATGCCCTTAATCTGTCTAGATGTCGGGTGCGCCTCACTTACGAAATAAACAAAGCCGAGCAGGCAGCCCTTATTTGGGCGTCTCCTAAATACTGCACTGATGAAGTCATGGCAGATTGACGTTGTGAATAGCAATTAAGAAGCATCGCTTCCGTGGCCTCAGGAAACTCATACGATCCAAGTATTAAGCAACGGAGGAGAAAGAACCTAACGAATTTTCTGCTGCGGCAGTCGTCTAAGTTTGACTGTCAACTTAAGGATAATTTTGAGCTGATCCAATCTCAGGCTGTGCGCGGCACAATAACAAGATCCTTAGCGGCAGATCGCCTTTTGTGGGGCGATTAGTGTCATCAGCTGCAACGGCTGGTGCCGTAAGCAGCGCGCGATAGATGTTCACTCGAACCTTGCTTGGCTTCTGTACGAAGAATGAGAGAAGTTTTAAAAATGCACTAATAGGATACATAATAATGAAAATTTCTACTCTATTTCGTTCATTTAATTGCGTCTTAGTAGCATCGAGAAATACAAACATCAGTCATGCATTTCTTATGGTTAATTGCATCACAGCATCGAAATGTTGATTTAGTTTCACTCAATTTGCACTGTCATGTTTATTTCATTTGTAATTTTGCTTTCAAATGATGACTGGTACGACGAGGCATACAGAGGAATTAGTGTTTCCTAACTAATAACCACTACGCGATGTCTTAGAAACTAGATGATGTGGCAGCGAGGCGATTCGACACTGTCGCCACATCACTTATGCCAAGGGAGAAAATTATAATGCTACTTAGCACGTGCAAGCTTGTTTGTATGTTGGCGCGTGCTACATTTGCCATCATAGTTTGCATAAGCTGTGCTCCGTCAAATGCACAGCGCCCGTGTTGACAGCTTAAACCGGCGTATTTGCTCCTGTTGGTGAGGGTAATAGGCCGAGCATTCCTTCGTCACAATTAACATCAACATCACAATTATCATCAACATCACAATTATCATCATCACAATTATCAATATCACAATTATCATTATCAAAATTAACATCAACATCAAAAAATTTAAATCCATTAAATTTTTACTGAATTATTCAGTTACTGGCATGTTAAATAATTATTTCCATTTATGACCGACGCTCGTCACAAGATTAAATTTTTTCCTATCCATGCTTTATATACAATTCATTCATACATAATTTAATCAAGCGACAATCTTCATGCAGTGATCGGGCTCTTAGCATTAATGGAGTAAAACGTCTCGCCATGTTCTGAGTCGAGCCTCGCTTTGCCGCAAAGGCACCCTGAAACCATAGACTCACATACAGACAAATATACTTGTTTTTAAAGTTTTAGTGAAGAGAACACAGTCAAATATTGATGACAGGCTAGAATGTCAGAATATTTTAAGCCTATATGGTTAGTCGGCTTCAAAGTATCTGAGTTGACTTTTTAATGACCGCCTTGAGGTCACTTTATGGCAGTATCGACGTTCAAAGCATGTAAACATAAATCAACAGCTATTCAGTAGCGCCACCGCCACATTTACATGAATAATTCATGTATTCATAACTTGTGGAGCAGTTCGATAAACCTGCAATCTTGACATTTTAGTTTTAGAGAATAAAACCCAAAACTTCGCTGAGCAAAAGCTACGCTGTCATTTTGCGCTGGACATTCTTTAGATTTTTTAGATTGTGAAGTAATTTCTGTTCTTTGCTCTAATTCGTTTTTTCGAAATAATGAGCAGATTTGGCGAAGTATATGAACTCTGCTGGATGGTTACCGAAGAACAATTTTGTGATGTTTCGCAACAAATAATTAGGAGCGTTTTCATTTTTATGGCTGGAATAATTGGACCTGCAAACTAAAGGCAGATCGAAAGAAAAATAACCACATTTAAAACTAAGATTTTCCGGGAAGTTGTCGATTTCGCTGTAAAAAAAAATCGCACCTCGTGAAAGTGTGCTACCAGTGTTAGGAAAAGCAGAGAATGACTTCATATTCTTCATACACAAGTGAATTGATTCAAGTCTGGAAAGAGCGGAGCATTTTTGCCGGTGCTCGAGAGCTGAAGTGCCAGCCCCAAGCTTCGCAAGTCACTGTTTCTTCACTTGAACCGACGACGCTCTTGTTATACGGTAGCCGCAAGTCACGGCTTCGATGAATTCTTCTCTGCGCCAGCCGACAACTCTCATCACGTGAAATTCGTTCCTCTTTTGTTTCTGTCTTAGCCTGCACTGAGGTTGAGCACGGAAGCGATTGCCTCAATAATGCTGGTTGTTAGAAAAAGAAAGAGAATCGTTGGCACTTCGATTCCGTTTGATGAATTACAAAAAATTTAAGGTAAATGTAAAACTTTTAAGCGGCAAGTATACAAGAAAATACTTATTAAGATTATAAAAGTGCAGTGGTGCATCATTCCACTGATTTGTCTCTGCCAATAGAATTGTCGAGTTAATTTTACAATAGCCACTAATTAGCTTTATTGCTTAAGCAGATATATTAACCTAAATTCAAAAAAAATGTTTATTTTATTGAATGACCATAATGGTCATACACTACATAAAAATGTTTTGTTAACAGTATTAATGGTTTTATTAACAATGAATTTCAGAGTTCCAGTTATAAGTTACTTATCCATAACAGCGAGAAAACTGATCTGCACATGCATGGCGCACATAATATAGCACCCAAGACACAGTCTCTCGTTTAAATACCTGAATTCCGCCGCTCTCTATTTGCCACGAATATCAATTTAAATTCAAGTAGAGACTCCGTTTCAGCAAGTGGTAAATATTTCAGCCAGAATACGGAATTTCCATACAGATGTTTCAGGGAGCTGTAATTTCCAAAGCGAACCTTGTTGGATCGAGAATTTGAAGTAAGCGCGGCGCTGGGAATGAAATTGCTACTGAGGCAGCGATATTTCATCAAAGTTTGACTGTAAGTGCTATTGTTGAGAGAATAGACCAGGAACCTTGTAGCAATCAGCCATGTGGCTCTCGTTGACATAAAAAGCCGTACGTTAGATTGTTAACATCGAAGTGCTGTGCGTTTGACATTACAGCTTAGGCGATGAACAACACGTTTTAATGATTGGTACGGCAGCTGTCGGTCCCATCAACAAGTATGTAGGTGCGAATGTGGAGCATAGAAAAATTTTAAATTTCGCTCGTACTTGTGCACGACCAACAGGCGATGACCTGATGAGATAATCTCGTCTTGGACTCCGTGTAATAATCTTGATAATGGCCCAAGTCAGGGTGTGCGCATGACGACGTGGTCACTACATCAGATGGCGGTACAGGTAAACAGAAGCTTGAGATGACGGGTGCCACTCTCGCGTCGACATATTTTACGCATTACGGGCATCTGATAGCGCAGCAAACACAGAGGCAGCTAGCGCAACTCCTCATGGCTCTGTGATTGCCATTTTCTGATCGCCAAACAAAGCTCGCAGTGAAGGGCCGGTCAATCATTTCAACAGCTCCGACAAATGGTGGCATCGCAAAAGAATTGTTACTTCTTGTCCTGAACTTATAACTTTTTGCACTGTGATTGTATTCTCCAATATATTTGTATTTTGTGCTTGAATTTAATATCTTTTGCTATTGTATGACGCTGTTTTGGAGTAAAAGTTTTTCACTTTCAAGGGTTCTTTAACATGTTGACTCGACCGATGATTCATTAAGAGTAATAATTGAGGAGCGTAAAAGAAAACTAATATATATATATATATATATATATATAGATAAATATAAAATATTATGATGATAATATCTGAAGAACTCAATGAAGATTAAAAAATTCTACTGATACAACTAAATTAACTTCTATGAAACAGAACGGAACGGTGCAGGAATGAATGTTTAATAAAGAGGTTGAATAAAAAACGAGAGAATGCTGCATTCTAAGAGCTCGCTAAAATAGGGGCTAAAATCTTTCGTCTTGCAGGTCTTTTAAAGATGAAGTCTAGCACAGGACCGAGATAGATCCACACATTTATCATGATATTTACAGAAAGGTACTTTATATCCTTATATATATATAATAATACTACTTGAAATTAAATTTCAAACAAATTAAGGCTTCGGAAACGATAGTTCCTAGCCTATGTATTGTATTGATGAAATTGCTTGTTTTCTGGTAGACTCATGCCACATTATGATGTAGTTTCCGTGAAAATTGCGATTATCTATCTGTGATCGATGCTGTATAATTTCAAAAGCTGCATAGTTTTGCTTCAGTTGCACGAATGGGCATGTTGTTTAAAGTAGATTTAAATCGAACTGAAATGATCTGAGTTTGCTACGGACGAAAAATTTCTTCACTTTTCATTTGCGCTCTGCCTTTCAGATAAGAAGCTGCAAATTTCAGTCGGCCTCATTTCGAAAATGTGAAGTATATCGAGCACCATAACGGAGAAAAACTATTGAAGGCATTGAACAGTTGAACAGTTGATAGAATCCAGCAACAATATACATATAAGCGTATAATAAAGAAAAAGAAGGAACTAGAAGCAGCAATAGAAACTACTTAAATAGGTTGATATCTTCAGTGAGGCGAACCTCAGCCTTTTTGGGAGCAGTCATTATTTTGCTGAGGCCTATGCTGTTTCCATACCGTATGTGTTCAAATATACTTAAATAAATATCCAATAATAAAAATTAAATTAATTAATAATAATTAATTAAATAATAATATTACAAATATATATCTGAGCGCTTCGACGATCGCAGTTACTTTATTTTATGCAAACAATACGTGAAAGCGTTCAGCCTACCATAAGTTCACATAAGTTCAAAGATGAGCGTAAATTATCAGTGCTAAACGTTGTTGTAATTTGGCGTGCCCTGAAGCTTTTATCTGGACTGAGAGTCTTAGAAAGGAAGAATGGACAATAAATGATCGTCTAATCTTTAAAAGATGCTGTATTTTGTGTCATACAAGCCGCATTCACGTCACCGAGTCTGGTCTTAAAATATGCATTTTTTAGCGTCAAGAAAAGAAGCTGAGGAGCTAAAAACTTGAAGTTTTCTGCATTTTGGCAGGCCCACCTAGCTTTAAGAGACATGTATGCTGAAGACTCGTTTAATTTTACGCACGACATGCCAACAAATTTATCCATTTTCCTGTCGTAAAACTTTGTGGGAAGTAAGATGAAAAAACTTGTGCATTTTCATAAATTCATCGGTAGGAAATAAATTAAAATCTCAAGATGGAAAAATTATGATGAAGACTCGGCGTTTCTCAGCGCGCCGAATAAATATGTGCAACATATTTTTTAATACTTACAATAAAATTACGACAGCTTCAACATAATAAAAAACCACCAAAGGAAAAAAATAAATAGGTAAGCAAATATTCTGAATTTTTGCTTAAATTAAACTACATAACTGAATTGGTTGAACTGCAATATAAAATTTGCTAGCATTAATTCAACACCGTTAAATTCATTCAAATCAATTCTTATATTAAAAAAAATTTATGAATCTTTCACTTTTTTGCAATCTCAAAATTTTGCATCGAAATGCGGGGAGAATATTTGGGGTTTTCATTTATATTAAGGTTCGAGCTGGGTTGATTTTAGGGAATAGAAGTCCGGAAATCTTTCGCGAGAAGCTTTATTTCAGCTCTCTCTTTTTTTGCAGCGGTTGCTTTCGTTCTGAAGCTATCGATTTCGTCAGCGAAGATACACCAATAACACCGTCTGGTCAATCCGCCCTGACAACCCAAAAAATGCGGAATTGCCAATTTTATCTATTCAAGGTAAATCTCACCTTTCCGGGATCGAGACTCGTGCTCCGCAACGCCGTACGCGTTGTGAACGTGACTGGAACATGGAACTGATGAGTCGCCATCGTGAGATAGCCATGTACGTCAACTTAAGATGAAAAACAGCTGAGAAAATGCCGTTAGTTCATTTCATCAACACGAAAAGAGGCAGGTCACCGCTCTCGAAAAATAATAAAGGCTAACATAAAGCTAATCAAATGCTGAGAACTAGCAAGGCTAGATGCTCATAACTCGGTATTCATTTTACGCAAGCTTTGAGCTAGAAAAAAACTGTCTCGTCTTTTGCCTTTTGTGGCGACCGCCAAAAACTCGCACGGGAACTTAGTTGCGGTGCTCTGCGACTCGTCGCCGTAACGCCATGACTTTGACAATCAAGCCTAATTGGGGGGCCAAACTTGTTTGGTTGTCGTAAGTGTTCTTCCTAAGGAGAATCGACACACTATCGTTCAAACTAAATCCGATGTTGACACTGGGATGCAATTTTATCATACATGTTTTTAAGGAACAATAGCTAAAACAATGCAAACAATGATTGTCAGTGCATTCAAATGTTTAATTTAAATTGGATTCTTGGCCAGTTAATTAAGACACGAACTGAAGGAGGCAAGGTTGTAAGTTGTTGAGATTGCGATCGATACCATAAAGGACGCGGATGCATAAATAAGGCTTCCGAAATTTGCATGCAGATTAGTTTTTCGTACAGTGATACTGCGCCAACTTGGTACGACAGATAGTGTCTGAGGGGTGTTCGATCAGATAAAGAAGCCAGATCTTTCATGAAGTCACAAGGCTTCTTCCCACATCTAATAATTTCTCAACTAGTACTAAATGAATTAATTATCAAATAGCTGATAACAATTTATACTTAGATGATTTGTGATTAAAAAAAATCGGATTTAGTAACAATAAAAGAAAAATTTACGATTTTTTTATATAAACCTGTACGTTATTGATGTAAAAGATAAATTGACGGATTTCTTGAATCGATCATGGCAATACTTTCAGTCCATTCAGAATTGATTTGATGCTGTGTGAACATCAATATATGAAGCACATAACATTGCCTTGGAACGCTGCGACGGCAGACAAGAATTATGCCGGAAACAGAAGTAACGATGGATTTTGAATCGATTCGCCCAGGAAAGAATTATTAAGAACCGCACACGTACTCCCCCCTCCCCAAGTGGAAATCCCCACAATTGTGAAGATCTCTTCCATTTTAAGGCGAGGCAATTTATTCAGGCAGTAAATTGTTTTCTGGCTGACTGGCGATCACTTGAAATGATCTCAAGTATTTGCATTAAGATTCGGGCCAAATTTCGGTCGATCTAACATGAGTTACGACCGGCAGTCGCGATCGGCTATCATCGCAATTCGAGAAGCTCATAGAAACATTCTTTTGGAAAAATCTGTGAATAATCGTGCCCTGCTGAATAGGAAGAATAAACAGGAGGTTTAATCTGATAGAACTGGAAAGGTTTCCAATGATTTTATATTACGTCGTCCGTATTGTTGATCAATAATACTATTGCAAGTTTAAAATGTTCCATCACCTCATGAAGTAAATGTACACTACAAAATTACAGTGGGCTAATGTTCGATGAAAATAGAACAGTGAGTTTTTAAAACAAATTATCCTTTCCCAGTGTTTTCCAGCTTACCATGTAAATTGTTTAGAGCGAATGACATTCAAAAAACGTGGATCGCGGCCAAACCTGTGCAGGGAATTTTCCATCGATTACAAATACAAACAACTGTCGTGTTTGCCTTTAATTGTTGCAATGCAAAGCTAACGGTGGAAAACTGCGTCACAATAACTTTATATCGGCCTGATAAAAACATGACGGACGGACTCAATGCAAGGCACTTAATTGGATGGCAACAGCCATGCCAACGCTGGCTAAACCCATTACAGTAACGACTGAGCTATCCTTTAATTTTACATCGAACGCTACTATTTATTAACTATTTTTGTGAGGTAATATCAAATCACGGATCTTGCTTGATAAAGCGTACACACTAGGAAATGACTCGACATTGAAATAGTTGTTGAATTGCGATTTATATTCGTAGTGCGAATCTATGAAAAACTATAAATATTATAAAGAATTATTTGTTTTTTAAGAATGTTTTAGGAGTATAAAACAAGCATGGACGTAATGAAAAACGATGCCATTTGAAAAATCCTTCTCTCCAGAAAGGCAAACTTGTGTCTTGCACAGAAGTTCATCCAAATGCTCTCCTTGAACGTGAAACACGATATCTGCCTTCTAAAGCAGCGCCTGCGATCGAGGGCCTCATTATGGAGAAGCATCATATGCATTCATTCTCACGATTGATAGCACCTCTTATTCACCGGCGTGCATGTATACTCGTTACGAACCTCTTATTCAGCGGCTCCAATTTACCCGTTACGGACCTCTTATTCAGCGGCTCAAATCCGTTTTAAACCTCTTATTCAGTGGCACTTATACATGTTATGAACTTTTATTCAGCGGCTCGTATACCCTTAATGAACTTCTTAATCGCAGCTCATATACCCGTTACGGACCTCTTATTCAGCTGCTCTTATATCCATTATGAACCTCTTATTCAGTGGCACTTATACATGTTATGAACTTTTATTCAGCGGCTCGTTTACCCGTAATGAACTTCTTAATCGCAGCTCATATACCCGTTACGGACCACTTATTCAGCGCCTCTTATATCCATTATGAACCTCTTAGTCAGTGGCTCTTATATCCATTATATCAAATTCTTATTCAGCGACTCGTTTACCCGTAATGAAACCTTAATTAACCACAGCTCGTACACCCGTTACAAATCAGTTACTAAGCGCCTCATGAACCCGTTACGAACCTCGTTTTCAGCGGCTCGAATGGGCTGCAAAGAATTAGGGTTATATGATCTAATATGTGAGTTTTGCGATCACTTCCAGTTCTGAAGTGTAGCGATTGATATTCGTCCCACTTTTCGGTTAATTTTCAGCCTCAGTGGAGCCAGTGGAGTCCAATTAATGTTTTCATTTGTTAATATAGCTACCTGTGAGTTAATTAATGTTCAGGCAAGCTGAGAATGTGGTAATTAATTGTACACTTCGCTTGGATCTTGAGATGAAAGCTAATAAAACATGTCTTTGAAGAGCTTCTCGAAACGTTTGATTGGAATTCGTCTCTTCGTTAAACCACCCTGAGAGCAATGAAAATTTAATTGGACCTTTAGTATTTGCATGCATTACAAATTCATCAAAACCTTTCAACGGCTTTAACACTTAGAATAACCGTCAAAACCTCACATAATCCAAGCCGCCAGAATAATACCGGTAAATAAATAGGATTGCAGTTAAATATCCACAGAACTTGGCAAGTAATCCAAGCCAATGTACGATGCAGGATGCGAGAGAACCTCAAAGCATTTTTGTTACAACTAAATGTGTAAGAGGGCTGCTCATTGCATAGGTTACTTGTTACAACGTAACTAAAATAAATGTCACCTACAACTAAAATGTTTGCGGCAAGACGACAATGTTTACCATAATCTATATAAATGTGAGCATGACTTTTTGTTGAAGTTAAAAACTATTAAACACTGATTTTTTTACTAAGAGAACTTGCAATTGACAAAATTTATTCACGGTAAAGCAACACATGAAGGCTGTCGGCCACAATGTATAGCACAATACAAGCGGGCCCCGATGCATTGTAGTTGTCAGGCGCGCAAAAAAAGCATTACAGGTTACAAACGAACTACAGCACGTTACAGCTATTAAGTGGGTAAGCTAAACGTTACAGGTTGCGGCTAGGAAATACACATTACAGGTCACAGACGAGCCACGCCACATTGCAGGTTATAGGCGCCCTTCACTACTTGCAGCCTACAGGCGAGCCACGCCAAATTGCAAGTTAGCTGCTTGCTTTTTGCAGGCTACAGACAAACAATATCACATTGCATGTTGCTTGAACACTTCACTGCTTGCAGGCAACTTGCTAGCCACTTCGCATTGCAGGTTACAGGCACCTTTCACTACTCGCAGGCTACTTGCTACCCACTTCACATTGCAGGTTGCAGGCACACTTCACTACTTCCAGGTTACTTGCTAGCCACTTCACATTGCAGGTTACAGGCACCTTTCACTACTCGCAGGCTACTTGCTACCCACTTCACATTGCAGGTTGCAGGCACCCTTCACTACTCGCAGGATACTTGCTATCCACTTCACATTGCAGGTTGCAGGCACCCTTCACTACTCGCAGGCTACTTGCTACCCACTTCACATTGCAGGTTGCAGGCACCCTTCACTACTCGCAGGCTACTTGCTAGGCACTTCACATTGCAGGCTGTAGGCACCCTTCACTACTCGCAGGCTACTTGCTAGGCACTTCACAATGCAGGCTGTAGGCACCCTTCACTACTCGCAGGCTACTTGCTAGCCACTTCACATTGCAGGCTGTAGGCACCCTTCACTACTCGCAGGCTACTTGCCAGCCACTTCACATTGCAGGTTGTATCAGGTTAGAGCGGCCGCTGCCCGCTTATAAGGAGGCTAATAATCATGCAATAAAACACGTGGCGGCCTCTGCGATCGTCGCAGCCCCCACCGGCGTGGCGACTTTTTTCTTAGTTGCTGCCTAGTCCAAATATGCGGAGCTTTTTACGTAGAATTGTCAATAGGGAATTATTTTTCCCGACCGCCGACTGCACGAAGAATGTGTCTCATTGTTGAAGGTCTCGGGTGCCTGCTATTCGACCAGACAAAAATTTCGAAGGATTTTTCCGAATTTGGAGCTTGAAGTATTTTTGTCGTGCATCAAAGCTTTTTTAATATTAATTGATATGACGGTAAGGATTTTCAGCGAAAAAAGTTTCTATGAAATAATTATTGAATATATTTTCTCTCGAATTTATTATGATGCTTAATTTTCGTGTGATAACAATATTGTCTGTTTTAAACGGATTTTTGCCCTGGCAACTAAAGGAGTAAACGTATCCACAAATCCAGAAAAACGCGTGAGTTTCAACTCTTAATTTCGGGAACGGAACTTTGGCCAGCGGAAGAAATTAGCGAGGCACTGTTAGAGCTCAGCGCGCTGTTGGACGAGAGGAAGTATTCAGTCTTTTCTTTTGCTCGCTAATGAAGAGTTGTTACGGTGCAATGCCTAAAAGTATTCTAAGATATTCTGCACTTGGAAGAAAATTTATGCCGCCATAAGTTGAAAAGTATTGCGAATGGAACATTAAAATCCAATAAATCTAAATTCTCAATGGAAACAAGTCTATAAATTGCAAATATCTGGGAAATGCAAATTTGAACCTAGAATTTTATTTAAAAAATCATTTCCGCATAAATTTAAAATTTTACAATTTAAATAACTTTCGCATAGAGGGGCCAGTGAAACTTGCTACTAATTGAGCAGGAAATTATGAATGCACTTAATTTTATAAAGAATAAACACAGTAAATCTTATTTACACATGCGGACTTTTCTAAAAAAAAAACGTTCTTTACAAGGGCAAAAACATCACATACACATTCTTGAACGAACTAAAATGGCCTATTACCTGAATAAGAAACACATTACGAGTATCCGTGCCAGCTCGTGCACAACATTACAGGTAAGAAGTTTAGTGGAGATGGAGAATAACTTAATTTCCAGGGCCAGATGCAGATCGTCCCTGCTCGAATATCCTTTCCCCGCGGAATTATGGAAGAAACTCACGTTCATGTCTATGCAATGGGCAAGATCGTTGCCTGGATCATCTCTCAAGAAGACTTATACAGAAGTTAGGTAAGAGATATCCAAGCTGTGCTCTCGTGGCATGGGGCTCTTCATCTCAGTCTTTCGCTAAGTTCAGCTCGCCAACTTCTTGTCGATCCGATTGGTGATTATTCATCATAAAGCGCCTATTACGAGAGGCTTTTCTTCCCAGTACAATGCCGGGAAACTTCTCTGCGTCCTCTATAAAACTAAATAGATGAGTTGATAGCGAAAGCCTGCTTGAGTTTACCTGAGTATCTGGAGTTCAAAGATTTCTATAAGATTTTTGTGAAATAGACCAGTTTGGTGGACCATGAGCTTGCAGCAAGAAACTAACCTCAGCCTTTGCCGCCAAGCAGGAGCAAATGTTTACTTACACTTTTCGGCTTTTCCATTCATCGGGTTAATAAAGCACTCATTCAATGCCTCGCTGTATGAGTGCATGCATTGAAGGGAGTGCATTTCAGTGAACATTTAATTAGGGTGCTTTCCAATAGATTTGTTTCCCTCTACAGTATCCCTAAAAAATTCTTCTTAACTTATTCCTTGTAAGCTATAAAATTTAATGCTCTCTATTCTAGCTACCGAACAAGATTCTCATATTAATTCATCCCTTTAATAATGACATAATTTCATTTAAAATAAAAATAAAAGAAAATGGAAAATAAACCTCACCCGCTTGAAAGTCACAGAAGTAATTTGATTCAGGAGGCTCCTGGTAACTGATGTCTTCGAGAACAAACAATAAGAACAAATTCATAATAAAAATTCTTGTCCGAGGTTAAAGACGCTGATATAAACTTCCTTATTTGTCCAAAATTTCGGTCATATGTTACCGAATTTAATCAACTTTAAAAGCAAAAATTTGCAATTATAGCACTTACGTCACCGGCCTTTAAAAGAAACGATGTATTTTGTTGAGAATAGTGAGCCACAACTTTCTAACGCGATAGAATAAACCTCTTCTTTGTTGTTATGTGGCAATCGAACAAATCTTAATTTTGATCAGAATTATACGGTTTTGAGTGACGAGTGGCAAAGTAAATGCAGCATCTGCAAAGTGACGACAGGCGTATGTGTTATTGACGGTATTTGTGATTAACGATAACTAATTTGAATCACAAAATCTAAGCATAAATGGAACTTAGAATGCAAGTCAAAAAAATTATAATTTTAATTTTGAATTTTTCTGGATAATTTTCTTTGCAAATATTTCAGAAATAACACATCATTCACTACGAAAATTTTATTTTTAAAACTGATTCATAAAAGTAATTTTAGAAATTCCTTTCTACCATTTCAATAATTGAAGAGCACTAAGCATCATCCCTCGCTTATCGAAGGCAAATCAATTGAAAAAACTAAATAAATTGTTAGTTCGCATGAAAAATATTCTACAGACTAAATCGACACTATACCGACGACTATGCAATGTATTTTCACCCATTCAACTTGAAAAAAGGCGGTCCAATTCACTAAACGGAAGATAATTTTACTTACCGAAACTTTGCACTTGCGCGCAAGCAACACATTCATGGTAAGTCAAAAATAGGCTTGCCACATATATATAGGACGGCATTGTCAAGTAACTTTAGCATCAATTTCGATGCGTAACGTTTATTCTCAATCTAACTACGGTAGTACTGGTAATAATTTTGCTCGACTAGTTTCCCAATTATTTAAAACTAATAATTGTTTGAAGATTATAAACAAGTTTTTCAATACAGGGGACCATTCACAGCAGCAATATTCATTGACAGAAAGAACATGACGATAGAAGACATTTTGACGAGGTTAATAAAATGAGATAACAGCAATCGAAAGTTCTTGCTTTCTTAGGAGAACACTTTCCAACAATTATTCTCAATGCCCGGTGAGAAAATTTTGTGTATTATGTTGAAGAACTTCATAAGGTGATTTAAACTCGGAATTTTTAATTTTACACCATTTTGGATTTCGAGTCCCTAGTAAATTTAATAACGCCATTGCAAATTCTTGCGAGAAGAATCCATAGTAATGAGTGAAATATGAGCTTTCTTCGCGCTGCTTTACATTTTAATTGTTCCTCGAGATCAAATCATTATAGCTTGTTATACTCTAGATTTAAACCTGCCGTCGATATTTGAAACTTTTTAAATCTAAATCGTCGTTTTAGACTTTGCTCAATTTTTTAGTTCGTGCCTTTGTAAAGATGGGATCAAGTCACTTCATGAACATTTGCGTAAACCCCACAGTTTTTTCATGACATCAAATTTCCGGAAATTGTTCCTTGAGATGTATTGTCATTTGAATGCAGGCAAATAGCATCGAAAGAATATAAAAATCTGATTTTTCCCGAACGATTATAAAGAAATCGAATGATTGAAAAAGAAAAGAATTACACAGCTGTATAACAACATAAATATTTTTTTCCAATTAACCAGGAACGGAACGATTTGCATTCACACATACGTAGTTGAACTAATATTGGTTCATCCAGTTCAACTGGAAAAGTAATTAGAGTTAAATTGTATTTTATTAACATCGCCGTGCACACAGGTTGCATGGTAAAATTGTTCACTTGGTGTTAGCCCAGAATCTAACTTGTCCGGCAAGCAGCTTCGTGACACGCATATCGCCTCGTTACTTTGCAGCCACAGAGCAACTTGCCCTTGAACATTGCCTGCAGCCACGAAATTTCTATCCCAATGTTTGTTCTCGACCCACGCTCTGAGTTTCAAGGTAATTGACTCAGAAAACTACCAGAAACTGGGAGTTCCCACAGAAAAGAAATTGCAAAAGTATCGTGAGAAATCTTCTCGTATTATTCGTTTTCTCTTTAACGTGGTTCTTGTACAATTAAAAAAGCAAGGGAAATTACTCGGTCTCTGAATGTGTTAGATTTTTTGCATATTTTTCGGAAGTTCTTTCGTCAGAATTCATGCAACAAAGGTAAGGATGGCCTTCTTTTTCTACTGAGTCTCACATTGAAGATTTGACTGTGGTCTCGAGGCGGCATGCATATATTCTGAATATTTTATTAGCATCTTGAAGCGAATTAAAATATGAATTGATGAATGTGAAAACTTTTTCTTATGCCCACTATAAACTTCTATAGACTCATCCATTTGCTCGGTTTATGTGGCTTATGTCGATATTCCTGTAAATGAAGGCAGTTATTTTATTATGATATCCAATACCAATCGCTTAACCCAGGCTTGCTTTCACTTTTTCGGTAAATTAGAAAAAGCCACAATAACTGACTCGTTTTTAGCACTATTTTATTTGTAAGGATCTTTCATCATTTTTAAGTGCGCAATACCATAGAAAATGTTTCCTGGGCCGAAACCATTTGGAGGTAGAATATCAAATCACCTTTTCAATTATTATCTTTAAAATAAAACTATCCTCTTTGAGAGTAGTTTTCACAATCATAATAACAAAGGTTAACACAAAGTTCTGAAGGCACATCCGGGTGCTTCTTTACATTATGAGCCATCTACTGAATATAATTTTACAAATAATATATAAACTTCAAATGACTGCTATTACATGAACAAATTAGAACCTAACAAGGATCGCAACGTGGACACTGCATGTAACATTCATTAGGGCTGCACTAGCCTCACTTGCTGCCGTTCTCTGTTAGGTTATTTGTCTTAAATCATTCTCTTATTAATCAATTAGAATTGAAGCTTCTAAACAATGATTATTAGAAGACAATTAATTTATTCTTCTCTCTTCTTTGCTTATCGAAAAGCATTCTAGATGAATATCGTGAGCATACTTAGGAAGCTACTATTTCACATATGATGTTTGGATAATATGTTAAATTTCTTATAACTTAATTATCTCTATACTTCTTTTACCTAACTACTTTGACTCTAGTTAATTATTGTTGCGTTGTGTTCAAGAAATAAACCACGAGCAAATATTTTTCATCTAGTTTAGCTAAAATTGTCCAATCTGAATTTGACAGGGCTGTAACTTTCAATTCAAATCTATTTTAAAACCCCAAATTCATTCCACAATACCACGAAGGACACATATCGACGTTGTCCTATTGGAATTCGGCGATGACCGTCAAAAATGGCAATCCTATTTGCATGCACAACGACGTATAGCAATGTCCCCTGCCAAATGCATCAGTCAGCGCGCGACGTAACTCTTCTCGGGGCATAACTTCCCATACGCGTTCGTCCTGGGCAATAGACCTCGGCGGCATGTTTGATCGATGTATCTAATAGGAAATGTATCACATGCTGAAATATCAAGGTTTTTTGGCTAGTTAGGTGTATACTGTTGTAGGGTAAAATTAAATATTTCTGTATTGTGTTATAGCCTGTCTCACGCTAGCCCTATACATCGAATATTGATTTGGAAATTTATCTTTGTTTTTAAATTTCCGACCCGACAACAATACCGTTAGTCTATATTCGTGAAGCTAAACTTTTCATTACCAGATTCATGGAAGATGATGGACACAAGGTAAATCATGTTTGCCGCTAAAAAAGTGTTCCATGCACTCTTTTCTGAAATCTAAACAAATAATTTGAGAAATTGATGATAACCGTCAAAAGATTTTTCGTTTTTTTTTTCAAGGCTCACTTCATTGTGACATTCTAAATGTACACTAAGTAAACTTCAATACTTATCATTACCGAGAAACTCATTGTGCGCTGTGTCCTTGTGGTATGAACAGGTGTTCAGTTATGATGGACACCAGCGCATGACCGTGCAGCTGAACTTTAGACGCACTACATAAAATCCAAGACCAAAAGCTAAGCAGTGAGAATGCGAGTGGCCAGTAAATGCATGCTGTGCTTTAACGAGTCCTAATTAGCGCTTAATGAGACACCGCCGAATACTGCGATCTACAAGCGGCTATGCTGGCCGCGGACTGGCCCAGTACTGGCAATTACGGTAATTGCATCCGTCTTAATCAATGCTAAAAATCAGGCCCAAAATGGGCTGGCCTGCAGACACATTTGAAGGCAACGGTTTCGCACATTGGTGCTCGTCAATGAGATTGATTGAGCCATGTTTGTCTTCATGGACAAGCTCGACTAAAAAATTATCTCTAAACAGTTTCGCCCAGACATTGTATATTTATGAGAACACCTGGTCTTTTGCAAAATGTATTGATGTTAAAGGAGCACCCAAATGATTTTCTTCTTAGTTTACTAGCTGAATGTATAGTTTAAATCACGATGGAAATATTGAACATATCTTTGAAATATTTGAAATATTGAAATATTTCACAGGCACCAGCGCTCGAAATTTGGAACGCCTAAAAAAGGTAAATAATCCGTTGATGTATTGTGAGATTTCGCTCTCTCCAAGGCTCAGTTCTGAACAGAATCGGTGAGGACATCAATATAACTCAAATTTCTAGTACCCTGACGAAGATCAATTCTCCCCGACCGAAGGAAAAACTTTGATGTATGGCGTCGGCAATTTTATCATTCAACTGTCGTAGATTGCCGAAGCCTCGGGCCAGTTGGGTGCTGAAGCTCTCGTCGGCTCTACATTCAATGGAACTAAGGCGATAAAATACTTGTTCGATTTTATCGATGAAACGATTTACAGAGCAATTTTTAGACCAATGCATTGATCTATAATTTTTCAATGTGATATATTGAGCACAACTCATAGGTGTTAGCAAGCGGCGTCTAGAACAATGATCAGCTTCGCATATAAAGTACCAGTCCTGTGTTTAAAGCTTGTTCGCGCCGTTCTTGTACTAACCCTCAACGATGGCGGAGTATAATAGACCGACTTCTGCCACATGGTCAATGACCCTATTTTAATTAATGCATTAGCTTCGATGATTTCTGATCATAGAGCCACGTTGTGAATTTTTGTCGCTATTATGTGAACCGTAAAGAATGGAAACCGATTCAGCTTGACCACAATCTTCGCGCGAAGGCAGGGAAAATATCGCGTTTCGAAACATCGAGGCCTTCTTTCAGTCACCTTTAAAGGAGAAACATGTTAAAAATTGCTGGAAAAATTAAGATTTGGGAAGCGAGACGAGTAACGTGAAACAGTGCACATTGGTTTAAAATCTTACCTTTTTGCATTAATTTTACCGCCCTGTTGCGGCACGTGTTCACTGAATTTAAATAATTTTTACTTATTTTATATCCGTTAACTTTCCTGTTCTAACGTTGATTACATCAGTTATCAGCAGCGCGTGTAGTGTCGTATTGTCCCAACACACAACTAGGTATATTTGTGCACTTATTTATTGGACCGTCAAGAACTCCACTTTTGTATCGAGAAAGGAGAAGCCGCTTGCTTGCTGAGCAATTGTTGAGCGTAATGTTTTCACATGAGCACATGCAGATCTTTATAAAAGCTTCACTTTTGCTTTGATCTTTAATGCCTCTAAGAATTGGAACTAAAGTATACAATTTGAAGCGATAGATTATATTGAAATTGATTTTTTGCTAAGCAGACGAGCTAAACATATTCATAGCGTTAGATGTTACACGATTAGACTTGCCCATTCAATCTTCAAGGAACCCAAAGCTAAGGCTGAACTTCAGTCAGAATTTCTCCTCAGAACTCAAAAGAATATTATATTAACAGTAGGATTTTTACGTCTCTAAATGCAGTGCTAATTTAAGTTCAGACGTGAGCGTATGTGTAAAGTAGTTTTGCGTTGCCTTTTATTTTCTCTCGTTAATGGCAACGTCTCCAGTATCAATTTACGAATCATTTTAACTGGAAAAAACTTAATTAATTCAGAGCGCCATGTTGTCATTTGCAAGCCCGTTAGAAAATTCGTGATTTAATTACAGATTAACTGTTAAAAACGTTCAACTTCGATGTTGTAGCATTATATTTATTCACTGACATTCTAGTTACGTGTTTGGAATTTTACTCAATAACAAATGAATTCCGCACTCAAACTCGTTCTAACTTGCTATCGTGACTTTACATTTGTTCTCAAATATATCAGGGCATGCTTTGCACACTTTAAAATTGTTTTTCAACATTTTTTATAGCAAACTATGATTTTATGTACAGTCTTTAACAATAACTTTGAATTAAAAATCTGGTTCATTTCGTTTGTCCGATATTGATTTAAAACTGCTCAGCCGGAGTAGGCAAAATAAAATAGACAAAAAATATTCAACATACAAAAAATGAGAGAGCATAAAAATATGAACATTGTGAAAAAAATTGTTAGTTCCTAGATTTTGTGCGAATTTTGGACCGGTGGCAACAAAAGACATGTCTTTTTAGGAAGGACTGTACGAGTTGTCAGGTCGTCCGAAGGGTTTTACGAAGCGCGTTCTTTTGTCAAATGAAATGAGGCGAGGTTTTATTTTTCTCTGCATAAACCTGCCAGCGGGGCTTGCACTCGACGCCTATTTTTCCGCTGTTACGATCAGACTCAGTGGCAGAAGCCGTCCGTCGTGCCCCTGAACGACGCTTGTCAGTCGCATCCGCATCACATTGCTTCCCAATTGCACCTCACGAGTCCTCGTTGCTGGATTTCGCTTGCAATCGCGCAAGATTACAACAATTTCTTCTGTTACTTTCATTTATTAAGCTCGACTGATCTTTACGACTTTTTCCAATAATGTAAGTGATGCCCGAAAAAAATGAGACGCTTTTGCGGAAGGAAGTCGGTCACGGTGGAGGAAAAAAATCTTCAATTTGGCTTCAGGTAATCTCTTCGGGCTGGTGGAAATCGGCCGATGTTGCGCAAAATGTATTCTACTACAAATCTCTTCTTTTCGAGACATCTCGCTCAAAAATTTTCACCTGCGGTGAAAAGTGGAAAGATTGCTGGCAAAAAAATATAATGTAGCGTGCAATTTATGTATATATGCATTCTACTTGGGAGTTGAGAAGTAATAGTTTTGTGGATCTGAACCTCTTAGATTTTTTCGATTAAAATTTTTGATCGATGTTATTGCATTCATTATATGTTGCTGTATAGAAAACGAATTAAATTATTCGTTCAATTAATAATATTGATTATTTATTCCATAATTATTCGTATATTTTCCTTCAGTTGGGAAAGGTATGAGAGTTTCGTTAGAATCCCATTAGCGAACTTAGCAAACACAATTGTGCACTTCGCTCGCCTCGAGGTGATGTGAGCAGCTGTGCATTTCGATGTTATACATAAAGCTAATAACTCCTAAGTACATTAATTTCGCTTCTAGCAAAATCTGTGATCTATACCTATATGGAACGTGCAGTAAAAAAATTCGAAAATAGGATAAAAACCCGGCATGGCATTTCATAGATAACTACGTACGTGCATAAGCAAGTTAATTTTAGGATAGAATTTTCATTGGTTGCCGTCCAATTAAAGCATGGAATGTTTATGATGAGCGCATGCCTTACGTGTGCTCCCATACATTATGGGTTACAGCCAGCTGACAATATGGGCAGGAGACGCCTGTCAATTCACGATGATCCATTCAATGTAATTTAATGGCGAGAAGCGTTTTTAATGAAATTTTGGCGTCCTACGTGCCGAAAACGCGGTTCTTGCTAATGTTGCAGGGTCACATTCTGTTATTTCTTTTTTACTGGCATTTTTCCGGTAGAATAATATAATATAAGTAGAAAGAAAGGATATATTGGAATTCTTTTGTCTCCATTGGTGGTGGATATAGATTTAAAAGAAAACGTTTCTTCAAAAGTTTCAGGCCTGAAAAAGTAAAAAGAATGTCCTTATTTATTAATATTTTTAATCACTCACATAAAATAATGATCGATTAATTATTGATACATATGGGTCAAAAACACCTAAAGCTACATGACATGAAAAATAGAGTTACAATAATTTATAGCATAGAATAATGCATTGGAGATAACACCAATGAGACTTTTTTGGTGGCATGAGAAGTAGGAACACTAAAATTATTATGGGAAAACCCGACAAATTATGATTATTATGTACGTTGGTATGACGTCACGCAACTTTTATCTTACCATGGTGTAGCATAACGAGAAGAGTTATCAAACATCAAATCTACTCGCACACCCCTCTCATTCAGCTGAAATCATGCCGAGAAGTGTGGTGTCCGGATTTTCGATAGCGACTTCAGAATTTTAGCATCCGCATGCGGTTTTTCTGACTTGCGAATTAGAGAATCCTTATATAATTTCAACAGTTTAATTGAACTGCCGTGCTGAGTTCTTATCCGCTTTATATTTTAATTAGAAAGGCCTGTCAGCTTGTGAATATTTTATTTTTACTTATCTTCCATTTGTCAATTTGGTAAGTAAATGACTGCATGTGAATTTTGCTTTGTACACTTATTTTTTCAGACATTTCAGAATTTTCGAACTGATATTTGAAGCTTAAATCTGAGACGTTTTGCATTAAAATCATGTGTTAAATTTTCGTGACATTTCATTTGCTTATAAATTTCAGGTAAATTTGCGATTCAAGAAACTAAGTAATTTTTGTCTCATTTGGATGCTTTTGCTTTTAAAGTTAGTAGGTAATTGTAGTTAGTAGATATACGGATACATTGCCCATTAATAGTGCATTTTAAATAATCAAAACGATTTCTGTGGTCACGTTTGACCGATGTTTGCAAAAAATTTCAGTTGGCGGCTGATTTTACCAAACATAGTTCACTTCTTCAATTTCTATTATGCATAAAATGTTCATGAAAATGAGAAATGTTTTGTAACATCAATGTGCAAGGTGGGTCAGTGAAAGAAAATGTTAAACCATTTATTACTATTCAGATTGATTAGAAATCTTTCCTCTATTTTGCACGAACATGTAAATTTTTGTGCAAAAAAGGGAATTACATACTGGGTAAGGGAATTGGGGGAAATTACAGTATTAAAAGCCCATCTAGGCTGATGGGGCCAAAAAATTACAATTACTATGCATGACAAATCGTCATTTTACACTTTATAACATTGTGGAAATCTCGCCATAAATAGCAGCTAGACAAAGCATGTTGATCAAAGTTTATCTCTTTCTTCAAGTTAATCCACTAAAAACACTCGTACATTGCAGTGAAATTTTAGTCTAACGTTTATCATTATCTGATTGCTAGCTTACTGCGGTATTAGTAGTTAATTGAATGCAGTTATGATCAAATACTTATTATATATTTAATTACAAAATTGTCGCCACTTTTTATTTGGAGGTTGTTTAGCACTTACATTTGTAACGCTCATAACCAGACATTGATTCATGTTTCCAATATCGGATTGTTTGCTGTTTAAACCGAACGGTTCCTGGTTATTGTGGCATTTCAATAAAATATTTCATCTGGATAGCGTCGTAGGGTGGAAGAATCACTTGCGCATCAATGATTTATTAACTAGCTTCCAATTCGTCTGAAACTGAATGTAAGTTTATTTTGCTAATGGTAATAATTAAATTTCGATGTTGAAACGCCCCAGGCAGAATTCAAGTTTCGGTCGTTACAATAAGCTAAAAGAATAAGCTTACAATAAGCTTAATCTAAAAAAAGGCCGTTACATTACGAGGCATTAGTTACATTATGTGTTACATTACAGGCATTATACATTATGATTTAGATTTTTTCTGAATGAACATATCTGGTCAGGAAATTTGCTAAGCTGTTTGGTCCTGTCTAATTAGAATATGCTCGAAGTGTTTGTTGCATTCTGAGTTAAAAAATGTATGCATTTTGGGATTTAGAATCATTTGATTTCTGCTGCCTGTACACTTGGCTGAAAACAGTAATTTAATGAAAAAATAGTGTAAAAATAGTTCATTTCTTTTTGCACAGCCCGAGGGCCTACGGACCCGCAGTGCATGAGCGTTACAAGGAAAATATGGAAGTTCTGAATCTGAAGTTTTGACAAAACTTGGGCACGTCACAAGCAACGCAAGAAATTGCTGTCGCTGCACGAGCGTCGGGAAATATGGATGCAAAAAAGGGCTCGTATTTTTCTTTCAAAATATGGCACTTTAAAACAGCTTTCCGAGGTAAGCACTCGGCGCTGTCGAGAAGAACCTTTTAAACTCCGGATGAGCTTTGCTCCAGTTTACTTCTACAAACGACCCTACGAAGGTAAATTGCAGCGTTTTTGAATAAAAATTCAAAAATCGTTTTTTCTAAGGTTTCTCATGCCTTAACATTGGTCACCGCATACCTGCATAGCTGCTGAGTCAAATATCGACTCCTTATTTCATTTCCAGGGACCTATGAAGGAAGGAAAAGATAATCATAACTCTGCTTTGAATCACAGCCGTAAGCTCCCTGCTGGCGCTCGGAACTTTGCACAAATTTCATGCAGTATTGGAAGGAAACTGTTTTGAATAAATTCTTTGGACAATCTCAAGGGATACTCCTGGGTTTTACAGTATATGATGGCTAACTCCCGAATAATGATTCTATGCTTCGTTCTACACAGCACTGCTCTAATATCTCATACACCTGAAGGAGGAATCAAGGAATGCGAATATATGTATTTATGTTAAAAATGAGAAAGTCCCGTTAAAACCGAAAGTCGAGCAATATTTTAGTTCTTTCACTTATCCTAAAAATTCTACATGAAATATATTCAATATTAATTCTCGTGTTACGTCACCGAATATATAGAAAAGTAGTGTTTCCAAACATTATCAGCGTGTAAAATTCGTACAGGAAAAAAAAAATAAATTTTACCCAATTCGCGATAAAATTTTACAAAATATTTTACACTACTGAGGCATTTCACTTAATTAGTATCCATATTACCTTGGAACCCTTTCCTTTCGACGTCGCTATTGCTAAGAAATGCATGGCTTACTACCGAGTAACCGTGAAATAATATTGGATCGTGCATGTGTAGTGAGCTCATTAGCTCCACCGGCCGTATATACACTACAGATTGTGTTCTGCACCAGCAGGTCTCAAGGATGTAAGCAAAGCCAACCATTGCGCTTCTAAAGTCAAAGACTCTCGCAGAAAAAAAAAAGATTGCATAAATAAGCTAATATAAAATGCAAAGAGAAGGCTTTGATGCAAAGAAAAATATCTAATGATAATTTTGATATAATCATTTCGGGACTGTATCAGTGGGAGTGATGATTAAATATTTGGCTTGATGGAGTCTGAAGTATTTATAATTTCTTGAATACAATCATTTTTAGTAATATTATTCATCGTTTCCACTTCTTTTTTGTAACACTTTTAAGACTGAGGAGTCGTTGATCATTCAACACTCATACTTCTCAGTTATTTCACACGAGGGCTGCAATTCCTTCCAGCACACACCTACTTTTAAAGAAAAAATGGAAGATTTTCAAAAGCTCATACACGATTTTATGCAAACAGAGCCCTGACTGCTTTGTTCAGCTTGAATGCGAAACTCGTGTAATGAATAATTTGAAAGCCTCATAAAAAAGACACTGCAGTCGAGCTGGTCTCGCTTGAACCCGATTAAGATCAAAAAGTTCGCTTAGCGCAACAAATGCAGTGATGCTGCATGAAGATACCGTCAATGGCCTATGACTCGCTATAGTTTATAGCGACTTTCTTGCAAGAACAACGACCCATGCAATGTCTGCGGTGCTCAGTTTATCCCCAAAACTGAACACATCGCCTGATTTTCATCGGCATCTTTCACGAGATTTTCTGTGCGCGGCTCCTGGATCATCTTGGTAAACAGCTGCATGACGAAAATATTCCATGGTTTGCCGCCACCAGATATCTCGAGATAAAACGACGAGGTTCCTTTTGAAAGTGAAAATATGGGAAACGAGGATCTTTATATGAAACGAGGATCATCAGCATCATAGTCAAGTGAGATTATGATATTTATATCAAATGGTAGGACACGCATATTTGAATCTTAGCAGGATTGAATTTTGATGCCATTCTAGTAGTCTAACTTTTGCAAATCTGATGCTAAATAAAGTCGCATTAAACTAGAATAGATCATTGGGAGCCGCCAGCTCACAACAAACTTCAAAGAGATGTTTGCTAGCGTTGCTTCAAGTTCTTCACACTACAAAGCTTACTAATGAGAAAGTCTGATTAACGGCACTCTAAAGATTTCAATTATCGCAGCTAACGCTTCGACAACAGTCTCTGGGCCTGAGAGTGAGAGGGCAGTTCATAGCACGGAGATGCGCATTTTCAATTAAAATCTGATTAGGCTTGGTATTCCAGAAGCTTATAGAGATGAAGGCGGACTTAGCTGTTCCTCTCTCGTCTCATTTCAAGTCGATAATTCTTGCTGATCGCTTGGATAAAGGCACGCTCGACCGCCGCCCGCAGGGAGGCCGCTTCGTCTTGCTCAGTACTGGGTTCGTATGCCTTGTAATTTGCGTCCTGCAGAGCTGCAATTTGCTTCCCTTATCAGCGTGCAGATGCTTGTAGAGTATTAAATTATCCACCGAACGGAGTTGCCTGGCAATCGAGAGTGAGAGCAGTGCAGTGTCCCTCCATCCATCACTGCTATAAAACCACCAACATTGAAAGCTTTTTTCAAGCCTTTAGCGGCCTATCAAAGACACCCAACGCTGAATCTCACACTCGAATCAAGCCTATCATTCGTCATAAGAACACATGTTGGAGTGGTTACCTCGTCACCTCACCTCGATCTTATCCTACTGACCAATATGCTTTTGCGCATCTGTTTCTAGGAACTAGGAAAAATTTTATGAGAACTTACACTTGTGAAAGAATTATTTCGAAATATTTTCAACATACCTTTGCTTTATTATACCGCGAGAAGTAAGTCTTACGTTTTCGCATATGTTGCATTCTTCTGAGAACGTTTGACTATTTTATTATTTTGTCACCAAATTATTTGCGTCCTACTGTTCGTTGCAATTATATCATTGTGAAGAGTATCTAGGTCAGGGCAAATACATAAATGGTTATCGGTCACCATCACGGAAGGTTTCAGTCCAAATGAGCTCTTGTTTCAGCCTCACGAAATCCTTCTTTGTTTTTTTACAATTAATGGATTAAGATCCTTAGAGTGACTTTCAGTCAGTCAATAGTATCGTTTCAATACCTGATTGATCTGTTGAAAGAAATCATCCCTTGAAGGCTCGTGTACTATATATGTTGCGACTTCGAAACGTTATCACGTAAACTGTAACGTAAACTGCGTAAAGGTAAACTGTTATCGGCAGGCCAATCATTGCATTGTGGAATTATTGCTGATTTTGGCTTTGCACGATAACTTAATTCCCTAAAAAGAAGTCCACGGGAGATGTGGTGAGGAAAGCAGGACTATAAGCAGTCAGCTGACGACCGCGGCACTCAGAAATTCCAAGAAGATTCCGACGCAGCCTTCCTTTCTGATGGCGCTGCCGGGCAAATTGTGAGGAAAATTATGCGGGATGCAATAAAGAACTTCAAAACCTTTGAAATGCTAATTAGCGGCCCGTGATTACATTTGTCTGGAAAGCCTTCTGTTACCATATTTTTGCAGGGCGCTGCATTTCGCGCGCAATTGGGATGAAATTGGTTCATCCAAAATGTTGAGCGCAAAAAAATGTGGAGACCTCGTTGGTTTCCTAATTTCTACGCTCCCTGAAATGCATAAATGTATTAAAATCATGTTGATAATTAGGTTTTCCCGCTCTTTCATCATTTTGTCGTTTTCAATCAATAAGAGAAATGGCAAGTTTATTGATTTATAAATTAATTAAGATTCGTATCTGCGCTGATTTTTTTGAACATCTATCGCAGTGCAAAATATAATCTATTTAAGACTGTATGCAGGAAAATCTAATGATAATCTAAAATTGAAATCTAAATGTTCATGCTTCTAATTTAACCGCATATATATTTGTATAGAAGAGTAATCAACTTTGCATGTTTCAGACATCTTCCCCACGAACGTCATAACCGTTAGATGGATACAAAACAAGTTTACATGTTCATTCATAATTTTTTATTTACATCTTTAATGGAATTCCGTTCACCGCACACCGTATATATAGGGCAATCTGACCGTACATGAACGATTTGCTGAAAGTACAAACTTCGTTGCGTTTTAAATGATGATTTATAAAAGTTGCAAAGTTTCCGGAAATATCTTCGTCGCTGGTGTATAGAGGGCTTCATTTGCATACATTTATTCCTGTTAAATTTGTTTTGTCGAGGATCTCCAGAACTGAAGTTTCAGAAAAACAACTCTACATAAATTTAAAAGGTTCAATTATACGATCCATAAGATAAGAAAACATTGTTTGAGAACATAAATACATACATAATGAAATGAGACTATGTTGTGAGCCGCAAATCAAATACTTTCGAGTAGCAACTTTCGATTAAAATTATTCGAGCAACTTTCCTTTGAAAATGAAGGACTAAGCTGAACAAAAATGCCGATAAACTAGCCTGACCCGAGCACTCATATTAAGATGAAAATACTCGTAAAAAATGATGACGCATATTATGATTGATCGAGTAGATCAGCTCGGAAATAGCAATTTAACTCAATGAAATTAAGTAATTTTCTGCTCTTTATAGGCATGTATAAAAATTTATCAAAATCAGATTACTTGGTGCAAATTGATGCAAGTAGATGCTAGGTTTCATGTGCACAAATTTATGCCCCGCTCGTATTTAAATTAAAGGCTTCTCTGCCTTAACTTGATTTATGAAGTGAACAAAATGAGGTAAATTTGATCACAAACAAGACATGAACGCGAAACTTTCGGGACTCCTTTTACTGAGCATCCAAATAAGGAAGTTAGAAAGAGATACAACACTGTATATGAATTTTTTGTTGGAAAATAATTGCATGCTGTTATGTTAATATTTAATGTGAAATTTTCAAAAGAAATGTCCGATAAAGTCGTGACCGATGGGCTTTGCTATCGCCTCCCTTCAACCGCGGCGCACGTTTTTTAAGACTTGCTTAGACTGAAAAATTGTAATAAATCTTAATGATAGTTTTCAATCTCGGAACACCTGAGCATAATATAGATGTGTACAAAATTTAAGAAAATTCGCATTTTTTTATTCTCTCTCAACAATATTTTCATTAAATTTTACAGAATTTATTGAGTTCAGCTCAAAAGTTTGGGTTCTGTCATGTATAAAATTGTCGGTGTTGGACTAAAATGCAAAAAAAAGTTCCTGTCTCTTTGCTACATGTCTTCTTTAATTATCGGAGAAAAGTAGCATCGTTGACTAAGGTCAGCTGATAATAAAATGCTTTCGATGTTCTACATCAAACAAACACTTATGGGTTTCTGATGGTAAATTACATCTGCCCGTTGAGAGGCAGCCCTCATACACAGGTAGTTATCACCCACTTATTTCCAACAAGCATTCGGGCTCGATGAGGAAATTACGTGTGTCCGTGCATGGTGAGGTGCCTGCAATCCTCGTCCGTTCATTAATGAAACCGAGAGACTCTCTTCCAAGATCGTCTCTGCCGGACTACGTATCTCTGGCTGCCCGCTGGAAGATGGAAAAGGCGCGCTCCGGCTGATACGCGCTACAATAAATCTGAGCGGCTGGCACCATGCATGAAATTAGAGAATATTTCTCATGGAATCCACAATTTTAGAGTGAAACTTAGACGCCATTGCTTGACAGAACTATCACTTTTGCACACATTTGCATGGTGACCTCTACACCAAATACTGAGTTCTGCGATTCATCGATCGGTTATGCAATATATTTTCTTTCGAAAAATCAAATAACTAACAGTTTGGCGACATGCAAACCTCAGGAATTGAATAACCTTGATCTATCTTCCAAACCAGCCCTAGAACGCGACATTCTAAAATAAAATTGCTATTGAAAATAGGATTGCTTCTTGAAAATTTGTTTGCATTATTTATACATTGTTAAGTCAGACGATTGCTTCGTTCAACCAAAATGAATAATAATTAATGGGCGTTTCTTCATGAATGTCAAGGTCAATAACATGCTTGCAACAACATTTGTTAATATACTCGTCCATCGTCCCAACAATTCTAATAAAAAATTTGCGACAGAAAATCATTTCGTATTAGTTTTTATGCCCTGATTAGAATTTTCATCCACATATTGAACTATTTACAGATAAAAATTTTTTACTGTGCTTTATTGAATGAAACCTATATATTACGTTTGCTTTTTTGAGGATTGATTTCTGCCCTCGGAATAATCGCCGATCTTTGAGAAATTCAGCGTGAATTCTACTCCTGTGCAGTTTGTGTATTGTTTTCCACCATGCTGGTGCGTGAAGCAGTTCGGATGATCAACAATCACGCGTTGTTTCAGCCATGCTGGTGAGTGAAGCAGTACGGATGATCAACAATCACGCGTTGTTTCAGCCATGCTGGTGAGTGAAGCAGTACGGATGATCAACAATCACGCGTTGTTTCAGCCATGCTGGTGCGTGAAGCAGTACGGATGATCAACAATCACGCGTTGTTTCAGCCATGCTGGTGAGTGAAGCAGTACGGATGATCAACAATCACGCGTTGTTTCAGCCATGCTGGTGAGTGAAGCAGTACGGATGATCAACAATCACGCGTTGTTTCAGACATGCTGGTGCATGAAGCAGTACGGATGATCAACAATCACGCGTTGTTTCAGCCATGCTGGTGCATGAAGCAGTACGGATGATCAGCAATCACGCGATTAAATTGAATTTGTTTCATCCTCGCCAAAGCCAGACGTGTAATGACCGATGCCTCGCAGGCGACTTGCTAATTGACGCCCGTTACGGAGCAGTGGCTTCCATTTAAAGGACCGTTGGTATGCAGACCAACACTTGCCCAGCTACAGGTTCATTTTTGGCTTTGATACAAATGGCTATTGACTTAATCACTCTCTTTGACTGCAGCAATTTGCTCATGAAGCTCATTGATGGTGCACTTTGTTTGCTTGATGACCCGGCACTTTAAAAGAGTTGACTCAATTGAGGCGACATATAATTCTATATGTCACCGTCAGCGATTGCGCTGAGGGTTGGAGGGTTTGGTTCAAACTATGAAACCACAATGCGACGAGGTTTTTCTGGTTAAAATAAATATGAAAGTTGTCTCTAAAATTCACAATAATTGAATTGAAAAATTAATTATCTAGTTATAATTATTTAAGAGATTGATCACATTCTCGTTAAAAGTTCTACTCGTTTGAAGTGCTCAATGATATCTTCTTTTCAGCCGCCGCTAATCCCTTGCAACAGTAAATAGGGACGAAACAGCGATATAGATTTTTCATAATTGAGGACATTTAGGTCATATAAGTTTTGCTATAATTGATGACTATAGTTTACAGTTATAGTGCTAGCTCCACATTTGATGCTGCAATTGAATACTTGACAATAACTATGCATGTTACGCCATAATTGAAGATGTACCATTGATACAAGTAATGCTTTAATTAAGCACATAAGAGTGATACAAGTTATGTTATAATTGAAAGCGTGCATGATAGGTATTTGGGCTAGGCTAGCCAGGTTATGCTATAATTAATCACATAAGAGTGATACAAATTATGTTATAATTGAAAACGTGATAGTTATTTGGGTTAGGCTTGCGCAATCGACGTGGCTGCTAGTTGGCAAGACACGAAGATAACGTTTACTCATTAGCGATACCTTAAAATACTTGAACTGAGGCTCGAATACATAAAAACTCTTCTCAGAAATTCGAAGCGTCAATGTTTTTGTGGGCCTTTTTCCAGTGAAAACGAAACGATGGCACTTTCCTGTTGATGCTGGTGATCAATTCGGCGTAAATCGTTCAAAGCGTCTTTCCTAAATTGGAACCATTTACGACGCACGCGATCTTCTTACGTTTTGAAAAAAGTTCAATTTGCACAAGAAACTTTATAGGGAACAAAACACTCCGTGAAAATTTATCATATACGCCAAGCTTCGGAGTTAAGGTATTTATATTAATTCAACGCAAGGTCGATTAATAATCTACCAATCCAAAGTGGATTATTCAATATCGTATCGATATGTCATAATTTTCACTTTTTCATAGTCATTGCGTGAAAATTAATTACTTAATCATTAATTGATTGAATAATTAAGTTTAATTATTCTTAAGCTACTGCAAAGTTTACATAGAATATCGTATCGAAAGATTTTTAATGAAGACAAAACTCTTGATTTTTCCGTGAAATCTAAATTTCTCGTAAGCTCAGTCACACGGGCCTTCAATTACCATAATCATCACATACCGCACTTGTCGGGGCGGCCACTTGTTTGGGATCATTTGGGCGTCACGGCTCGCAGTAAACATCTTCTCGCTTCTGCCTCGGGTTCAGGCGGCTCTTCCAGTCCATCACGATGGCTATCTCGAGGGGTCATGTCGATGAGACATTTGCATAATTTGATGTTAACCTTTTAGCCGAAGAAAACCACATGCAAGTGAAAATTCTGGAAACGCCCCATAACTGCCTAGCTCCACCGTTTGTAATGACTTACTTGAGACTGATGAAGATGCGATATTCCTGATCGCCAAGTTCCGTATTTTAGTTTTTGCTCTCTACACCACAGGGAACCATGGATAAGCTGATGTGTTGGTGTCTATAAGATGAGTTTCTAATTTTATTACACATATTTTTCTCAATAAACTGAAGATTTTTCAATACAAATATTTTTCTGTACCTTACAGGCAAACTTCGAATGATGCGACGTTATCAAACGAGCGATGATAATGTAAATTTATTATGCGTATAAACAACAATATCAGAATAAAAACTAATAAAAACGCTAATAGGAAAAGCATCAGTAGGAATTTGATATCTTTCGGGCATTTGACCCTCCACCTTCATAAGCCAAACAGCGCGGGTATTCCTTCCTTGCGTTGAAGATAACAATCTTCAAAAATATGAGACCATTAAAACTTATTCGTTTGAAAGGAGGGATAAATTTTATAAAAAAATACTTTTTTTACTCCAGAGCAGAATACACGAGTTTACCAAAAGGTAAAACCTTAAATAAAACTTTCCTGGAAGTTCGGTACGACATTGGACTGGGAGGACGACGGCCGGCGGCTGAGCAAGGCTGTCTTGCTCTCACAGGTAACGATCTGCCCTCTGGCAGCCGCTGCCGCCAACCCACCGACATTCCTGTGGCATCCAAACTCGTGTGACGATGCGGCAAGTCGTAGGCTAAAGCCACTTTTTTTGTCCTAAAATGACAGCTTTCGATTGAGTCCTCTACGTCGTCATGTGAGTATATGACGACGTTGAGGACATGCTCATACATGACATTCGCTCATACATGGGTGATAAATAACTGTTTTAGGGGGGGGGGGTGAGTCAGCTGTGTTAGTTGTTTATACCGTCATGGGCTGTTACGTTGATCTAGAAGACAAGGTTTATCTATTTCAGACAATCTTGTATTGAGCTGCTAATCTTTGTTCTCGGGTTAAACATTTTGTCTTTGCCCTGGCGAGGAAAGCCAGTGGGAAGCGATAACTTCGATTTTTTTAATTAATGAAAAATACAGATAATATGAACAGATAAAAATACAGATAAATATCGTGTTGATTTTTAAGATATATATTCTTTATAGTACTTGCCGCAGGGTTTGAGGCTTTATCATGCATACACAATTTGTTTATAAACGTGATTCGAAAAGAACCGTAAGCTATTAACGACTTCTGGGAGAAAAATATACCCTGCAATCACCACCGAGAAGTAAATATGTGATATATGCAATCAACAAACTCGTCTGAACAAATAGCATATTGAAGGCATTGCGGTTTTTGGAACCTGTCGCATCTCTGGTTCATCACACAGATGGCTTTCTCTGATTTTTTTTTGTTTATTTCCATATTTTTTTGATGTATCATTGAACAATAATCGGTAATTTCATTGATTTGAATCTCTATATTCGTCTGAAGCAACTTAGTTAAAATATCGTTAGGACAAAAGCGAAATACTTTCTATTGGAAGGAAGTGCATCCACGGCTAGAAATAGTTTCATCTAACAATTTGAAGGACCATTCATGATGCGGGAAGGAAGCTTCAGGCCGGGCAATTGACCGAGAATCATTGGCTCGTCTCATGTGTCTTCGGGGGCTATAATTATCGTCCGTAAACGCTCAGTAATTACTGGCGACGAGAAAGGTACGTGGATTAATGTCAATATATGTACGGAAATAAGCGACCGTTTATCAGCCAGTACGAAACGCTTAGATTCGCCCCGGGATAGAAACGGGCCTACGAACCAAGATAAAGATAAGGCAGGTCTTTAATAACAACCCCTCGAGAGCTCGTGCAGAATGTCGGTGATGTATGGCCGTGAGATATGCTCTTAAGAGCATGCCAAAAAATGTCATTGTTCGGTCGTTTTTAATTTGTATTGCAGTAGTTCAGTGTCTTTTATCTAATGAGAATGATGCATTTGAAACAATTTTACGCTCGAGCTTAAGATTAATCCATCATAAATCGTTCCATAGCAGTCAAAAGATATCGAAGCTGCTGAAGATATGTGCTGCATTCCGCAGACGTAATTAACAATCTATCGTTATCAACAAATGAATGCCTCAATATTAGTTTTAATCAAACCACAACCAGGTGTTATTTTAATTACGATATAGAATTGCCAAATTTTCATCATTATGTAAGAATTTGAAGGAAAGAAAACGCCAATTGAATATAACATATGAAACTTCATCTAAAATATTTCGGAAACAAACAGTTTTTATGGATACAATAGTGTGCTGTGCGCATCAGTGTACTTCAGAGTGACATCACTTAACTTCTAAATAAGGGTTGACGAACACCGCGGTAGGAGTTGTGGCTCTGAAATTAAGTTGGTTTACCGTCTCATTCTGCTGGGCGCATTCACTCTAGAGTCTAGACAGTGCGACTTGAGTGTTTCGGAGAGCTATTTTAAGATTCAGCGTTGCGTCTCTGGTGCAACGGAGTTGAGGATTTGGGATTCACTGCATATCGTCAGACGGAAACGTTGCCTTAACAGCGCTCAGATGTCCTATTCTCGTGAAATTGTTAAACGATAGTGTTTTATTTTTCCGGTTCTTTTAACGGATAGTGGTGTTGGTCTCTGACAACTAGAACTCTAGATTAGACTCCAGACTAGAGAACTCTAGAACTCTGACTAGAGTGGTTTGAACTCTAGTGGTGTTGGTAAATGAGGATATGATAATTGTGTGCTTATAAATTCTTGGTTAATTTGCGATTTAACCAAACTAATTATCTGTACAATTCATCAACATAATGATGTAAATCGTAAATTAAAAGAAACACTATTCTTGTTTTTCAAGACGTCCTCCAACGCTCATTCAATTAGAAACAAATAACTTTTTCATACATGACAATTGCCGGATATTGTATTTAGCCTACACTCGTCATTTGCATTCGCTTATTCTTGCCTTTGAACTTGAACAGAGAAGATATTGAAATCTTTTAGTTCCTGTTTGAAATGCATTGTTTCAGAGAGGTTTTAGTTATAAGGCAGTCAATTTATTATAGTTTAAATCAAGACCACTATACAAGTACGGAGGAAAACTTCCGGTTAAGAGATTACTTACTTTTCGTAAGCCGTGAGCTGAGAGAAAGACTCGCAATAGAGCCGCGATGGGCTGACAGTTCAATCCATTAGAGGAGTCGACTGTAGAAGAAACTAAGAGATTAAACAATTTTAGAATAAAATTTCACAATCAACGATAAAATAGAAGAATAATTATTCTTCCTCTTTGGATGAGAGATCAGTCTTAATCTGGCTGTTTTGAATGAGAACGAGACTTCAATAATAGGACCGAGTTTGAGACCGAGACTTCAATTCAATTTCTCTCACCTTGGACAAAGTTTTTAATTTAACGTTATTGCTTTGTTATACTACTATCTGAACTCATGTAAATAAATGCAGTGTGTTTCTTGCTTAAGCATCTTGAGCCTCATCAACTTTCCGGACAAATTAATTATTTTTATCTGTTCTCTACATGTTCTAAATCACAAGCATCAGCAACCCAAAAAAACAGTCAAAGTGGTTACATTTGAAGCGAATCATATGTTAAGTGTTTAATTGTTTATATTGTGTAAAATTTTTACTCAAAATAGCAACCATCAGATCTATGTGCAGTGCCATCAAGACTCAAAGATTTTACTATAGACGATTTTGTATATTTTATATATTATAGACGATTATATTATATTATTGACGACTGCTAGTAACATTTGTTCGAGTAGTGGTATCTACTGGTTTGCCTCCACCAATTAAATTTCATTACTAAATATACTATATGTACTAGCTCAAATGTAGTATTTTAAAGCATAAAAAATAATAATATTTGATTAAATTCTATTTTCACGCATATGTATTTTGGTGAAAATGAGATTCATTTTAAGAATCGTAATGAATGTGTTCGTTGTAGATTCAAAAAACCATGAACTGAAATTGCACATGTTGGACCTGCAATCTGGAATTGTACATTGGAACGTGTTGTACTGTATTTATATGACAAATAGTTGATCAAATTAATTGAAAAACGACAAAAGAAGAGCCCTGTTTATCAATCGTCTTTTTGAGTACAGAAGTTCACAAAACCTTTAAATTGAAGCAGGTTGAACAAAAAATAAACAATTTGTTCGATCATAATTCACAGCGAGTCTAGAACGCTGATTAATTGGGGCAAGTCGTTATATTACTTGAAAAAGCGTTGCGATTATTCAATACAAGACAATAGCCCTCCCACGGGAAGGACTTCTGCATTATTTTAAGCAAGAATAAATTGACTGCCTTCCTTCTTGAGAAACTCATCCGATCTTCCATATCAATGAAGAAATTTCTTTGTATTCCCATTGTGTTGGCAATGCAAGAAGACTTTAATCTATGAGAAAAAATTGCGCGAGCACTAATTGAATTTAACTGCAAATAATATCATTTCAAGAATAGTTCGGAAATCTATGTTGTTGATTTTGCAATTCATGAAAAGAACTATAAATAAGTGCGACGGTGCTGAGATTGGACGCTGAACTCGTATTCATTTCTTAACGATGCGATAAGCCGAATATTTCATAATATTTTGTACATGCACTACCTGACTATCTTACAATAGCAAAATTTTATCATAACAAAACATTACTCTCGCACTCCCTCAGCCACCATGTCATTTGTCTTGCGCCGAAACTTTAATCTCGTGCTGTTGGTTTTTTCCAAAAATTTTTATGTGCTGAACTCCCACAGGCATCACGCACTAGAAATAGCGCATGTTCATGGACCGTTTGAGTGATGCAAGCGACGTTTGCCGCGCTGTTCACAGCACAAGAGGATGCAACGTACCCAGCGTATTGCTCTGCATGACGATGAGCTTGCCTTGCACCAATAACAATAAGAGGCTTATTGCTCTACACAGCAGAAAATGTTTGCTTTTAGATGCATTTTAGCTGAGCCATGCTACACTCACCGAAGTTTATTCATAACTCGCATCTTAGGCTACAAGCCTCATCATCCAAGCCTGCCTTTAACGTGTGCCCTTGGAGAATAATTTTACTTTGTTGCGAATGGTGGAAAATTTTTTGATTCTGAGCCTCTGAAATTTCGGGCAAATTATTTCATAAATATTCTTTCACGTTATGAGTTAAATCTTACTTGTTTTAACTTTGCCGTCATGGCTCAAATTAATAGGTACATCAACAAAAGTTTAGAACATTTTGTTAAATCTCGTATTATCAGTACATGTTTCCGATACGATTTTACACATTGTTCACGATAAATGCTAGAAATACGGCATGCTTAGTTAAGGAAATCGTAAAACTTACGATGTCATTTATTTCGATAAAAATAGCGAGAATAATAAGTAAAATGTTTTTATGTGCAGTATAGTGCCGCGTGATTTCCTTGTTAGATAAATGCACGATTTATGAAGGTTATGAATATGTTATGAATATTAATCACTAACGAGCTTTGTTACTAAGACGTTACAAGACAAATTCAAATTGTATGACTAATTGGAGCAATAAATACAAGACGTGGCAATTGACAATAAGCCTTTCGAGTTGCGCGCGCTGCATTCAATTGACGCTGGCGCACGATCGACATGAGATTGTTGGAGCAGTTGACGGTTGGAGCAGATAACCAGATATCTTTTGCGCCAGGCTTGAACAGCACCTTGAATAGGTAATAAGCAAAAATATTTCTTTAATTTCGCGAGTATCTTCGTAATATTCAATTATTCACGTCTTGCGACCGCTATGTAAGTGACCGCATGCATATAAATTTATAAATTTAATGAGTTGTGCAAAAAATTCACATAAATATTCAAGACAACATTTCTGTGCATCAAATCCCTGCCTGAGGCACTTCTCTTGCATCGTCAAGCGACCGCCAAGTAATATCCCAGGTATCTATGAGCAGTAAACTACCACATGCGTTCGGAGCCTTGACTTCGAATTGCATTTTGAATTCGAAATGATTCTCGGCTGAGCAGAATTTCCCATACACTTAGACACAAGAGAGCTATTGAACGACTTTCCTGTCGTGGATGTGCTCCAATATCCTACAGTGAGAATGCTTTTGCGAAAACTGAAAGCGTTTGAAAAACATCGTTGTTTTTCAAGGAGATCTTCATCAATTAATTTTGAATCCGTGCCAATATCCGGCATGCCGTTCAAAATAAATCTTTATTAATTTGGCTTACACAATGGAAAATATTCTGTTTACCGGATCCTTTTCATATCTAACACTGCACTCTTTCTGGATTGTAATTATTTTTTCTTTTGTTGGAAATCACTACGGTTTCATTTTCGTATAGGTATCGTGCAAAGGCTTTTAGTTCTTTTCAATAACCGATTTCACAATCCATCCCCATACTTTTTTATGCGCGCGTATACTTTGTAACTCGTCAAATTTTCATACACAGATAGGGTCATTTGCAGTAACTGAGCATTTAATGGTACAAACCAAAGCATATGAAAGATATGAAGATTCTGTTCTTTAGTCAGGAATACGAGATTTTGGCATGCGTACATTATATATATTTCATTACTATATATATTCATGAATAGTATTGAAATTCTTAAATCTAATCAGTCCTGAGCATGTTGCGCAATTTTCACAATAACTGCACATGTTCTAATTTAAAACAAAATCAAAGACAAGTAAATTCGTACAGAAGAAATAATACAGTGCCTTGAAACTTGATATTGACAATCAACATTATAGCAATCCACAATATCTTATGATTTGATAAATTATTGTTACATTCATGGTTTGCAATATAGAATATTCAGAGGATAAATCACCAAAAATTAGATTCGGCATAATAATTTTTTTTAAATCGGTGGACTATTCTCGGACTCCGCGTGTGCCGCGATGATGGTGTATTCGGTCTACGCTAAATGTACGATTTATCAAAATATATTTCAACTTCCAGCTCCATCAAATCAGAGAGACATGAAACGATCTCTCACTGCGAAGGCGCTGCTTCTGTTGACCCGTCCACAGCTATCAGCGGGACTCGATGGTATCGCTAACACGTCTACCGTAGGTGGTAGAGTAGAGCAATCTACTCGTATCGACAACCTCTTACTCTACTCGTAACACCTCTGCAGAAATTAGACCAGTTCCCGACAGCCGTAGAGAGGCTAGAAAGTGTTGTTTGAGGTCCGGAGTTGGAGATTGCCACAAACACTCTAATTCAACATAGCTGTTATCTATTGAACTGGACAGCTAAAAATTCTAATGAGTATTTTTGTGTGTTATATATAGTTCAGGCATTGTAATTTTTCCATTACAATAGTTTTTCTTTGCATTTATTCTTTTAATTCGTTAGCAATGTCTTTTTCGATGACTGGCATGCATTCGCATTTATTCAGTTGGATTCCCGATCACCACGAAATTATTAACGGAGGGTAATTGCTGTTTAAAAATAAAAAAAACACTTAACACAATAATTGTAGCCAAATTCCTCTCTCGTGCTTATTTAAACTCCGATCGTATTTCCATTCAGTATTTACAATACAGTGTAGTCAACTTTAACAGTTGTGTCGGAATTATTCGACGGCCGGGTACAATAATGTCCTCATTAACTTGTTGTTGTTGACGAAGAATGTACAGCCGATGCTTTATTTATCAATATTTAAAGATAAAATACTCTAGAACTAGATCGACTGGTTCTGTTTTGCTTTAATTCGTCTCTCATTGAGACGTCTTGCGACGCGTCACTTGTAAACTAAATGTAATTAAACACGCATATCTGTTTTGAAGACGCCACGAATTAATCAAATAAGTTATCTCTTCAATCTTGCGCAACACAGCCGTGTTCTTTTTTTTGCACAATGTTATCATGAGAGTAATTTAGTAACATCATCATTCAGTAGTTTTGATATTTTTATCTTTTGCGAAAATCAAAATTTCGTCCGATTTTACGAATTTGTTCTTAAATTAGTGTAGGCTAAACAGCGCAAAATTTATTTGCTACTTTGCGTTTTTCATTTGGACTTTTTTTTATCTCAAGGTCCAAAAGTAGCCTCAACTTCATCACCATTAAAAACGAGTTTGGCAAATTACCCATCTAGAGATGCATGAGAACTCACTCGTCAATCACTGCATAAATTGCATAATGAATGCTTTAAGATCCAGATCATCAAGTATATTCCATCAATCAATTTGCTTATCAACGACTCAAGTCATGATCCAATCCATCTGATCTTGTTCTGACGCCGCACCAATTCTTCATACAAAATAAACACGAACATGGGCGACGTAACTCATACTCTCAGCCGACAATCGTAGGACTTGATGAGAACTTAATGGGCAAACTTGCCGATAAATCAAGGTAGAACTTCTGCTCACATGGAACAAAATTCATTCAAAAAAGCCGAAGCGCTCGGCTATGATGAAGCGCCGCTCTCTTCGTAATTGCTCGTAAATCTGCAGAGCTCGCATCGCAGCTTCGCCAAACACCGCGTCCGTTCTGATCCGCGGCCTAATGGAAATTTGGTCTAACTGGAGTGCACAGATATCCAGGTGGAGTTGTGTGCACCAAAAGGAACTATGTTTCTTGCAGAGTGGTTAGGAATGATCTTGATTGCTTAAACACTGAAGATTTTACATGATGTTAAAATAAAATTACAATTTTGTTTTATTTCTGGCCGAATGTTAAGAATTTTTATGTTAAGAAAGAAAATGAATGTAACGAAAAAATCTACAATTTGTACAAGAAAGGTCAAAATCATTATGAGTCGATTTATATCATCTGTATAAAAAATATGATGCGACCGTAATTGCAGAAGTTGCGAGACAAACGTGTTTTACTACGAGGATAATTGGATGATTGTCCATACCATAGTCAACGGACCTGAAGACATCGGAATTATTGTAAATCGATCAAATTTGTTGGTATTTTTGTTTCACATTAAAAAACAAGTAAAGAATGTTATTGAGAATTAAACCAAGATGTCCATACTGTGTGATTAATTTACAATAACAAAATGATCAAATGATTCCATTTAAATTCATTAGTCAATTAGTTTCATTCAAAATGGAACTATTTGCCGTCAAACAATTTGAGACTTTGTGCGAAATGAGTTGCACTGCTCATCCAAAGCCGTCGATTTCTTCTGTAGTTGAAAACAATGGCCCGTAAAGCTAATGAACTTAACAGGAGGTACTGACCATGCCTCCAATTAAGTAATAAAAGAAGCGTGTAATTCCAGCCGGTAATGATCGGCCATTCAGACATCTGAACGGCGGTGTGGCTTTTAGCCACGTTCTGGATTATATGGCCCTGAAAATGAAAGGGTCCTCTAAATTTCCGATGAGATTTAATCGATAAGGTCGTGAAATACGACTGGACCTGTAAAGATTATCTCGCGATACAAGGCAGGAAACAGCGACTTGCTCGATAATATTCGACGGCTTGGAGCCTTCGCCTGGCCATTGCCTTGGTTTTTATTCAAAACTCAAAACGAAGTTGAGACTCAACCATCTTCAGTGAAGTCTTAATTGCACCGACCTTGAAGGAGAAAGCTTGGAGGCCCTTTAGTAACCGCGAAATGATACGTTGGTCCGCACGAAGCTTCTTCCCTCACAGGTTGTTACGGGGTGGAAGATTGTTACCTTTTAGGTGAAGTTATCCATGAATGTCTTACTTGAGAATCTCAGTGTACCGAGGTCTGACGCTGCATACTTAAAATTCTTTTCTCGGCATCCTAGCTCTTGGCCTCAAAAAAAAAATACAGTTTGTTATCGATCTCCATGTTATTGTGCTACACCTTAAAACTTAATTTTGCAAATGAATCTGTATCAGGTCTAACGATTTAAAGAAAATATTATGTGAATTTCATTAATAGTTCAATCTGGTTCTTTTCTGCCGTGTCTACTCTTAAAAAAATTCATGCAAGATAAACGAAAAACTGAAATTGTTGTTTCTAGTTACCTTGAGTACCGAGTACAAAATATAATTCCCTTATAGTGTTTTTATTCATGGTGAAATTGAGAATACTTTATCGCACGTTCAGTGTATCGCTTTCAATTTGTATAATTCTTTAGTCTTTACAAGGGATATTTAGAATAGATTATAATCTATTCTAAATATCCCATGTAAAGACTGCTGATGACGCAACAGAGCTTATGAGGTCCAGGCAAACTTCCTCTCGGGTAATGACTCAACCACCGACGATTACGATCTTACCTGACCACTCAACCGCACATCTGGACAATTTGAATCTCAGGGCTGGAAGATGAAGAGAAAAAAGTCCCGTCATCGGAACGTGATCCTTCCTTGCCTTGGGCCAATAAAGGTTTAAGAGGAACATGAACGTACAATTTGTATTTGTTAATGCTTTATGTTATTTATCTGAACATATACATTAAGAGAATTTAAACACGAGTGGTTAATGACCAAAGAAATCATTGATTTAAATTTTCAGGATCGAACAATATTCTTTAGTGGACGTTGGTTGATAAGCATTCAGGTTTAAGGAAGTAATTTAATTTATTAACGACGTTTCGAATGTGACATCATTCATTTTCAAGTTATAGGAAGCATTGAATACTGAAATTTTGGCGGAAATAAGTACATGATACACGTAAATATGATACAACACGAAATTTTGGAACCGTGAAAATAATTCCGAAACAATCTCAAAGTTCAGAAAATCCGGTAGTCATTCAGAATATTGTTCGATCCTGAAAATTTAAATAAATGATTTCTCTGGTCATTAACCACTCGTGTTTAAATAAGCTTATTCTGCTATCATATAGTAATTAAGAGAATTAGAGACATATTTCATATCGATCACTTAAAGTTTAACATTAATAAATAATTGAGATGAATTACCTTTTAACATTTAAAGTGAATTATAAATTACAAGATTTTGTCAGCAATATGGCAGTAAGCGTATGTTATTCATCTATAGCATTTTCGAATTCAAGATCAAAGTTTCAGTATTCCACTGTCGAAGTGTGAAGCATTAGGACGATATTATCCATAAACATTTCAACAAACTTTTTCATTAATTTTTTTTTCTTTTGTAGAAAAGACAGGCCACTCATGAATGATTTTCGGTAACCAATCAAAGCGATTTTCATTTGAATCCTAAACAAAAAAATCCCTCAAGAACATATAAACATTTATAGCAAAATAACCATAATTAGTTAAAATAAAATAAATAAATAAACTTTTAAAAACAACGTTTTCTTAACGGACCAAATTGAAAAACATATACTCTTACATAACATCTAAGTTATGTAAAATGTTATGTAATGTTATGTAAGAGTAAATGGTTTTCTTTTTTGTCCGTTAAGAAAACGTGTTTTTAAAAAGTTTTTATATTTATTTTATTTCATTATTTTTAGTTTTGTAAAAACCAGATTTTAAAATGATTTTTTAGATTTATTTATTTTCTACTTTTTAGTTTAGCAATTTTAGCAATTCAAATAAATTTCCAGGGTTGGCAAGTCTGGATGTTCGATAAAAAACTCTATTCCGAACGGTGAATTTTTAGTTTTATTTTTATTATTTTTTATTTTTTTTAGCAATTTTTTTTACTATTTCTGATGATCAAATCTTGAATTGTTAGGCAGCATGAGCATGCATGCCAAATTTCAAGTTTCTAGGGTCTTCAGAAGTGCTCTAAATTAAAGTTTAAATTTTTGAAGACAGACCGACAGACACGAAACGAAGCTAAGAAAAACGTGGTAAAAATTGAACATTGGCCTTAGCATTACAGATTACTACGAGTAATCACGCATCAGGATTCACATTATATTTTCTCAGTTCTATTTCTATTCATTGATCTTCATCATTAAAAAATGTCAATACAAGCGCCAAATAATCAAAATTTTATTGGTATCATCTTTCTTTCAATTATTTACTATCGGCTTGCATATGAAAAGCTCTACAAAACTACCATTCAGATTAATTATTCGTATACTAAGCGGATCACTCGATCGGCTTCGCCAGAACCTGCTCTCAAGGGATTAGATCCTCCAGTTTACGCAGGGTTCTGGCCGAACTCCGCATTTGATGCCGCAAGAACTTGACGCAATAACGGTCGGTCTATATGAGGAGCAGAACTGTAATTTACAGCACAAAGTTGTGCCCATAATTGCTTTTGATCGCGGCTTTAGCTATTCCATCTTCAGGGTATTTTCCTCTTATTCTCTATCGCATTTAAACTAATTGTGAAGAAGATGGGAAGACTATAAAAAATTTATAAAAATTTTATATACACTATAAAATCCGAGCAAATGGTCAAAAAAACGGAAAATTTTTTCTTGTAGAGAAGAATATATTCTGAGCGTCAGATCTTATTGTGGCTCCCTTGCATAAACACATTAATTAATGAGTAAAGATTTAATCGAGGTTTTACATTATTTTTCATCATCTTAACAGCGATCGTTAATTGAGAAAGAAGCCGTTAAATTATGGAGTAATTACCACCCTACATACTGAGGTTGTGTTTTAAGGTTATATTTTTAGACTTTTTCATAATGATCATAAAATGCTCGGTTGGGTGAGCCTTGTCATCACGTGTCGGTGTTTCGAACAAAATGAACTCCGTTCAGTTGGAAAACAATGAAGAGAACGCCGTGAAAATAAATGAAGTGTAATCAAAACCCCGTACAAAAATACCAGAGCGCGTGGCCATAAAGACCGCAGACATATTTTACGACTTATAAGTTCTGTTCCTTATCTCTGGAGTGGTAAGGGTCGAAGAAGTCGACGGCATTGCAGTCGCCAGGCTAGCTCCACATGAAACTCGTCCTCGTTTGAACAAAAACTTGTTCGAGTTTATAACTTCACTGATATCCTAGCCTACGACACTCCTATCATGTCTAACTGAAGAAGGTTTCTGAATTCGATACAGTTTATGAGCCATTCTAACCAAGCGCGGCTCCCATGCGTACTTAACGTTCGAATGAAGAAGATCTATTGCTTTGATACCTGCATATAAAAAACATGTCTGGCGCCACTTGCAGTACTGGGTCAAATAAAACTGACAGTCAGCCACTTGATCAGACACCGAAGCTTAAACTCTTCAAATTCTTCTCAAACTCTTCCATTTCATTCAGAAGACTATTTCGGAAAATATTTAGCAAAAAATTAATTGCCTAGAAACAATTCCCTCATGAATATTGGTGCTTCACTCCTATTGTGACATTTATCACTACTGGTTAACGATAAATCTATTCTATTGAATCTAAGCTATCTAGTCTAAAAATGATAAATTCATATTTAATATTGGGGTCTACTCGGCGGATCGAGAAAGTTGGCAGAGAAAAATCATTCGTGTGAAAATATATCCATAGGGTTTGTTTGACAATCTCTTCAAAACCTATTTATCCAAGTATACCGTCGGTGAAGTTGTTGTTTCAAATCTATAAGACCGTCAACATTTCATTGTCACCGCGCACTCTGCGCTTGTTCCACTGACTGACCACGGTTGCTTTTCTCTGTAGTCCAAAACTTTTGTGATGTTGACGTATCATGAACATTGCAGGCTTCGACTTGTTTTCATTCAACACAAAGCGACTGAACATCTGAAATCCCATGAGCCACGGTAACACCCTAGTTTATTTAACTTGAGTAACGCAGGCTTTCTGTCACAAGCATTCTGAAGTTACGATGTAATGGCAGCGGCGTGCTCTTGAAGCTTGATAAAATGTCGCATTTGAAGAAACTTCAAAGCTTGAGCATTGGCTACCAACAAATTGTATTAGTTTATACTCTAGCGATCAAAGGAGGTCCGAAACTGTTTTGCGTCAGTGACGCAGCTATTGAATGGAATCAATTTAGTTTTATGTTTAGAAATTTGGTCCATCCTACTCTGAATTTCATATTGGAATTATATATTGCCTCAAGCTTTTGGAATGACCCTTTGACCTTTTAAATAAACAACTTCAGGAAATATCATCTGTTTCTAACTCGAAATTATTATAATTAAATGATTATTGAACGGATAAATTTACAATTATAATCTTTGATTATCACTTATATTGCATTCGACATGTATAGTTAGGCCTAAACTTTCAAAAATACAAGTCATCTAAATTAATTTCAATAAATTTCATGTATGTTATCTCTGAAATATAATTAAAAGATTCCCCTCTTGATTGAAAGCAGTAAATCTTCACCACTGCGAGCTAATTCTAAACAGCGACAGTTGCTGAACAAGACAAAATTACGCTTTGTTAGCAATTCACCTCTCATATGTTCGCTTTGAAGGCTGACCGAAATCCACGAATACTAATAGATTGAGATTTTTTCTGCATCGTAACTATAAAAAAGTTTTCTATCACATCTCGTCACACTGATTTTAATCGCATTTTATCAGAATAACTTTTTATGCAAGTTGAGTGCAGCAAAATTCCGCATTAAATAATATTGGATACTTCAAGACTAGAATAAAGAACTCGTAATTTAAAATATGGTAAACAGTTATCGTGTTTAGGCAGTTTAATTGCGGATTAAATATGTTCAATCATACCAGAAATTGAAGAGCAGGAGCCCAGTTTTTTTGGGGTATAGACCGTAGCATGACACACTTGTTCAATTAGTTTTGCCCTTAAGCAGTTAAGGCTCAGACAAAACAAGTTCTCTTGCGATTAGCACAGAGTAAGAATGTCAAGCATTTCATCCCGACAGTGCAGAGTTTCCTATTGCTGTTTTAGCAAGTTTGTGTGTTCTTTATCAATATACTGACTTCTAACAAGCTTCTTTAGCATGAGATTCGGCTCAGAAAAGTTAGATATACAAAAAAATAATCCCGTAATGAAAATTTTTGTAGCAAGCCTAGTTACAAGTTTGTCGGTCTGACATACCTGCTCATAAATTTTTCCAGTGGTTCGTCGTAACACTGTCATCTGGACTATAGAATTAGAGTTTGCATTTGTATGAAATATTGGATTATTAATAGACGGCACATATTAGATTATTAATAGACGGCACAATATGATGAAATTCTAAACACGTCCTTTAATGAAAGATTCAGTTTGATGTTACAGTTTAAGTTGTAATCAAATATGTATAGAGTTGCCAAATCCTATTTATTTGTTCGTGCGTCCATTTATTTTAATTCTATTGACGTTTTGCCCCAGCCGAGTTCATCAGAAGCGTGCAAATATCAGAGCTTCATGAAATTGCAAAGTTGACGGCGTAATGACGACTGCAATCACTAATCTCAAATATTTATAAACTGCTTTTTGACTTCCCCGAGGCCGATGGCAGCCTAGCTATACGCTGGATGGTAACGGCACAGAGAAATTCTACATATTAATTGGTAACAAATAAACAGAGGCTTCAGGCTGAGGGTATCTGCCTTCGAAGTGCTATGATAAACGAGCGAGATTGAATTAATTTGAATGGGTCTAGAGAGGCTCGATTGGCTAGAATAATGATAAATGTCGGGACGTGGTCGCGGCCACACGCATCGCCCCAATTGTCATGCGTAAACCCAATCCAATCGCACGCTAATGAACGCTATTTATTGAGGCTCATGTTAATTTACATGTCCATTTATCTAGCCTACGAGAGCGCACTATTGAGAGCCAAGCTCCTCCTGCTTCCTTGACCACGATTAATTGGAAGGCCAGAAGCGTGGCGCCGATGCCAGTTCAAATAAAATATTCCATAGTTTATTTTGCCACGTATTTGGAGAATTTTTAAAATATTTTTTATTAATCTATTAAAAATTTTATTAATTAAGAGTAATGTACTTCTCCACATTAAAATAAATATTAAATTTTTTGGAATTAAAATTAAGACCATGGAAAACTTCTATCTCTACATTTTGAATAATGAATATTTTTTTTCATAAGCCCACTTAATTCCAGCCCGTGAGCCGCAACGCGGATGTCCTCAGCAACACAACATATAAAAAGATGAGCAGAGTTGACGTCTTGAAAAACTGCATCCCACTTCGTTGATGTTCTCGTCTAAATTTGTGATAAAATTTTCTTTTTCTGTGAAATTTTATTGCAACTTTACAAGTTTAAAACGAAAAAGAACGTAAATTGCTCAGTCAAGTTCTAGACTGGCAGAGATGTTTCAGAGCTGACGGCTTTCATAAGCTAGAAAATCATTTTACGCAAGAAACAAAGTGACAAACTGAAGACCATTTCAATTCTTTAACGAAATTAGCAAGCAATTCTTACCTAGAGAATAGGTTTTCAAAATTTAAGCTGCGTGTAGGGACTTCAGAGCATACAAAGTGTTGTGGAAAATTTTTGGCCCAAACGGTATGACGGGCGTGTGGTTAAGAATCGGCGACAGGCCAACATGGTCTAATCAAGGCTGCATCCAGTATGAAAAATTCTAATAGTTAAGTTAAATTTAAGTTAAATTTCAGTTAAGTTAAATGTAAGTTAAATTTTAGTTAAATTTGAGTGATTGCACGGTCGGCAATTTATATTAATTCGTGAAAAAATCACTGATATTCGGTGCAATTCTATACCTATCAATTATCATCGTCTTATGCAATCATTCTTCATGCCTTAAATTTTTAATTAAGTAGTATAACTTTTTTACTCGTAGATTCACAATATTTCGTTTATAAATTGGTTATTTCCAACCAAACGCAATTTTTGTCTTACTGTTACAGATCTGTACTTGAGAATACTTCTGAATACTTTGACACCAAGTAACTAACACCCAATCTTCCTATAATCGGATCTATGTTTCAGACTTCATGGCGCTGTGTGCGGTGTTCCTCACTCTTTCGCCAATCTATCTAGGGGAAACTTTTTCATCGCTTCACAGCATGTAGTCTATATCAAACCCTAAAGTTTTTAGCTGATCCTTTTGAAATATTCCGTATGAAATTTTTTCTTCACACAAAAGAGTGTGAATGCTGTTTTTGTGTGAGAGATATCTTCCAATATAAATATTTTCTGTCAATAAAACACTAGCACGACTAGAGAAGTATTTATTGATCTATCTCCCACTAGAATAATCGTTATGGTAGTAAAAACTTCTGCACAGCTATGGATTCTTTTCATGCGTTCCAAAACTACTGAAATCAATCTCACTGCTTTGTATTTTTGTAATTTTTGACGAATAGAAGTGAAAAGAAATGCAACATTTGCTTCGATTCTTTCCAATAAAATAAAGAGTAATCCAGATTTTAAAAATTTCTTTATTTTGGTATGGAAGCCAAGAGTTGCACCGCGTTACGCTGGTATAGAATTGCTTACTATAACAAGACTCTAATCATTCCCCTGTCGTGATCCTCGCATTATTCATCCTTAATTTTGCAGGTCAACAAATTTTTTCAACAATTTGGGCCCTAAAATTATGATACCAGTTACAAATAAGCACTGGATTCAGTAATAAAATCTAGTGACACTCCAATTTCTAAAATATTTCATTAAATTCTCACTCGCTGAAGAAAATTAGGCAGTCATTTCAATTTTGTATCCATTCCTTCATACAAACACAACGAAAAGATTCCTTATTTCTGGGCAAAACTCTGTTTATTCGAGCTTTTCTAGCGACATTTTCACCCATCACGATCGAGGTATTGTTCGTGGATCTGGGCATTTCTTTGCATGCTTGATGCAATCTCTTTTTGTAATTCATTGCCAATTTATTCGAATGTTCCCAGCGTTCTGTTACACATTGAGTGATATGAGATCAATATGCAAAGATGTCTGCATCAAATATAAGGCATTCTAATATTTTTATTACTTATGTCGTTCTCTGTTCTTATTATCTGATCAGTGCAATCAAATTATAAATCGTACCTACAAGGTTAAAAGTTTAAACCATACCTACGATTGACCGGCCAGTTTCCAGACCAAATCAGTCAAGTCATGGCTCTCTGTCGGCTCCTGACTTGCCTTCCTCCCTCGTCAGTAGTCGCTATTGCAAAGGGCGTAAAATCTACGGCGGGATAAGTCCAGCCAAAGCCTCTGCAGGAGATTGCCTTGAAGGGATTTCCCAAGACCCGCACTGTTTTATGTGCTCCTGTCACTAAACCGTCGTCAGGAATTGGTTAGTAAGTCCTTAATACGACCGCGGCCAATGTTGTACTAGCCATGAAGCTGAGCTCCACGTCTTGTTGCAGTTAATTCACTTTTTGGGTTCTTTTCCCTCCTAGCGGATTCGTAATTCTGGGGCATGACAAACGCGCTACTACGCAGAATGTCGATGCCTCCTACAGCAAAAAGTTTAATACAAAGTTTATAATATTGCACTAATATATATACAATTATTTCACTGTTACAGTTGTACAATTTTACAAATAGAGACTATTCCCAGAAATAAAAACCAATATTCATCTCCAATAGTCCACTTATTTAAACAAATGATGACTGCACAGGGATAAATTTCCTCACAATTATAGAACGAATTGACAAAACTTCTATAGTTTACGAGGAATAACAAAATTATATGCAAACGAAAACAAAAAAAAAATGATCTCTTTGTGAGGAGATAATTTGAGGGGAATACAATTAATTTTTGTAATCACTATTTCAACTAAATAGATGCTACAAAGTACCTACATTTTATTTTATTTAATATTTTGTCGGTTATTCTACAGGCAGAGTTCCTCCATAGTTTCATATTGAGGTTGCTCAGGCGTCTCTATTGTTCAACCTCCATCTATTGGATTGACACGAAATTCAGCTTTATACTCTCCGAATTCCATCAATTTGTGGGTCCAGTTCGGTCTAATTAATTGTAGCCTTTCAGCTTTAGTGCAGAATTCCATCAATTATTGTCCACGGTCTGAAGTTCTCATGCAATTCTACTTCTAGTGCTCACTAACAGACAATATGTAAGAAGAATTTTGTTTAAAATATATGATGTTGGAACGACCCGCCTTATTAATCAGTTGAGATCAATGATGACACTAGTACAATATGTTCGATCATTGGTAAATAATTGCAGAAAAAATGCGCTTGATATATTTTACATTAGTTAGTTTTTTGGCCTGCATGCTTGCGCAATTTATTTCACAATCATGCAAATGAAAATGCAATTTTGTTTGATTTACAATATCATTGATGGATCACCTTTATATGTAGAAATTAATTTTCTTTCCTATGTTCGATTTTCCAAGTGCGATAACAATGGAGCTAAAAATATTCAGCATTTTACTGTCTTCGTTAATTCAGTTGATGTTCGGTAAAACTGAGGGGTTTTCAAGAAATTACTGGACAGATCCAAACCAATTCAAACGATTGTTGTAAAATCCGCGGATTTATATAAAATGAGTTCAGACTTTGCATTGTTTCGGAAAACCTTGAAGTATTCTGTTCGGCATGAAACGGCTGTATAACGGACGAATCTAAATTTGAGTGAATTAATGTTCAAACTTTCCTGAATAAAATTTATTTCCATCAATTTTAAGATTTTTCTTACGCTCATTAATTCATTTTTCTTTATTACCTCATAAAATTTGTTTCGTATACTTTATGTTTGTTTAACGAAATTAAGCGACGTGATCAACGTACATGTCTTATCATTGAGTTATCGCGCCTGAGATAAACCTGTTTGCTCTTTTCAAGGATCTTATTTTTTGCCGTTATCAATGTAGCGCTATCATCTATCATAATACGCAGTCGTAAATTGCAACTCACCAAATGAAAAATTGCTTAAGTTTTCTGTCACCACCAATCATGATTTCCCAAGCGAGGCATCCAAGCGACTTATAAAACAAATGATGGATCAGCTCACATGCTTCTCGTCATTTTGATTTGCATTATTGAGGACTTAATCCCTTTAGGAAGAAAATTAAAAGTAATAGCTTAGACTTTTCAAAACTTGAGTTAATACTCATGGTGACTGATTTCATTTCTTAATTTAGAATGTTGCTTCTTTAATTTTTACTTTAGTTTATTAGCGTTTCACTTCTATAATTATATTTATTACAAAACGCCGTAGATTATCATGATTCACGAAAAAACTCCCATATCATTTGATACTATGCATTCAGACACAGTCCGGCCAAACGTCCCACTCAAAATTCAGACAGTACATAACTATGGAGTTATTTCGTTAAAGGTTGCTAATTAAGATATAAATAAATGAAAACCTCAATCCAGTCTATTCTGATTAAAAGAAAAGTCTGTTGAAAATTCCCCACCTTATCATAAGACTTATCGCACAAAACTAGGGTAGGTGCCAGCTCGTGACAATTATTTACGATACGAAGATACGGACTCATGATACACTCATAAAAATCAAACTTGATCTGAATTGTTGCACACAGCAAAGGTTGATGATTTTTTTCAGATTTATTAATATTTAAAGTTATAGGTTACAATTTCATACGTATTATTAAACTGAGAATGAGATTTATTTTTGGTGTCAAATTTTTTGTATATACGACCCGTATACTTGATGAAATTTCGCTTCGCTTGGAATATGCAGCAAGTACACCGCAACAAACTGGAAAATGAACATTATCTCAAAACTCCTCTTTACAATTGTTTCGATTATTTCGAAGTACTTGAAGATAATTTATCGCAAAATCTGATCAATTAGGGCGCACTATTGAAATTAAATGTTATTCTGAAAATCCCGGTAATGCGAACTTGAAAATTATGCCTTACATTATTGTTGTTAAACATTCAAATTTCTAAACTTAGAATTCTCCACATTTCACAGTAATAGTTCGATATTGTAAATATTTAAGTTCTCTGAGGATGGCGTAGTAAAGCCTTTGAGCTTGATTATACTTTTCTCCAGCGTCTAAAGTTGAAGTTTTGTAGAAGTTTCTCCTGTCCAGTCAGGTTTACTATTGATTGTGCCCTGTTAGGAACATAGCAAATTTTTTGGAATAAATTACAAGTAGGGATTAAGTTCGAGAGCATTCATGAAAAAGTTTAATTTATAAAAGTTTGAAAGCAAAAGTGTTGTAACTTGAGAAAATTTGCAACATTTTTCAGCTTTCGAACAAACATAATTCAAGTTGAAAGAAATTTGGGCTTCGTCGATTGAATAATCTATTTGGATCTATCATCCATATGGCTATAATATCCAAATTAACTTCTAACCAATTATGCTTATCTTATATGTTTCTGTATTTATAATCTCTAAATGATTCTCCTTCTTAAAAATAAAAAATAAAAATTAAATTTATGGTTCAACAAAGACATTAAGGTAAAAAAGGTCGGGCAACGTGGGGCAGCGCGCCCCCCACTTTTTTTAAACTAAATTTTTGATGAAGTTTTAATTGATACGAGGTGGTTCTTTGTTTTGTTTAAAGGTGAAACTAATGAGGAATGTATGATGTGAATTAGACGCCTATAGATTAAATATTACTTTGAAAAAATAATTCAAAGTAATTTCAAAATCTTCATCTATAGTAATGGAAAAAAACTTTATTTAGCGGCAAAAAAAATTTTATCTGGACTAAAACAGTTATTCGCAAAGAACTTAATAACGCAAACATTTAGCAAAACGCAAATCCGTACACTTCATCCCAGTGAAACTGTCGACCGGCGGTAGAGAACACGGACCAATATCTGCCATACTTAGCGAGAAACCCGCTATGGGCCCGTGACCCGCAGTGGGCTCGCTGCCCCATGTTACCCTAATTTTTAAATATAAAATGTAACAAATAATCAAGATTAGTAATCATTATTGGTGATGCATTGTACCTGAAAGCAAAAATTTATCTTTTTATTAAGAGTTTCATTCTAATTTATGGCATAATGTATTTATACCTTTAAAGGGTAATGGAAGGGTAATGGAACGAATATATTTTTGCAACATCAGTGAGGGGAATACCATGACTATTAATTCGATTAAAACTACTTCGGTACTGTTAAAAGTTTTCATTTCAAAATTACTTCACTTTTTGCTTCATTTCTTAGCTAGAGGGAAAATACGTAATTTAAGCAAACTGAAGTGAAAGCATCGCCATGTAAGCCTTTTCGAACGTATTTGAATCAAATCTCGTCAAAAATTCGATAGGATTAAAGAAAAATGGTAGACGACAGTAATTTTGAAAACATTGCGACTACGCAAAATTGTCAACGTCTTTTTGTCTGCTTCTCTATTGTTGTCATGACTCGTACATCACGTTGATAAAAGCTACAAATAAATTCATTTCAGCGAGAAAATAGAGAAGTTAAAATTATTCAATCATTCTCTTCGTGCTCATTCTTATTTTCCGCTGTCATCATTAAAATTTATTTGAATCAAATAATGCTACCAATTAGTCTAAGTAACCCGATCAACGTTTTGAAAGACCCAGTTGCTGCGATAATATAATAAGATCTGTATGCACATCATTCCTTTTCAAAATAGTCATATTACTTTTGACACTCCATTAAGATTTTATGCATGATAAAATATATGAAGAGGAAATTCATACATTTTCACAAACATGCCTCACCTTTGAATTTATTTATAAGTCAATTTCAAAAGCAGCTCATTTGTGATTTAATTTGTTGTCTTGAATAAAAGTTACGGCTGTTCACATCAGCAAGCACATATATATAGTTACACCGTCGCCAAAACGGCTTAAAAAAGCAAGATTACCGCTTGCAAAATAGTAATGAATAAATTACGGCAACCCACCAGCTGCTGCAGAGCCTGGACACAGTGTTTGATGGAGATTGTACGAGAGTTTTATTAATATTTTAACCATGAGTTGAATTATGAATTCTGAATGCTAACTATCGAGTTGAGGTTATTTGTGGTATTGTACTGCAAAGTTGCGATGAAAGAGCATTCGCTTCCTCTAATAAAAACCTAGATATTCACTTTGTATTTCAAATACGCAACTTACAAGCGAATCAATTGACTATAAATGCCTAGACCATTGGACAAACTGCTCCAGGAAAATAGGCCTCCATACATACAGCTCTCTCGAGGATATATATGGTCTTGTATACGCGATAGTGAACAGTTTGCCGACGGTTACAAGTACATGTAATGGTAGACTAAAAATAATTGGTATAAAGTCGTTGGAAGAATGTAAGGTTAAATTTCGTATCATATGAGTTGCCTGGTCAAACTAAAAAATCAGATGTAATCGAATCGCGTCTTCACGTCTGAGGATCAGAAATCAATTTTTTGTCGGCTTCACAAAAAAATTGATTTTTATATGGATTTATCATGCCCTCCAAATGTAACTAAATTCAATTAATTCTCTGATTGATATTCAATTCAACGACTAGTGGAACCATTCTCGAGAGGACATTAATATTGCTAGGTCAGTTTAAACTTATCTACAATGTGCTTCTCAGTGCACTGCATCAGGTGTTGTCAACGTCTGGCCAGTCTTCGCACGTCTTATCATAAGTGCAGTTGACTTCGTAAAAATAAGATATGTAATGAATATATCACGACTTATTTGGCTCCAAGTGGAACCTGTCCAAATCAAACTTGTTAGAGCGTTGTCTGTGTCGTGCCGAAATCGTGAAATTGCCGATTCTCTGGGTTTGGCAGCAGTATGCCGAATCTGTAGAATCAGCATTTTAATACTATATGAATCTTGGGTTGAGTCAGTCAGCCAAGTTATTTTTTAAATATTTAAATATGAAGGAAATTGACCGAACATAACCTGACCTTTTCTGAACTGTTCTAACTAAAACTGTCGATTTATGTTCTAACGCTAACATCCGACTTTCTGAGTCACCAACGAAATGCTGATTCTACCGATTCGTCAAACCGGCTGCCAATTCCATAGAATCGGCAATGCCACGATTTCGGCACGACATCAGCAATGCCAGAGTTGCTTGATGCGTAGATCAATCATTCGCATTTATAGAATTCATTGGCTGGTAAATTATCTGTCATGTATTGCAATACTATTCATATTCTAACTTGCATAAAAAAATAAAATAAAAAAAGTTAGCGTAAATTTGGTTTGCTGATCGAACACTGTCATAAGCGGAAGCCGAGGTAACTCATTCAGGGCTTTATTCATCAAGAACGCAACATCCTGGAACAAAATTACACTATACTATAGAAGTAGTAACATGACAAACTGAAGGGAATATATTCATATGGAAAGGACTTGCATAGACAGAAACTAATTACAAAATACTTACAAGGAGAACAGTAGGTTTAGGTCTTGTAAGTACAAGAGCCCAGCCAATTCTAATTAGTGTAATTAATTCTAGAGCGAAGTCACTCACTCGAACAAACTACGTATAGTACGGAATACGATGTGCATGTGAGCACTACAGCAGAAATTTTACGACATTGGAGTATCCTTATACTCGTAAATTATCACGCTTAGTCTACTTACCTGCATGTGTCATTATTTCACAGAGTTCTACCAGTCAGCTGTTTCTTTCTGTTCCTCAGGAGAATAGATCACAGTAGTTTCAACACTCATTTATTTAATGAGCAACAAAATCAACATTACATCTAACAGTGCATATGTCAAGAAGGGCGCTCTGAAGAGAGACACTTCAGAAAAGACTGGAGTCTTATGGTCAACTACCAGGACATGAAATACCTGGCTCGTGGTAAGCTCCGATCAGCTGTCCTACTATCCATATCATTCTGGATACCCGCTATTTTGTAACATAAATGAAATCCTTACAGCATGGCTTCCTCTACAATTGGATTTTTCTGCTAATTGTCTATTGAACCTATGCACGGATTCTTAAGTCACCTGTAGGGGTTCCTGCGCCAAGTCTATTTGTTGCCTATTTGGTCAAAAAGTGAGCATTGTTGGTTGCCTGTTGAATATCGAGAGCCGGTTTCCATACTGTGTATAGAGGCCGTGGCCTCCATGTGTGACTAATTAGTTGCAATATTTGGTTCCCAGACTTAGTAGCTGTTAGCGTTTTCTGTGCGGGTTGTTTCTTTTAATTTAAGTTGGCTGGTCTGGTCCCTTCGTACCTTGTAGAGACGCCGAGGGCTGTTCGCTGCTTGCCGAATAGCAGCAAACTGTAGAGACTGAATCAGGACACTAGCCTACTACTGGTTGCCTGATTCTAAAATCCATTCGATCCTCTAGGCCCGGTCTGCTGCTTGCCTGTAGGGTAACTAGGGTTCCTATGCCTGGTTCGCTAGTTGCCTGCCGGCATGAATGGTGAACGGAGACTTTTGTTACGTCTCCGTGAGTGACCGCTGCTTTCAGAAGAGTTCTCAGTGTAAGGGCAACCAAGAAGAACATCTGAAAACTAACCTCATATGAAAACGAATATTTGTGACGTCATCTTTTTTTCTTTTGCGTCGTTACGTTTGTTAACGCCTTCGCACTTACATAGACGAATAGCGGGGCAGCTGCTGCCTCATGGCGTGTAAACTGGCGATAGTTCGTTAGCTGCGATCCCGGTTGCAGTGAGTGTGTGACCTTGAAAGCATTCTAGCCACTAATTGTGTAGCTGCAATGTGCACAAGTGTACTGCGTGAGGATATCCTTTTCACATTCAAAACGGTGTTAACATATCAATCATAAAATTTATCAGTTGATACCAGTCTATATTAGTTGATACCGGAAAAATTTATTGGTCAAAATTATTCAAGCGTCACTTCAAAGCATATTATTCCATAAAAGTCATGATGTAAATTGCATCACATAAAGAGGTGTCTATGACTCAAACTGATATAAATTGTCATGCTGAAAACACTGATAAGGCAATAATCGGTGTTGACGTTCGATTTCTAGACGGTCATCAGATAATTTTGATTACCAAATTAATGTTATGACTCATTTCGTTTCACTCAGCAACTAATGTTAACGAGACTTTGAAACTAAAGCCAGTCGTAATTTCAAAAATTCAAACTGCTGTACTTTTTAAACTCATTTTCAATTCTGGAATCATTTCGATTCTAAAATAACATGAGTTTTAGGTGCTGCGGACGAAAAATAATAAATCTCCTGCGTTACCAGGCAGTTTGTAGCTCCGATAAAAATTTACGCGTGATATCGCTTCTTGATAAGCCGTGAATTGATAGTCTTAAAAGTATTTAATGGCGGTTAGAGCTTCCACTCTACCCACTGCATCAACTTCCAAGAAGAAGACGGTTTAACTTTAAGGCCATCGAAAACTGCGTCACTTTTCTCTTCCAGAAAGTGTGTGTAGGTATGCGAATTATCTTAGAGACATGAAATTATTATTATCAACTAGTTAAAAAATTGAACGTCTCAGATTGAAAATAGGTTTCCTGTTTCTGCAAAAACTTCTGTTGGTAAGAAGACCCTTCATCGTTTCCTTTCTAGCGCATTTTCTCATTTATGGGAAAAATGCACTATTGTGCTCGCCATGTCCGTCCGTCCGTCCGTCCGTCTGTCCGTCCGAGATTTCACGTTTTCGTCGACGAGAAAATGCACTCTCTGTCACTCACTGCAGTGAGAACTGAGTTATATTTTTTAAGTTAACGTAGACTATGTTAACTGTTATTCGTTTAGTTTTTAGTGCGTGCTTCGTTTCAAGTTCAACTGAATGATATCTTCAATAAACTTTTCATGAAAGTTTTATCTCATACTTCAGTTACCACGGCAATATGGGTGACTCCATCCAAGTCACAATAAACGGGAAGCTGTACGTTGGTGAGTATAGCACCATTTTTTATTTTAATCTGATAAATTCCAATTTAAATTCTCTCAGCAAACTGATGAATTTTACTCTTGAGAAAGTATCACTTATATTTTACAGTATTTTCACAGTAAATCCCTTTATAATGCAAACCGTTTTCGGTTATCAGTGGGCGCTGAGGAGTCAATTTCGACTCGTCTGGTGACGTTCATCCGCGACAAGGTAGGGACAGGCACCCACATCACCTGCTACCAGGGGGGCTGTGGCGCCTGCACTGTCGTGGCCACTGCCCCCGACGCAGCAACTGGGGGAACTAAAACATTTTCCATCAACTCGGTGAGCCATTGAATTATAAAAAGAAAAATTACAAATCACTCCATGCTATAATAAATAGTTATGTAGTTGTGAACTAAACTTTGAAGCACCTTATGTGAACCTAATTGATCCTAGTAATGGGGATTTGTTCGGTGATGCAGTGCCTGGCCTCGCTCTACAACTGCGATGGCTGGAGCATCACCACCATCGAAGGTTTGGGCAACCGCGAGGATGGCTACCACGTCATCCAGGAGCGCCTGGCTGAATATTACGGCACCCAGTGCGGCTACTGCTCCCCGGCCATGGTCATGAATATGTATGGGTGAGTCAATGGGGTAAAAATAGTTGAGTTCAGTTAATATGTCATGAATGAGTATTGTATAAACACGAGCCATCTTATAAACACGGAAACGATTATAACAAACGATGCAATGATCTGTTATTTACGTATAAAATGAGCGGTCACGTCCATGAAAATTTTTCTGATTTCAAATGCTATTTTGATTTAATTACAGATCCAATTTATGCCTAATCGTAATTTTCTTCATTTTATCTATGACTCCGTGGTTTCATTTCAAATCATAATTTCGGCTTTTAGCCTCACGCAAGAGAAAGGCACGTGGACGGACGACGACGTCGAGAAACATTTGGACGGCCACATCTGCCGCTGTACAGGCTACAGGCCCATCCTGGCCGCCTTCAAAAGCATCACACCCGCGGACATTGAGGTGAAGTATAGACTTCTTAGTGCACATATTATCCCCCATACAAGATCCCTGCTCCTGCACATATTCCCCCATACCAGATCCCTGATCCTGCACATATTATCCCCCATACAAGATCCCTGATCCTGCACATATTCCTCCATACCAGATCCCTGATCCTGCACATATCCCCCCATATCAGATCCCTGATCCTGCACATATCCCTCCATACCAGATCCCTGATCCTGCACATATCCCCCCATACCAGATCCCTGATCCTGCACATATTCCCCCCATTTCAGATCCATGATTTATACTATGGAATTTATCGTTGGCAGTGTAACGGCTGCTCACAAAAATGGTAGATTATTTTAATTTTTAGTGCTGTTTTAGATGTTTGCCGGGATATTAAAACATGTATTTTGTCGTTTGAACAATAGCATCAGATATGGAAAGCGAAAGTATTATCTAAAATTTAAACGTATCAAATCAAACCACTTATACAGCAACACTCTTGAAGAAAATAATTAATAAATTAACTCTCCAATTATTTAAAAAAACTCTAGGAAGCAGCTCGTGAAGGATTAATTCGTTTCACTATAATTAAGGTAATGTAAAAAATTTAATTGCGAACTCAATAATTCCCAGACATTTTATTAAGTCAATGAGAACACGATAATTTTTTTCTGCAGGATATCGACAAGACGGTTTGTGCAAAGTCAAAGACAGGAGGCTGTTGCAAGGGAGCTGGCAAAACTGTTGGCGGCAGCGGCTGTTGTCAACGCAAGGCCGTGCAGAAAGCTGTCACCGTTGACGGCGTTACATTCTACTCACCCACTACGACCGCGGTGAGAGCTTCTATAGCTCACCCATGGATAGAATATAGCAGTAATTGCTTTTTATTTCGTGTACCTAAGCTTGAAATTCTTTCAGTTTTTTGGCATGAAATAATTTGTGGGGGAGAGCAACTGACCTCTAAACTATGTTCGATTTGCTAATAAGCACATAGGCATTCAAGGAACTCTTCTGTACTTAAATATTTCAATGATTCTTAACAAATCTACCATAAATTTCCCTCTTCAGGAGCTTTTGAGCATCCTTGGAGGTCTTCCAGCAGGCGCGTCCTACGCATTCATGTTTGGCAACACAGCAGTGGGTAAGTCTTATTTGATGTTAAATATTAGAACATATCAGCATTTATATTGAAAATGGAGCATTTTAATGTTGTTAATTTTCGAAGTAAATTAAAATCAAAACTGCTGTAAAAGTCAAATTAATAATCATATGTTCCAGTTGGTAAATAATGAAACTTTCTTGTGCACTAGTTCGTTCATACAATCATCCAAAGATAAAAACTTTGAACGGTGTGAAAGATTGACTCGAAATAATTACTATAAACCAAGTTATGCTCTATGATTAGGCCGGTTAATATTAAATGAAATAGATATCAATTTTGTATAGCTAAAGCTTCCACAATATTAATTGACAATATTATTATTCGTAGGCTGGTCAGGCAGCCCACGCGCTGCCAACATCATTTCTACGCGCAACGTGAGTGACTTGGCGAGCGTTAAGGTGACGCCCACTGAAGTGACGGCCGGGGCAGCGGTGTCTGTAACTACGCTGAGGGCGGCCCTGCAGCAGGCCAAGAGCCTTACTGGCTTCTCGTATCTACAGCAGGTGGACGATCATCTCCAGAAGCTTGCATCCTCCTCCATCCGGAATGTGAGTCTGGCATTAAGATATTGAATGAAAATGTGTTGAATACATATGATTTCCATCTATTTTCATAAGTTAGTTAATAATACGAAACCGCCTATTACTTAGCTTTTTAAACTAACCAGTGGAAATGGCATTTATTTTCAATAAAACGGTCAGATAAAACATTTAGCAACGTAAATTTTACAGCATTTGCTGCTCGCTGGCTTGGCTAGAAATCAAATTCTAGAGACTCCCCTGAAAATTGCGCTGCGTAGTTTTCTGTTCAGTCAGAAGGATTTTACTTTTATTCTCAGGTAAATACACTCTAGTTAGCTTTGGTAAATAATCCTAAGTAAAATGCTGCTCCAAACTTTGGCAGCTGGGAGGATGGAGCGGCAACCTGGCGCTCAAGATGCAGGACCCAAGCTTCCCCTCCGACTTTTTCCTGACCGCTGTGGCCGCCGAGGCTCAAGTTTTGCTCGGTATGATGTAAAAATTTATCCCAACATCACTTATTTCCCAAAATCCAAGTTAACTAGAACTTTATTTGAACACGCCGATGAGGACCATTGTTTTATATTACTAAAAATTACCCTTCCGAACGAAATCATGTTAAATCGTGCAATAGTTTGGCAATGATTTGTTTTACGGCCTAACTTCTATCCTAGACGTCAGACTAAACTTCTATCTTAGACTTTATTCAGTGATGCAGCAGTTTCTGTATGCCTGTGCCTGGGTATAACAGGATGACGAGGTCACAACACATATGTTGCTTCGTTTTACAAAATCTGGCTTGCAATATCTACGTCGTAAACCTAGTTCTCTGAAAGAAAATTTAACATATGAAAACAATTATTGGTATTTATTAAAAAAATCTCGGGCAGGAGTGCCAGATGGCAGTTCTACGTGGTACAGCGTGGAGAGTTTGCTTGGTAGAGACCTGACAGCCAACAAAGAAGTGATGCTCACTCTGCGCTATCTTCCCCATCCTGACAACTCCTACTATCGTTCGTACAAAGTACGTTGCATTTTCTTACTTATAATAGTCCATTTTTTTATCATTTATCAATTTCCGGATGCAATAAAACTCTCCGCTGTGTCCCGTAAATCGTAACGTAACTCGAGTCACAATACACCTGTGATACAAATCAATATGAGCACCAAAACACTTTACATGGTTGTTTTCATTTGAAAGAATTTTGAATAACTTCTAATTGTAATGTTAACAAGACAAAAAGAAACCGTTTTATTGCGGGACATAACGAACAAAGAAGGTTACTTTGAAATACACATAAAAAGATTTGATGTTTACTTATTGATATACATTTTTGGAAATTTTACCAGGTAGCCCCAAGGAACACCCTTGCCCTGGCCTTCGTCGGCGCTGCCCACAAAATTGAGGTCGGCGACGACTTCATTGTCACGGGAGCTCCCGTTCTGGCGTACAGCGGCATCAGCTCCTCTTTCGTGAGTTTATTATTGTTTATGCTTACCATACTGAAGATGAGATTACAATGGTTGAAATGCATGAAAAAGAGAGAAGTGAACCCATAGATCTTCTTCCCCTAGATATAAAAAGCAGGTCAAAATGCCAAACAATCGAGTTAAGACTAGGAATAATTTCTAACATGGTTTATGGCATAGAAACTAGCCCAATCCACTGCTTAGAGTAGAGATTTTCTATCGTGTTTGTGTCCATCATATATCAATTAAAAATTAATTGCAAATGTCAGTTAAGAGAACAAATATTCTAAAGAACCGGGCAAAGAGCACGGAAGCCTTCCTGGTGGGGAAGGACCTCCGTGACGGAGCGGTGCTTCAGAACGCCTTCGCATCCTTGGACGCGGAAGTCGTGCCAGACGCCGGACCAGGGCTGCCGAACCCTGCCTTCAAGAAGCAAGTTGCCCAGACGCTGCTCTACAAGGTCAACTCCTAAAACCGATTACAAATTTCGTAAAACCAATTACGAATTTCGTTAAAACCAATTACAAATTTCTTAAAACCAATTACAAATTTCGTAAAACCAATTACAAATTTCGTGAAAACCAATAAGAAATTTCGTAAAACCAATTACAAATTTCGTAAAACAAATTACAAATTTCGTAAAACAAATTACAAATTTCGGAAAACCAATTACAAATTTCGTAAAACCAATTACAAATTTCGTAAAACCAATAACAAATTTCGTTAAAACCAATTACAAATTTCGTAAAACCAATTACAAATTTCGTAAAACCAATTAAAAATTTCGTAAAACCAATTACAAATTTACAAAACCAATTTATTCACTGAGCGAATTCTTGTTTTGATTGATATTTTTCTCTTTTGTGGCTTGCACTGTAGGAATTTATTGTTATAGTTTTTCTACAATTGTTGTTCGTCGGTGGAAAAAGCCGCACCCGGGTTATGATTAGCATTTCTTTCATCATAATTTCCACCAATATTTCTATAAAAATCATGATTTGCCAAAACATTTGCTAAAACATTATTTTATTGACTGGGCTGTGTTTTTCTTCTGACTAAAAATCTCTCCTTGTCTAAATAAGACTCGCCCTTGTCACAATTTACTGTCAATTGATCAGATAATTTGTAATGAATTTACTTATCTCCGATGCTCAGACCATCATGTCCATCATCAGCGAAAAAGGAGGCACCGTGGACACCAAATACCTGAGCGGTGCCTCCAGCCTCGTACGGCCGCTGTCCTCCGGCACTCAAGCCTACGACGACAACCAGAGCACTTGGCCTCTAGGCCAGCCTATACCCAAGCTCGAGGCTAAGGCTCAATGCGCAGGTAAAGTCAATTGCCATTTTCTCAATTTCTTTCACCGTAATAGTTGCAACACGTCTGGTTTTGAGAGACGAAGCGTGAGAGGTGTTCCATAAATACAATTTTTGTATATATATTTTTATTTTACTTCTAGTTATGATCGCGACTCTACTTCTTAACTCTTTTTCTGACTTCTTCTATTCTTCTCCTCTCATTCCTTAATATTATTTCAGGCGAAGTAAAGTACATCAACGATGCGCCGTTTTCGGCTGACGAGCTCACGGGACGATTCGTATTGTCGACGCGAGCCAACGCTACTATCGTCTCTATAGATGCCTCCGCCGCGCTGGTCAGTAACATTCTCGTTATAAAAATATTATTACTATCAATACTTTAAACTTGGTAAATGTGCCAAGTGAAGGTTGGAATTACGCTCAAATTCCAAAAAATTTGGGTCAAAATCGTTAATTTGCTAATTTTATTTTCCCTCGGTTTGCATCACTAGTGGAGTAATATTTTAGGAATTGTCCTGTGTCTTACGTTCATTATTCGTGGTTATTAATAGTGAATTTGTTTTCAGACTGTGCCTGGGATAGTAGGCTTCGTATCAGCAAGTGACATCAAGGGCATCAACTCCATGCAACCTTTCAGCCCTGACAACATTGAGCCGGTGAGACATCTCACCAATGCAACACTTGCCTAGGAATGATGATCCAACTTAGCATGTCAAATCAATCATTATAAACAAAAAATTTCTAAAGATTTAATCCTTTTTAGCGCATTTTCTCATTTATGGAAAAATGCACTATTGTGCTCGCCATGTCCGTCTGTCTGTCTGTCTGTCTGTCTGTCCGTCCGCCCGTGACCTCAAGTTTTCGTCGACGGGAAAATGCGCTATCTGTCACTCACTGCAGTGAGTACTGAGTTATATTTTTTATACATATGTTATTTCACATTTTTTTTCCCTAAAGGCATTCGGTAAGAAAGTGTTATAAAGGCATTTTCTTCTGAGTAAAGGAAATTATTGAAAAACAACTACTTGCAGGTGTTTGCTGAGGGGAAAGTGAGCTACTACGGCCAAGCCATCGGGATGGTGGTTGGTGACTCAAGCGCGGTGCGCCAAGCAGCGAACCTCGTACAGGTGACCTACGCAGACGAGCAAACACCGGTCCTGACCATTGCTGACTCCATGGCAACAGGACGACCGTCTGTAGCATTTGACCCATTGGTCATAGGCGACGTTGACGGTGAGAAATTCTAAAGCTTGAGATTGATAAATAAATTTTAAAATTAGATAGTCCGTACGGCAACAGAAATTTTCACTTCCATCTAAAGTGATACACGCATTGTAATTTGAAATCCCACAAATTTCGAAGACCGAAAGAAAATTTATTTACTAATAAGCTCGCTACCTCTCTTTACTTATAGTCAATGAGAAAAATGTTTGACTTCCAGCTGGTTTCGGGACGAGTACTCGTATCGTTGAGGGCGCCATGAGCCGCGATGGTCAGTACCATTTCCACATGGAGACCCAAGTCGCTCGGGTCATCCCTAACGAGGACAACTTCGATGTCTTCTGCTCAACCCAATGGACTGCAGGAGCTCAGGCTGCCATCGCTCAAGTGTTATCAGTGCCAACAAACACGTGAGATGAGCAATGGACATTATATTCTCTCTCCTCAATAGATAACTTATGCACAACTCACGAATTTACCAATTATTTTCATTTCAGAGTTTGGTGCTTCTCTTGTTTAAAAATTTGATATGTGTCTTAATATGAAATGACTACAACGACTGACATCTCATCTGATAATTTTCGCTGTTTACAGTATCAACGTGACTGTGAAACGTCTTGGTGGAGGCTTTGGAGCTAAGATCGTAGCCGGTAACCTAGTCTCGACCGCCACGGCTGTAGCTGCCCAAAAGTTCCGCAAGCCCGTTAGAGTGAGCCTGGACCTTGAAACGAACATGACCATGATAGGGTGGCGGGATCCATTTTACCTCACTTACAAGGTACGTTACAGCAATAACCTTGTTGGGCCTTATTAAGTAAAATTTGTTTCTTGGATCTCCTCAATGCCTCAATTCGTGTCTCATTCTTCTTGGAATATCTCAAAAAAAAAAATAACTGGTATTTAATGACATTTCCACTTTATAATCCTCCTGATAGGCTGGAGTTGACGACAATGGGGTCCTGCAAGCCATAGAAGCTAACGTGTACGGTGACGCCGGGTTCGCAGTAGCGATGTCCTCAGCTCAAGGCGTTGGCATCTGCATGAACAGCTGCTATAAGTGCCCCAACTGGCTCGTGCACTGTCACGCGGTTACCACCGACACTGCCTGCAACACCTACTGCCGCTCACCCAGTAAGTTGTTATTTATTCAACTGATGTACTGGATAACTCATGTAATTATTTTCTCGCCGTCATAACTGACATCCATGTCCTTCTGTAAAATAAATTACGCTTGTATGCAGCTTTGTATAATCAGGATAATAAAAAATTCCCACTTTTGAAAGGTAATTTCGTTGAATTGAAAGCCTAATCTTAGGTTCGTCACAGACGCTCATGTAAAAAATTAACGTTTCTGATTATTTCTAATTTTTCTGTTCACAATTTTTGCAGCAACGCTGGAAGGCCTTACATTTATAGAATGTATTATGGAGCACTTGGCTCGAGACCTCGGCGTAGATTCACTGGAATTCCGCAAGTTGAACTTGAAGCCAGACGGCGCCGACGTTATTATCGACATGCTTCCCGTGAGCGCTCGCCGGTTCATGACCCGCAGGGAACGCATGAACCCAGCCATTCGTCAAATCAAACTCGAAAAGAGCCTTATTGGTGATATGATATCCCAGCTCGAAGCTCAAGCTGATGTTGCGAACCGCAAGGCTGCGATTGTCGTCTTCAACTCTGTGAGCTGCGTTAATCATGACCTTATTGCAAAAATTTTGGGACATGACGGAATTTTTGTGTTCACGTATAGAAATTAGCTGACATGTAATAGAAAGATTATTGCTACGAATTGCATTTTTATTTGCTTTTTTATTTAATTAAGGAAAACCGATGGCGCAAGCGTGGGCTTGCCGTCATGCCGATGATGTGGCCGTACTTGGTCGCACCTGTCATGGGCTTCGGTGTCTTCATTGCCATCTACTCTAACGACGGCACCGTGGCCGTGTGCCACTCGGGCGTCGAGCTCGGACAAGGGATCAACACCAAGGTGAATTATGATAACTTTTATATACTACCAACTTTCATATGGTGATTTTAGATGATTAGGCTACAAACTTCTGTGAAAGGCTAGGAACAAAAACTTTAAATTCATTTTGGATGCTCATTTGAAGTTTGATTTAATTATCCAGCAAAAACAGTGTGATGATACGTAGAAAATTATCCTCCAAAGGGAATGGCACTTATGCTTCAATTGAAGTGAACTTCATAACAATGGAAATTAAACATTGAAAACATCGTTGAACACATTTACATGATCAAATAAGATAACAGTCTAAATCAAACAATATGAAAACGTTTATGTAGTATGATCTCAAGCTAATTGTCCCTTTAGGTTGCTCAAGCAACTGCCTATGCCCTGGGCTGCTCACTGGACAAGATCCAAATCAAGCCTTCAGAGACAACCATGGGAGCCAACACCACAACCACGGGCGGCTCTGCGGGCTCAGACGCCACCACATACGTAAGTTGCAACTAACTTTGTGACGCACGATATCGATCGGTGCTAATACATTCAAAATGTAATTTCAGTCATGAAGTGTGATTTCTGCTAATTAAATGACGTATTCATATAGAAATATTCGGAGATGCTGGCTTCAGAAGTCCTTTCTGTCCGTGCAAGAAATCACGCCTAAGACTCAACGTAAATGAAGAATTTACTCGCAGAAGAAATTTAAATTTCCTCCACGTGATTGTTTATTAATGAAAACACTGATGAAAACTAAGGACTAAATCAAACTTATTACAACTTTATGCATTAATGAGCCACTAAGGATATACATTTTTTTCCCTAAAGCCATCACTAAGTAGAATAATGAAATAACTTTAGTTTCTCTTTTTCGCTGGGAATCCTACTCTTTAATTTTTACACGACAGTGTGCGACTCAAGCGTCGGCGAAGATCAAGGCACGGCTTGATGCACTAAACCTGCCAGTAGAAACAACCTGGGAGGAAAAAATTTCAACTGCCTTTTCTCAGGGAGTCGTTCTTTGCGAGTACTACTGGTCAGTTAATCTTATAACAACCTTGACTAATTATATTATTCGTCCATTGAGACAAAAGTTTAAAAGTATTCGCTGCTTTTGAGGTTTTTGTTTGCTGCAAATAAGAGTTCACTTTTATTATGAAATTAAAAAAAAAATACGTCTTGATACGAGTTGGAACTATCCAATAGATTTTCAGGAGATCTGTAAACGAAGTTTAGAATAAAAAATCTCAGCATTATTAGATTTCTTTTATGGATAGGAACGGGCCAGATGAGATCAAAAGCTACGGAGTGTACGGAGTTGCGAGCACCGAAGTGGAGCTTGATGTTCTCACTGGGCAGTTCTTGGTAAGCGAATGTACAAAATTTCCTCATTTTTATCCAAACTATTACTCATGATATTAAAAATCCATTTTGCGAAAAATATAAGTCCAAAATATTTTAGATTATCTGCTGTATGCCTTTTTCGCTCTATTTTGCAACTTCAAAATATTATTCCGGTGGCTTTCAAATTTATGGCATACATGGTTTGCAGTGCATTCCACTGAAATCTTTGTTGATGAAAATATAATATTCTCCATGAAAATTTTAGAGTATCCTAAGGTAGTCTTTATACTGTGGTGGGAGTATCTCTCCTGAAAAGTAGGATATGGTAATGTATAGAATATCAAGTATCAACTTGTAGTATGCATCATGTGGGAGTGTCTTGTTAAACAATTGATTTCTTAATGTATATAATATGAGTTTTTTAATGATTCAGGTGCTAAGAACGGACATCTTAGAGGACGCCGGCACGAGCATCAGTCCGCTGGTGGACATCGGTCAGGTGGAAGGATCTTGGGTGATGGGCCAGGGACTCTTCACCACTGAGGGGCCCAAATATGACCCGGTGACTGGGGCCAAGCTCAACACAGACACTTGGGTTAGTCCTTCTTGATAGTTGCTCTTGTTTACTCTTTCCAAGTTACAGAAATTTCACACCTATTTGTTTATCGTGAAGCTGTTATAACAGCTGTTACTATTAAATAATGAGTTTTAAAATCGGTAAAACCAGGAAATTAAACATAAAACAGCATTTGAACGCACAAAGTTATGAAAAAATGTCGGATCAGGCACCAGATGTTACTAAAATATAAAGTAATTTATTAAAGCAATTGGCGGAAGTATTTGCAACGAATCTCGACCTGAATAAATAATTAGAAAGTTAATGATTAATATCAAAAATAACTTGTAATTAAATCTAACGAAATTTTCTGCGTGCTATTAACTTAGGAGTACAAACCTTTGCTTGCACCCGACATCCCAACTGATCTGCGAGTGACGCTCCTCAGCAATGCGCCCAACCCCGTTGGAGTTCTGTCGTCTAAAGGTAAACATCGGCTATAACTTTAAACCGTGACAAAATGACGCAAATAAATAATCCTAACTATAAACAAATTATTGCATTATGATTGTTAATGCAAAGGACATCAGTTAGTGCTCTGCAAAAAGTTTATATATGTACAGTAACTTAAAGTTTCTATCCAAGTAATTCCTTTGTGAGAGAAATAATTCGGATTGATATCATATCATTGGGACCTGTCGTATTTTTATAAAAAAATTAAAGAAATTACCTTTCATTTTATTTTTGCCAAGCTTTTGCACATAATTTTTTCGTCTTAATAAATTTCAAACGCTGCTGAAAAGCATCGTGTGTTAACTTACAAAAAAATAACTATGTTCTAATCTAATTGTTCATAATAATTAATTAAATAATAATTAAATAATTTTTTCAAAAGTAATCACTTATTCCTATTTTAAACATGGAATTTCTTTAATACTATTGGTAAATGTGGTAAATGTGGTACTATTGTTAAATGTGTGAATGCGAATAATTTGATGCTTGTATCGCAGTGACCGGGGAGCCTGCAGTAGCGCTGTCCTATGCTGTCGTCTTGGCGCTCAGGGAAGCAATCGGCAGCGCGCGCGCGGAGGCCGGTGACTCAGCTTACTTCCAGCTGGGTAAATCAACAGATATTAATCCGACTTGCATTTTCTCTGCGTTTGTACGCGTAGATCACATATTTATTCTTTTTCATATTTTATTGCTGCATATTTATGCCGTATTTAACTCATATATATTTTGAACATGTTTATGTCGTACTTATCAATAGAAATAGAACACAAGATATTACTGTTATTCCACACGCGATCAAAAGAGTAAATAAACCGGATTCTTTTTCTCGACATGCGCGACCCCGCGGCGTCAATGCAAAGAAATAAATGGAAATGTCATTATTGAATCAATGAATTTTATTAGATAGTATGAGTTATTAATTTATTATATTTCTAACGCAGATACGCCGCTCACAGTGGACGTGGTCCAGCAGCTTTGCCTGAGCAGTTCCTCGCAGTTCGTCCTGACGGCTGCGCTGAAGGCCTAAAAAACACGTTTACTATCTTCGAAATTATAACAATACAAGCAAATAAAGACCTTAGTTTATAATCGATTAGAAAATTATGCTTGAGGATATTGATTTATTTATTTACAAAGCACATTTACTGAAAAACATTCAAACTAATATCGTTTAATTCGTATATTTTTGTATAGAGCGGCTTACTATTGAAAATTATGTTTGAGGATATTTATTTATATACTTATTTACAAAGCACATTTACTGAAAAACATTCAAACTAATTTCGTTTAATTTATTTATTATTGTGTGTTGCAGCTTACAATGCGCCAATCTTGGCACAATCGAAATAATATATCCCAAAAGATTCTTGAATGCATGACTTGAACTCTACACAAGCTTATTCTTTACGACATTTTTATAGCAATACAACCGTACTAAACTGTATACAGTATATCAGTTAAATGATACAGCTTGCAAAATTTCTCACAAATTTTTGTGTTAGAAGTTCTTTACGCAATAAATTAATGCGCATGATCCGCCAAGTTAATATTTTTTTATTGTCCATTGTATAACGTTTATTTGGGATTATTATATTCTCTAATGGAGACTATTATAATCTAATGGCGACTCGAGTCACTTGCATTTCAACCGGTTGCCTATGAATATAACTTCATATTACTATAACTGATAATCCTTCATTGTTAATTGGTGGGTGCTGCGTGAGCTGATACGTAACCATCTGATGCGTCTAAATTAAAACGTATATCAATTATTTCCTTTTGGTGGTTATTTTTTCTTAGAATTATGGCGAATTTTATATTTTTTTCTTCAATAAAATAATATAACTATATTTCATTATTATTCGAAGTTATCGGGCGTTTATTCCATATTAAAGAAAACGAAAACCACCGCTCCGTTTTTTAAGACATACCAAAGAAAATCGCCACAGCACCACGTACTGTAGGTCCGTGACTAGTGTTTGAAGCTGGTCTCGGGCTGGAAAGTTTATGGCACAATATTTCTCTTCACAGAACGTTAGTTGCTTTCAGGCCAATGAAAACTGCTACCGAGAACGAGCGAAATATGCACTCGCTCCATCCAGGCATCACGCACCGCGCTCCGTTGCACACGAATCTAGAAGCTTGTCTGTCGGATAAATATCGGGATCGCTGGATGATAGATTTCCAAAGATCACACAAATCATTGCAATGAACGTAAATCATGAAGCCAAACCTTTACAAGTATTTTTGTTAAACTTGCCAAGTTTAGAATTGAAATGAAAGTTCATTAATAGTCCTCGTCGAACTAAACTTCCGGTTGCATAGTGAAGATGATTATTTTAATTACATCACGTGTATCACTGTTGTGATAATACCGGATGATAGAATATTTGTCGCAGTTTGAAGCGTATCTGCAACGGTGACATTCGGAGCCATAAACAGGATATTCCACTTATCGTTTTTGTACAAAACTATCAAAACCACCAGTGACAAAAAGCACAGGAACACTTCAAAAACTCTCCTCTCAAAACGCTCTTAAAATATTAATGCCCTGGTTACTTCACTCCCGTTGAAAGAATAACCATTAAGGAATTAAATAGCCTTTGCAGGGAAATTGTTCACAAGTGTAATTTGTAGCCGTTCCACCGTTCCACAGTTCCACCGCAGTATATTTCGAAATTCTCAGCCGAGTTAGTTATAGAACCATAAAAATGCCAATAAACCAATCAACATTACTCAAAACACGATAGGGAGCATGAATTTTGAATTCCGTTAATATCATTCAAAAAGTATACATCCTGTCTCGTTCATTCATCGCTCTAATCCTTGCATGCAAAAGAAACATACATTCTTAACGTAGCTTAGAATAATATTATTTATTAGATGTAGTATCTTTTTTTGGAGACATCATCGGATTCAAATTTTCCATGACAAATTAGGAAATAATTAGTTAAACTTAGCAGTTTTAATTTTGGTATCCTGAGAGACCAGTAGAAAATATGTTCCAAAATATTTGCTGCATGTTTGAAGTTTTTATAGCAATACTCGCCTGAATACGCGTTACTAAAATTGTTTGCTTACATTGTAACGAAATTTTTTCCTGAATTGTGGATGCTGACGAAAAGCGTTAACGAAGAGACATAAAGTGGTCTCATCAAGCGAAAATTATTTCGCAATCCTGTCGTTTGTAGAAATTGAGTGCAAAAATTTCTGGCACTCATCAGCATACACTATGATTTGATTACATAATTTATGAGAGTAAGGCGTTCTTGATGAATAGATAATTTTTTTAGCTCAAGTAAAAAGTGAATGGCGGCTTACATTGAGGGTCGTGAACATTCATTTCACGATACTTTCGAAATCAAATTTCATGACATCAATATTTGGATGCAGTTTTCTGAAACTTCACCTTCGTGTAAAAAAGGTTGCACCCCCATTTTGAAAATTGCTTTTACGATCTTCCATTGTTTTGTGAAGATCAGGGAATGCATGGAACCATGACGCGCGTCATGCAGTTATTCGTAAGAATGAGCCTCTGCATCGCACTTCTCTCGGCAATAAGAGCCCCAGAGCACTTCCTCTGATTTATAGCCCGATAATATGCTTCAGAGAGACGTGTCTCGGGTCAATAAAACCTCAGAGCAGGGAAATCATGGCTTTGGTGGAGTGTCCTTCTGATTTGCGTCGTATTTGACCATTAAAATAATAATATTTCTATGCTTGAAGGGATTTCTAACAATCTGTTGGTTTTCATAATTTTGATTGCAATAAATTCCAGTAAATTTATTTAAATTTTTTCGAGCTTGTAAAACAGCAAGGATTTAGAACAGTATGTTTCAAACTTTCAATCACTCTAGATTAACTGAAATTAAAAAGTAGAGAATAAATGTCATTATATTCACTCCAATTTTCAGTTTGTTAAAAAAGGTACATATTACTGTGCATGTTAAAAACTAGTAACTGCATGGAAGGAATTCTAATGGAAAAAATAACATCCTGGGTTATGCTAACTTCATATTCTTCGTACAGACTCAGTCGAAATAAAAAATTTATTAAGAGAATAGATTTTATGACGACTAACTACGCAAATGCCTGAAAGAGACTGATTGAATATGGGCTTATTGATCAAATCGGATGGGTTGAAGGCAGCTGTAAAACATTGAGCTTCCCTCGGTCCAGCCGGCTTCAACGGCGCTTTTCACATATATTCTTAATATTTTAAATATTTGTGTGTAAAAATTGGTGAGGAATTTATTGTCTCGTGTAAAAATTTAACAGTGTGTCATTTGGTTATAAGTTTGAAAACAATTTGAGATTAATTTCTCAATAAACCGGTTTCCTCTTGAAAAAAATGGCGCCTAGCTTTTCGGAGTAAAATTTAGCAGATAATCACTATTATTTCCTTCATTGAACGTTGTCATCATCAAAATTTCATCCCGTGGTTATGCTCAGTTTGTGAATTCTCATTGACCGTGTATATTTTTTAGGCGGGAAAAACAGCAGTTCCACTGTCTAGTCATTATTCAAATAAAAATTTTTCAATCAATTTACAGGTCAAAAGGAATATTCTAGCAACCTTTGAAACATTTAGATTGAATCTAGTCCAGGTGAGGTGAGTTTATGCAAAGAGCGTCGCTGTATTTGTCCAAACTTTCTCTGCAAAAAAGTTGCAAAGTGTAAACGCAGTCAGAATTTATAATAATTTTGAAGCAAACGCTTTGAAAGTATTTTTCAAAGTTTCGATCAACTTTGGGCCGAATAAAAGAATGATTTTCAACGTACAATAGTTTTCTTATTTATGCTGTATGTCGAACGTATAGTTTACTTCAAACTTGAATCACCTTGCGCTGATATTAAAAAATTAGTCGAAGAAAATTATTATTCATAAGAAATAGTAATGATTAAAATATCACATAATATATTTAAACGATTCAATTGATTTTACTGCATTTCTTAAATCAAATATTTTTATGAAATAAATAAATCTCAGTCAGATATTTTTAAATAAGCCACCACGACTCGGCATTGCTGTCGCTTACCAGTGAATCCGCTCCATCCTGTAGATTTTTGGTCAGCTGTCAGGATAATGGCGTCATTCGAAGAGGAATGTGAGCATTTATCTCTCAGAGCGCAGAACGCCAAAGCCAAGATAATAGTGGTGATAATCATGTCATCCCGGCACTTGTGCGGTGGTTTTTGCCAGGACAGGCTCCCGACAATCTTTATCTTATGGTGTCGAATCCTTACGCTTCATCAAAATTTTTCTTTAGAAGAGGGAAAACTTCACTGGGTACGCATTTAATTTTTCTCTCCATTTCATCGAATAAATAATTGTAGAGGGTATAAATTGAAATGACAATTTTATCCACATCTCAGGTAGATACAATTAATTTTCTATCGACTCCATCTTAAAGTTTTTATCGATTTCTTCTTCTATGAAGAAGCTTTGCCCCTATTTATTGGATCAAGTTACTCACTTAATCACTTTCCAGATATCCTTTCCACCACCTTCAACATCGATGAAGACGTGCAAGTTCGTTGTTTACGACTGCTAGATATATGCTTGAAAGCCTAACTTGTTTCGACAAGCAGAAAGTTGTGCCAAGCAAGCGATCCAGAGTACCGTACCATGAAGCGTCAAGCAGCTGTACTCTGAACAACTTAGACGAGGTGTTGATGCTTATATTGCTCAAGAAAATGAAGAGATTCAACTTGCCGTTATAATTGGCGAGTCCACTAGTCAAATGGCTTAATTATCAATGATTGTAATAAATAAAAAAAATCAAGTCATAAAAAAACCTGCCATGTTTTCGCTTTTTATTCGTTTATCAATATTTTTTTTATTGTGAAACTAGGCTAACTAGGCAGTAGCAGTAAAACTAGGGTTTTGCGTGAATTAAAAATTTAATTGGGTGTGTAAAAATATTTACAGTTTGTAAATATTTTACAATACACAGCAATACCAACCAAGCTAAAGAGGTCATTTAAAAATCATAACGAAAAAGATTGACTCTATTTACATTATTTAGGCTAATTTAGTGCTAATATTGCTTGTATTACAACTCATATTATCATTAACATTATTCACGAAACTTAAGCCAAGCAGCTGACCAAAACATCTACACACTACATTGTTCATTATAGGTCTCGACTTGTTGCAAATAGGCGAATAAAACAATGAAGCAATGCGCTGTTTATAAAGGCTTAACTTGTTGCCAGTAGTTGAATAAAACAACGACAGACTGTATTGTTAATTATAAGTCTCGACCTGATGCTAGTAGTTAAATAAAACAATGACGCACTGCACTGTTTATAATAAGTCTCGACCTGATGCCAGTAGTTGAATAAAGCAACGACACACTGCACTGTTTATTATAAGTCTTGACCTGGTGCTAGTAGTTACATAAAACAATTACAATAAAACCTACATGGCATAACCCTAAACTTTTTTTTCTCACTGAAATGCCGCTCCAGCGAGCTGAAAGCAGCAGCACATGTGGGAGTTATTTTGTGCTTAGCAAATCTCTATTCAATTTATTTCGATTGATTTATTTAACAACATTTATTGGTGCAGATTGAAGTGAGGAGTAAGGTAGGAATGAGGTAGGATTGAAGTGAATGATGCATCCAAGCTCCTACCTCATTTATTAAAATTATTTCTAAACATATTTTATAAACATAATGCTGACGTTGTTGACGACATTGTTTAACTATTTTTTCCAAATGTACTTCATTCAAGACATTTCTTCACTAAAATCAATTTAATGTCAGTAAAAGCTCTAATAAATTATCCATGTTGCATGATACGTTTGCAAACATTTGAAAAATCTAAAATGTAAAACAACCTCTTCTTGCAAGTCTTTCCATTCGTCATAACCAGCACCACAGCCCAGTTCATGTCGGGGGTATAAATGAAATTTTCTCATGGCGGCCTCTCACGCAGCTCGTAAAGAAAGGCTTGAGTGGAAGGAGTGCTAACAACCACACTTTGTGCTTAATTTCAAGTGACAAGATAAGTTACCCTTAATGATGCCGCGCATTAATATACCTCGCCGTACAGCCTTCGCAGCCTCACTTTCTGGAGGATTCCGACTGCTTTTTTTGCTAGCAGTCACACTGAGCGTCAGAATTTGAATGCGCTTACCAATAACTCTTCTCAAACTTCATGCCTTTCTCACCTTCGCAACGGCTTGTAAATCTTGCAGGAATGATATGTTTGCAACGCAGCTATGTTGATTGAATCCACTTGCATGTAATTAAATCATTAAACATGAATTGTGCATGTAATTTTCAAATATCTAGTCTAGTTCTATGAAAAACATCAATGAGAATATGAGTTACTTTTACATAAATTATAATAAGAGATACAATGAGTTAAAATGGTGCTGTAATAACATTATATTTATGCACTGATAATGAATAATATTTTTCGTTACGTTTATGTATATAGGTGCCAAAAACCGTCAAACTTGTGCTAAACACAGTATATGTTAGTCCGACAACTTTTTGAATAAATCTAATGACTGCATTAACGTAATGAACCAAAGCTTCAGCTATAACGTTCATAAATTCATCTTGCTGGATGCCATTTTGCAGAGTTACACTAAATATCATTTATATTATCTGAAAGGTAATCAATTTCCTATAATACAGTATAGGCTGTTTTCTTTTCTCCTAGAGACTCTCTCTGCCACAATAATTTTTACCTCGCTATAATCTACACATGTTTCACAAAGTAAGTTATCCATCAATCACCGGACAGCGAATTTTCAAACTTGGGAGCAAAGATGCGCTGATCGAGAAGTCAACATGCGAAAAAAAATTAAGTTCGCGTCAACATTTGAAACTTCATACGTCGATCACTTGATATCTAGAGTTTCTCTTCAAATTCCTAGCGTATAAGTTCACCAGGAACGCGTGAAACTGTTATGTTCAGTACCAATCATGAACAATGTTTTGAGTCTCTCGTGTCGCGCAGACAATTCGTCCCTCTAATGTGCAATTCAGGTCGACCAGTTCTCCGTAGGTGTTCAAGGTTGGGTTGAAAAGCATGGCGGCGCACTGAACTCCGATTTCGTTTGGATCGCCTTGGTACCACAGAGACGCACCCTGAGTTGAAGTCAACGTGTGACCGTCATCCCAGCGCCACGTCCCGTTCGTGTTGGAAATTCCAACGTAGAATCGATCTTTTTTGTTCAGCTCTGCAAAAAAATATTATTTCTTCAACAAAAGACACTTTTCATCAATGAGTTTGATGTGTTATTACTGAGTAACCTAACACCGGACAACCGGAATAGTAACAAAACACCGGACCCGTTTGCAGCACAATAATTAAACTTGACCTCGTGCCGAAGGTAAATGAAATCTCATCTTTGGACAGGCTCGGTTGTTTTTATAAATAAAATACTTAAAAAAACTTTAATAAAAACACGTTTTTCGTGTGGACTAAAAAGTAGAAAATAAATTATGGCTCGCCCCAAAAAACGTGTGTCGGGCAGATTTATGATTAAAGCGAAAAGCACACAACACATGAATTTTGGAAATTTGATGGTGAACGTACAGTCCGACCCACGTTTTTTGGGGCGAGCCATAATTTATTTTCTACTTTTTAGTCCACAAGAAAAACGTGGTTTTTTAAAAAGTTTTTTAAGTATTTTATTTTCCCTTTTTTAGACCGTTGCTACACCTGAAAAACGTTGTTGCGAGCCAATTTACTTGACTTGACGTACGTATCGATGATACGCAGCGTCAGCGCCTGCTCGTCTATAACGTCAGCGCCCGCACATCATACTATATATACTATATATATATACTTTACTCAATTAAGCTAATTTAGGTCTCTAATTGCTAGTTTTTTATGATTGTATCTGAAATTGTTAGACGAAAATAGCCTGCATGCCGAATTTCAGATCTCTAGAGCAATCAGAAGTGGGCTAATTTTCGTTGTCAATGTTAACAACAAACAAATCCACAAACAAACAAACGCGAAGCTAAGTTAAGAAAAACGTGTTAAATAACTCTTCGTTAGTTGTCAGACAAGCGATATCGTGTCAAAGCATCAACAAAGTTAAAAGATATTATAAAATTATAGTGACTATTCTAGTTGATGCTCTAAGTACTCCTTATTAAAAAAATTCCTTACTGGAGAAAATGGTGTTGTTGATGAATCTGGCGAAATGATAGAAAGCAGCGTCGGTGGGAGGCGAAACCAGCACGGAACCTAGAACGCGGCACGTCTCCACGCCGGCTGTGAAGTTCTGGGGCGCGTCCACTGCGATAACGCAGCCGGTGCCCGCCACAGACACGTACGATGGAGCGCACACAAATGCTGCACGTATAGTCACAGTCAGCGATTTAAAGGTTTTATGGATTTGTTGTCATTTGTTTTTAGGATTAGTATATTACAAAAAAACACTGTCTAGGAAGTGATTTAGCATCGTTATCCATATTTATGATTGACCTTCCTTAAATATTGATACAAACTTGTCTATTTTTGCCAAAAACTTAAGAGAAAAATACCTTTGAGGAAGGTCCAAACCGTTCCCATCCATACGATGGCTAGGTCCGTGTCGAAGAGGTAAGTGTAGGAGATGGAGCACACAAACCGGTTCGTACTCGCGTTCAGCTGCATTGAGAATCCGGTGCAATGTTTATCGACGTAGCAAGAGTTTCGGCAATCACCTGGCGAGAATAAATTAGCAAAGATCAATTTCATTCAGTTATATGGAGGGTCTGTTTAGAAAAAATAAATTTCTTCATCGCTTTAAATAATGTGCTAAATTTTTAGCTTTGAACAAAATACTTTTAATTCATTAAACGGAATATTTATGCATGCTCAGCTTAGGGCTGAAAGCCATTGTGCAAAATATACAATTTCTGGCAGTCGGTATTAAGATGCCATAAAAAAGCAATAGGTTTGTAGATTATTATTCATGCTATACTGAACAACGATGAGTCATGTGTCACATGTTGGTATCCTCGTAACAAGTAATATAGACGATTTGAGAGCCAGTTATCCAGAGTCGAGTCAAACAAATGATATTTTTACCCAGACTCGCCACTTAAATGATCACGAAGATTTGACTCTAATTTCTTTAATTAAAATCTTAATTTTACCAAAAGAATTTGAGGGTGACGCATCGATGAATAAGGTGGCGATGGTAGATTATATAGGTGGCGTAACGGTGGGTGACCAGATCTGCCAAAAAATCGACAAACAAACACCAATAAATCGAGAGTGTGTCGAGTACAGGTGGCTGTCATCGGTGAATCATCGATGATTTATGTGGTCTGAATCATCGATGGCGCTTTTCAGGCAAGTCAATTGTAAGACACCAAGAACCGTTTGCCTAAACTGCACAGTGCACGAATGAATTTGCCACTGTAATTTATCCAACGTAGAAAGGTGTTAATAGCTTGCGGGTCATTCGAAATCATGACTTCATTCTGTATGCTTGGCTTTCAAGATTTCGATTTCAGTAAATTTAGCGAAAGTATAGCGTGAATTCGGTAGGTACGAGTAGAACTGACAGACATGCAGAAGCAAGATTTTCACAAATTTTTTAAGCCAAAGTGAAGCCACTGTGTTGGGGATTGAACTGATAACGAATTTGTGATTTTGCGTTAGAAAGAGTTAGACGTGACCTTGTCCAAACTAAGAAAGCGGATTCAGTATCGTGTGTGCCATGGATGTGTAAGGTACGTCTTGTGTTGATAGGATTTGATGAATAAAGTGAATGTTAGGTATAGAGTTAGCTGTGGTTTCCATCTGTGTATACTTTTTTGTAAATATTTCAGTAGCATTTATTAATGATTTTATTCGTGCTGATTATTAATCGGATATTCATGTTTAGATTAATACCTTGTTAGATATTTATTTGTTCCATTTGTGTGTTTCAGGAGTCTCAGCAATAGTCTTAGAAATAGCTCAAAATCTCGGAACCTCAAGAATAGCTCAAGAATTCAGCAATAGTCTTGAAAGTGTCTCGTTCTGGTTTCGGTGTTCACGTGTTTACCAAGGCTTGGTTTTAATCTGTAATAAAGATAAATCAGAACTCGTTTATCACTTTGGCCAATGGGAAGGACCTATACGATCACCTGGCTGAACAATGCAGGGATGAAGATTGGTTTGTTTTATTTTTGTTGGAATGCGTCCCTAGCAACTGGGCATGTTTCAGACTGCTCCTGATATAAATTGTCCGAGGAACAATGGAAAATCTTGTTTCAAAATATAAAGTTTTTCTAAGATTATGGCGAATACAATTTTTTATGTTAGCTTGATATATAGCGTAAATTTAATGCGAATTTTGATTATGCGCCAATTTGCTATGTGTAAATATTGCGATCAAAATTGAGACTAAATTATTGTACAAGTATAACTTTTATGGATCGATTAAGTGTGTTTCATTATATTTATATTATTCTCAAGTTGCCGCCTCTATGTAAACTCTAAAGTCTAAAAAGCCTCTTTGACGTAGTCGACAGCGGCTCGGCATCTCTAAAGCGCAGCGAGCGAGTCGAGTAAGTGCGCGTTGATATGATACTTGTTGGGTTGGCGCGCGTCGGCATTGAGTTTCTTTCCTACTAATCCTTAAAGTGTCTTCCCTGAAATATGTGCTTCCCGGGTAATTTGCTTGCCAAAAAAGTGGGATACGAGTAAAAATTTACGAAGAGGGATACGAGTACCAATTCAGATTTCTTTCGCTAACTTCGATGGTGATGTACGTATAATTATTTAAGATAAATTTGCTTATGCCGCCAGATAATTATTTTGAATTTAAATTAACGTTGCTAATAAAGTGGTGTCGGTATCTCTCCTGATCAAAAGATTAAAGTTTAGGCTAGAGAAAAATTGTGACACAAAGTGATGAAGTTATTTCACGCTCAACATTACAAAATCATCGAGTGATATCAATTCACTGATTTACGCAAGAATATTTTTTGAGAAAATAGTTCGAATCGGACCGCTGTCAAAATTGGTGTTCTGTTCACATTATGAAACTTCGATACTTATTGATCAAAATTGTTTGTGTAACCATCTAATCATCACGGTGGGAGCGGTGACTTCTGCCATTTGATGAAATTTATAGTAGCAATAGTTCAATTAAATCTTTTAAAATGACTAGAGGACCAACTCCTCTCCGATGGCTCAACGGTTGAGGCATGGCTTTGCAAAATGAGGCCGGCGTTCGAATCCTGCCGTTAGGGATTTGAGGATTTTGATACAAATGTTTTTATGGTACTCTTATTATTTGTTCCTGCTACATTGTTACTTGTGCTGCCATGGTGGATGTTCACACGTTGTCCTCTGAGCGGTTATTGTAAGAAGTAATATCAAAAAATGCATCGGATGTGAAACTAAATGAAAAATTACTGGCGACTTCATTTTTAAAAGTGGCCATTGGTGGCTCGTCGATGCGCCAACTATGCCAATTGGTAGTTATTGGCGGAAAAAGAGCTTTTCGGGTAGGGTGGCCATCGGCAGGTTATAGGTGGAACATAGGTCTTATCGGTGCACCACCTGTAATTTCCATCTATTGCCATCAATAATCATCGATGTTCCACAAATAATTTTTATTTGGGAGCTGGAGAAACAAACGGATTCTGGAGAGTTAAGCTAATAGAACATCAATTTATGATATGTAGTTAGGTGCAACATATACTTCGTCGATCATTTTTTAAAAGACTCTTCCTTAAAGTTGGTTAGATTTTATGGCACATAGGCAAAACATTGGGAGATGAATGGGGCGTGGTTGAACTGGATGGGTTAGGTAGTTGCCAGAGGCATACGCTTTCTGGAAAAATTTAATCATTGAGAATCCAGTAAGGGTTGTGGAGTAGATCTATACTAGTCATTTGGGTCCAGGCGTTTGATACTTGCCACCCGAATAAATGTTTCAGTTCTACCTACTCGCCAAGTCACCTTGAGAGAACAGACCGAACGGGTATGCCGATTTGAAAACAGTAGCATTGATCCCCCTAAAATACTTATGAATTCATTAAAAGATAAAAGTGAGGCACATGTTGGGAATTGTTACTCCTGATTGTTCAACATCCCTGCGCCTCTGAATTTATTCAAATTTTGATGCATATTACTTGGAAGAATTATTAGGACTTCTCAGTTATTCAATCCAGTATTTGGTCTGCAATCATCCTTCTCACATTGGATGTGAAAATAATTTATCTGTTCATCTGTACTCTTTATTCTAAACTCACAGCGCCTGTTGACTGCAGAGGTGTGGTGGACAGCAGCTGGAGGTATTGCTTTCTGCTTCAAAGCCGTAAAAACCATCGCTCTAGTGCAGCACATTATTAATAAATTCAGGAATAACACTATGGAGATTCGCCCACTCCAGGAGGCAGTTGTCAGCTTCATGTCTAGGACTTAAAAGTTACATTATTAAAACATGAGAAATACTTTAATATAATCGTACATTTATGAAATCCAGTAAACATTATTGTAATCAAAATTGAAAAGGTCTAAATTAAAAATTTAAATTTCCTTGCATAAATATACATCTCAGTACTTAACTCTTTACTGCCCACTATCTCCAATCTTTAAGTAAGAGCCAGCGGGTGTCACTATGTCTTAAGATATTGATTTTACTATATTTTACTATAATCCGACAGGCGGGCTAAGCCACTTGATCTTAAGGACAATGGGACTAAGCCCTTAAAATTTATATAAGTTGATAATGACTGGCTGTCTAATTTTTATCCGTATTCAAGCCGCATTCTATTGAGTTCGTCGGTTATTACTTATTTATTTATTTTTTTGAATGAGAATTTTAACAAATGTAAAGAAAATTATTTAGGGTGCTTAAGGATGTTTCAAAGGGGCTGAAACCTTCTTGAAAGTAGGTATACTGGCGCCACTGATATGAACTCGAACCAGATATGAGAAGCTTAACCTCCTCGAGGTTTTAACTCGTGGTCACCTAAGTGAGGCACAACGGGAAGTGAGATTCGGTTAGTTGCAATTCTTATATATTGCCTCTTCTGATATAATCCACTGTAATTTTTGTAATGTTTTTGGTGGCAGCATGAAGTTTTAATACACAAATTTCGGGCGCACATTCGTCCATTACCAATAAGCTGCAACAATTCTTTTTATTAATACCGGCTGCACAGTATATTCGATCATACTAATGCGTGACGCATACTTCAAAAAATCTCACATTCACCTCCAAATATCACGCGATTTGTGGCAAATATTTAATAAACTAAATTGACCGCAATTGTGTGTTCCTGAAAACTCTTCATGCGCGCAAAATGTTTCAGCAAAAATTTTTATGAATAATGTCATTGTACAGAAACTTTCGTGGCCAAATCATTCATCATATTGGGATTTTTTTAGTGATGACAAACTAGTAACAATATAACTAGAAGAACCGCTACAGACTTCACTTCATTCCGAATGATTTTAGTGAAGAACATTCTTTGCCAGGGAGGCAGGGTGCATTACGGAAGAAAATCAATGTGTGGTTTGAAATACTTCTGCTATGTAGTCGAATCTCACGAAAAAATGAAAGAAATTCAGGTATTAGTAAAAGTTAATACTAAAACTGTAAGATTTCTCCCGATTTTAAAAAGTTCGAGATTTAACACCTAATGGAAATTGTCAGCAATAAGAGCTAATGCAGCTTGCATACGATGTCTCTCAGACTGTGGCATGTTAATAATAAAAAGTTACTGCCACTGTTTAAATTTTCAATTTAAATATTCAGTTTTCTATTGCAACTTTGATATTAACCCTAGTCGGACTGCATAATTTTACAACTTTATAATCGTTCCGTGATTAGGTTCAATAAATATTTTACAATCCCACAGTTAATCTGACGGTGGGACAGACCAATAACGCTACTTGCTCGCTACTAGTTTAAGCTCACATTTGGTCTTATTACCACGTTTTTCTTAGTTTCGCTTCGTCTCTGTCATCAAAAATTCAAACCTTAATTTAGAGTACTTCTGAAAGTCCTAGAAACTTGAAATTTGGCATGCATGCTTATGCTGCCTAACAATTCAAGATTTTATCTTCAGAAGTAATAATTAAAAAAATATTTTTTTTTATTTAAAAAAAGCCTAAAAATTCACGGTTGGGAATCGAGTTTTTTTCGCTAAATTTTAGAATTGCTAAAATTGCTAAACTAAAAGGTAAAAAATAAATAAATATACAAAACCATTTTTAAAAACCACGTTTTTCTGGTGTTTACAAAACTAAAAATAATGAAATAAAACAACTAAAAAAAACTTAAAAAAACCACAATTTCTTAACGGACAAAAAAGAAAAACATTTACTCTTACATAACATTTTACATAACTTTAATGTTATGTATGAGTAAATGTTTTTCTTTTTTTGTCCGTTAAGAAAACGTGGTTTTGAAAAGTTTTTTTATTTGTTTTATTTTAGTCCTAATTCCAATGACGTTCATCAATGACAAAGAATATTAAGTTGCAATGAACAAAAACAAGTTGTGTGCACGGTTTAGTCCATTTTCTTATATCAGAAATCATTGAAATAATGATGTTTGAACTTTTTTCCTTTACATGTTGACGTTGAGTACAAATATATCCATTTCAGAATTATATTTCTTTCGCAACCGAAGTTACTATATGTGAATCACACAGCTAACATAAAATAAAAAAATTCCGCGTTCGCATTTAGTTTCTTCAACAAAAGGGCACATGCACAATCTTAACCTGTAATTTACTCTACAATAATTTCTCATCGCGGAATTGAATCATGCGTGTCGGCTGGACGAATATTTCACCAATAACCCAAATGCATCGGTGATGGCTCGTAATATTTGCAAGTGCGTCATTCTGACACGCAGTGCAGAATTGTTCATTCGTCAAATCAGGATTGGCCGCACGGTCGCAACAATTCAGAAAATAAAGCCGAGAAAATTTATGCTTTTTGCTAGTTCTGATTTGATTTTGAAAGTTATCCATCAATAACATATTTCGCATTATTTGCATGCCTGATAGCATGTTTCTTTAGTATTTCCAGTTAAATGATAATATATTTCTCTAGCATATTTCGCATCATGAAATGATTTTCTGTTCGAAAAAAATATCTATTATTGAATAAAAATCGATGATACCTCTGAAAGATTTTCTTAAATTTTCCGCGCCTATCAACATCTTTGTGTGCTTAGTCTAGCCATTACAATCAATTAATTTCGTAGTAAAATATAATTCCCGTAACATGAAACTACGTTTTAATCAACTATAACAGGTCATGCCATATTTGCACAGGCAGCTTATCCTGAACTCAAAATTTCTTATCTATATTTTTCATATTGTGTTAAAAGTTTGCATTCAACAAAATTTACACTCATTACACTTTGGTCGTAAGCCTGCTTCATACTTCACCATCGATCACTCTATCCTGATAAAAAAACGCTTGTTTCGTCATAAGAAAATAGTGGCGTTTCAAAAATATAAAGTTTACCAGGCAGACATTCGGCAAAATATCATAAAAAAGTTTCATCTACCTATTGATTATCTCTCCGGGTTTAGCTTTAATATACTATACCCTTAATTGTGGTTAACCAATTGGACTCAAGCGAATTGTAGTTTTTTTAATTATTGACTCCAAATATAATTGATTAAATAAAATTTTAAACTGTTCTGGAAACATTGGTCGACTGAAAAATACAAGATATCACTATAAAAGATCACTATATTGTCTTTGGTCTTCTAAAAAATCTCAAGCCGTCACAGCGTTTAAATTAAAAAGGTAAAATAATCACCATGCAAAATTTGAAGGTCTTTTATTTTAAAAACTCAAGAAAAATTGTCTGAAAATCTAAGCATTACAAACAAGTCAGCCGTTGTATATAGTATCAAAACAATCTATTCTCATGGTGTTTAAAAAAATATTTAACTTTATTTTCTTATGATAAATGGTTTATTTGCATCAAAGTCTCAGAATATCACATGAATCATCAAGGTAAGATATGCACCTCATGTAATTGAACACTGCCGGCCATGGGAACTTATGCAGCTGGACATGATGGTTCAGTGCAAGTTTTATCACAACTAGTCACGGGAGAAGTGTATTCAACGCACGAATTACTTGAAGGTTCGTAGGAACTGTTGCTAGGACAATCAAAATGAACGTAGCCAGATGGAGGTTCGCAGTAAATGTATCCCTCACAATTGCAGGGGTCAGGCACTCGTCCCTCTTTAACGCAGTATACGGTGCAAGGATTACAAGCACTGTAACATACGCCTGGCTCAGTCGAACACACATTTTTTATATAGTCAAATTCTTCACCCTCTTTACACGAACCTAGTCTATTTTCATTGTTAGCTAAACAAATGTAGTAGTTTTGGCAGTTGTAGGGGTCAGGAATCAAAGTACCTGAGGCAGAAAAGTAAAGAAGAGATGATAATTAGGTCGGAAAGAGCAAACTATATATAATGTCTTTGCAAACGAATGTCTATGCACAGCTTTATCATATAAAAGAAACTCCTTTTCAGAGTATCCACCAAAATAGGGCAACAATATTTTCTATAAGACTCATTGGTAGTAAAAGCTATTATGCTGATCATGAAAAGCATCAGCTATTAATGCTGATGAAAAAAATATATATAAACTATTATTGCATTCCCACTATTAGGTGCATTACCCGAAGAAAAAATTGTGACAAGTGACGAGTCTAAAAGTGGTCGAGTTCTACCTGCAATTAAATTATAAACTGTCAATCTGTTATTCCCTTTAGCAGATCTACCTACGCACTCACCAGGTATCCCACACTGCACATCACAAGGGTTACACAAGTTGTCACAGTACTGGCTGCCGTCGGTAGGTATCGCCTCGCAGTTTGACGTATTATCGTCAAAGTACATCCTGGCGGTAGGTTGGTTTTCATTAGAATTTTCACATTCGCATCAAGAATCGCGGTATACACAGATTTTGGAAGAATTATATCGCAGAAAAATGCGTGCAGAACATGTGGACTATTGACACGCGTTATCGTATTTTATTGTAAATTGCAATTTGCACATTTCTCCAATTATTACTTTGTCAAAAAAATTACAAATTGCATTCAACATTTTATTCTCCAAATCGTAATATAAATATTGGCATCTAAACTATGAAGGTTTTGGTAAATTGAACATTAAAACATTATTGTATCCTCAACTTAAGAAACAACGTTTATGATAATGACACTTTTTTTATCACGCCCACTCATGTATTAAAATGCAAAACTCCGTGTAAAACTAGTGACTTCTGATCAAATGCAGCAGTGTTCGTAAACTATAAACTATCGAGACTTCATCGATCGTCCAAACTCGGGTGGCGATATCGCCTTCGTACTCACCCGGTAGAACAAGTGAGAGCCTCGTCTGAGAGTTGCAGGCTACCGTCACCATCAGGGTCGCTGCAGACGTAGAACTCGAAGCAGTTGCTGGGGTTTTGCACGAGACTGCCTTCACCCGCCGCGTCGTCGCACGATGCGACGCAGTACGCATGCGTACGAACGATCATCTTGGCGGAAATTTAACGTCATGATTTTTATGTTTGCGTGTCTCAAAGAATATTGCGTTATAATATCATACCTTTTACTCCTAAACAAAATGTTTAGAGTTTATACGATCTTTTCAAAATTGCGAATACTTTGAAACATGAGACAGTCCTTAAGATAATTTATTAAATGATTTGGAAGATATTTACCGCGCACATGAGCAGACTTAGAAGCAGGCTATACTCCATTTTTTTCTTCGGAAACTTGATCCTGTAACAGGAAAATTCATAATTATAAGAGAGAGAATATAAGTGCATAAATATAAATATAACAGTCGGGTCATAGAGAGAGTCGCATGATTCCTCGAAAACGTCGATTTCAAGTTCTCTTCAAGTCCTCGTACTAGTGTTGCGGGGAGATTATTGAGTGTATTTTTTTAAAAAAGTATTGCTATTAATGCTGATGAAAAAAATTAGATAAACTATTATCGCATTACCGCTATTAGGTGCATTACCAAGAGAAAAAATTGTGATGAGTGACGAGTCTAACAGTGGCCGAGTTCTACCTGCAATTAAATTATTGGTCGTTACGTGTGTTGAAAAAAAATGAAGAAACACTGGAAAAAGTGGAAACATTAGGTAAAAATCTGAAATAATGTTATAAATACAGGCCAAAAATATCAAATAACGAACCTTTTTTTCTATACAAGGCTAGCTATGAATGTAGGATTCGTGAAACTGTGCCAACACCCACTGATGTTAATTCATTGCACACGTCAGGTAATGAGGTACAACTTATAAGTAGGACGTGAGATAAACATATGTTGTTGCAAAGATAATGCTCTTCAGCAGATAATAGTGAATAGTCAATGTTGATAACGATGACATCAGGTCAGGAAGCGTTTCATAATTGAGTTTGAGACAGTTTACAGCCCTTTACCATTGAATTTGTCGTAGAAAAGTAATGCTATTTAATGTTGTTGGTTGCAGAATAAAGCGAACTTAGCTAAGACTCCGACGCTTTCGCCATCTTTATCTTTCGTGTTACTAAAAGCAGCTCCCACTTTCACAGTCTTCACGGAAAAGAAGTAAATCTAATTTAATTGTCCCACATTCCGTGGCATAAAATAAAGTTTAGAGGTATTGAGTCATCTGGTCCTTCATGTGCCAGCTCATAACCGACCAAGTGGTGACATCAGCTAGAATTCATGTTTAACGGAAGGATATACTATTTCTCATAAATTACGTATTTTCTTTACCTTATCAAGGTATTCATGGGATTTGATATGCACCCCCGCTCATTAGTCACTGGATTATGTGAAGGAGCTCCGGATATTGCGCAATATCGCGAGACTGCGGAAAATTTACGAAAATTAGAAACATTCATCATTGGTTGAATCTGAGTCGCAGAATAAAATGGCAGACTATGGCAAGAACAGTCACCGTAATTCCAACGAGAAAATTCTAAGACCAACTGAATCGTCTGGTGAAAAGACTAATCAACAGAATCGAATTCAAAACGGTAGGAATAAATTTAGATTGTAAAGATTGTTGCCGTCTCCGCCTCATTGATTTTTCCCAATTGCAAATAATTCCAGCCAGCCAGTTTTGTCTCACGCACACTCTTGTAATAAAATGAAAAACTCCGTGTAAAACTAGTGATTTCTTATTAAATCATTGAGTATTGTGTATTGGCAGTGTTCGTAAACTATTCACTATCCTGACCTCGAGTCGAGTCGAGTCAACTTGCTTAGTGATCCCTTTGACAACAACGTCAAACTCGACTCGACTCGACTCGACGAGTCGAGTCGAGTCGACGTTGTTGTCAAGGGTCAAAGGCATCACCAAGCAAGTTGAATTCATCGATAATTTTGAGTTGAAGTTGTTTGTTTGAAATACTCCAAGTCGTAGTTGTTGGTCTAATTACTCCAGTGTAGTCCGAATTAGGAAGAAGTCCACTGCGGACTACATATATATGCAGGTTTCATTCATTATCAAGTAGTGGAAGAGTTTTGCAACACTTTGCAACACTGCAATTTTGAAATGACGTTAGTACAACTTTCTTACCGGACAACAAAGGTTCCAGGAAGATATTTGAGACTTTGACTTATTGATTGAGATTTGAGATTGATTGATTGAGAGATTTGACTTTTTGATTGGTTGTGAACAGCGCTGGTGAACAGAACGGTGGCATCAATAGATTCTCTGAAATGATTGCGTCACTAATGCAGATCCATTGTTCACCGTTAGCCTATTCGAACTCTCTTTCATATTACGGTCCGATTCGCAGTTAACGGATTGATAGTTCTAGACGCGTTCTGGCTCGACTGACTGCTGGTGTTCTGGCTCGACTGACTGTTGGCGAGAGCTTCCAACATTTAAAGGTTATGCCTACATATTGTGGACGCTATAGTAATAATGAGAAACTTCTCACAAACTAGAGGTACAAAGCTTCATTGGGATATTCAAAGAAAAAACTGAAACCTAGTTTGTCTCGAGTACCGTTAGCCCATACAGACCAGACATGCTAACAAGTATACAACAACGAGCCCTTTTCACCGTACACCCCTAAATCATAACACAAAAACGCATGGATGACTTATTGCGGAAACATCTTGCGAAAAGCAAGAGTAACCATTGGCATTAAAAGGCCTAATACCGCTGTTGAAAATTTTGTTCACACATTCATTCACGGCAAACGAGACCTCCCTGATTCCACGAACTAGGTTTTCTCCTCAGGTGAAGTTTATTTGTTTCAAATCTTGCAATACAGTAGGAATTTCTAGGAGCTTTACTCGAAGTGCTCTGAACCTCGAAGTAGAATACAAATCTGGTGCCCATGCGGTCCACCCGGAATGACCATTAAATACACAAAATAGGTTTAATATTCTAATCAAGCTAAGCTCGGCCACAGAATTACCGATAGCTAGTGGTATGTATGCCAGCATTTATGCTATGCATTTTTACATTTTGAAAATTGTGCATATCAACAGAATAGAACTTTAAACTAAAGTCATCGTTGTGTCATGCACCGTACACAAGATCCCAAAGGCTTACCCCCCACTCAAGAGATCATGAAGGTCACCACTGCGGTAATCTAATAACCACAGGAGCGATATTCAGTGAAGCATTTTTTATAAAATTACAGGCTCATTTCTCGTAATTCACGCGACATGAGATTGCAGTCACTCTCGACGCTGATCATTAACAAGAGCACGAACAATGCTGCGCATCCTATTCGTTACGCAGAGTGAACGACAACAAAAGGCGGGAGTATAGCGCAGTTACTTTTTTTTTCTTTTTAAATTTGCGGGAGCCTCTGAAGACTAGTCCAATGCGGCCCCACGACCGAGTTTTGAGTTATAGTTGTTAATCACTTTAAATAATCACTTAAATCGCTTTAATTAATCACTTTAATTACTTTAATTAATCACTTTAATTACTCTAATTAATCACTTCAATCACAATACTTAATTGCTCGCTACCAAATCATTGAAAACCCTGCCTACCTCAAGCTGCCTGCACGGCTCAAAATCTCCCTAGCACCTGTTGAAGAGAATATAGCGCAGTTACAGTGCGACTGCGACCGTATGCTTTATGAAGGAATAAAAACCAGTTGTTCATCCGAAAGTGGTTTGAATCAGTGACAAAATTTCTTACAAATATACATTACAACGTAGGAGAATGTTGGCTTTTAAAAAGTCCTGTAGAACATAGTTTACCTGGTACCACATCAAAATGGGCAGGACAATTAAATGCTTACTACCATATCACGTTCAGGCCACTCTACGTTAACGGACTAACATTCTTAGTCTCGTAGGACTCGCAAGCTTCAGGTAAGTGAATCATTTATGATATATTTTTCCAGTATATTTTTAATGCACAAAATGTTCATTCCAACACAAAACGTTGTGGAGAGAATACAAATTAGTAACTTGGTGCGTGATAAGGATTTTTCATTTTGTTAATAGTTTACGACAATTTTACTATAAATTTTATGAATTAAAATGTATTTATAATAATTCATGTATTACCTTACGGATTGAGCTACATTACAGTGTAGCATGAGGGCTTCTTGACAAAATTTGGTCCTAACATCTCGAAATATGGTAAAAACAACGTCCAAAGTTATTAAAAAAAAGCACTGCCGGAAAGAAATAAAGTGCATTGAAGGAACTTGAGAACGTTTCTTTTGTATGACGCTTTAACTAAATGTAGAACACGATTTCATGAGCAGGCTATGCTGTTTAACCCGAAGCTTAGGTAACTATAAAAAATGTGCGTTCAATACATAAGTTTGTTATATGATCCAATACTAAAATCAAGAACATACTTCAAACAACCTCTCGACTTCTCAATCAATATCAAGCCTGGCTGCAGACACTGCTACTGCTGATCAGCCGTAGTGGTAGGTGAGGTCTCAGTTGTGGTACTTGTAACAGAAGTAGTGGTAAGATCGTCGGTGCAAGTATTATCACAAGTTTGATTTGGGTCACCGTATGGAACGCACTTCTGAGAACCGATTTCATATTGGTGATCAGGAGGACACTTGAACTCTGTTTGACCGTATGGAGGTTCACAATAAATGTATCCTTCGCAGTCAAAAGGGTTGGGCACTTTGCCCTCATGAACGCAGTATACTTTGCATGGATCGCAGGACTTGTAACACACAGCATCAGAGGTGGCCACACAGCTTCCCTGGATGTAGTCGAAGCTTTGATCATCACCACAGTTAGAAATTATGGATTCATTGTTCGCCAAACAAATGTAGTAGGAATCACACGCATACGGGTCGGGAATTAAAGTACCTGGGAAAGAGAAAAAAATTACTAATCTTTTTTTTTTTCAAGGCTTGTTTAGAGGAGCAGCAAAAATTTTTCCACTTCAAATTCAAAAATTCGTTACAAAACATAACAAATAACCTACGAATACCGATTCATCAGAATAAAGTTGCAATATCCCTGTTTTTCTATAATAATTATTATTTTAATGCGTATGTATTCATTTACGGCTGACCAAACTGAGTGCAAACCCACCAGGCGCCTCGCACTTCAGATCGCAAGGATCGCACAAGTTTTCGCAATACGCGCTGCCATCTGAAGGAATCGTCTTGCACTTAGACGAGCTCACATCGAAGTATGTTCTGCCGGTAAGAGAGATTTTAAATTTTTTACTTAGAAGAGTAGCCTAAGTCATTCTGTAACTTTTATAACACTAACCTTTGGTAGTGTTACAAAAATTCCCATAAACGGGTATCCGGTAATTGTCACCATTATTGTAAAATTTGCACCAAATTTAATTTAAATTATTTCAAAAACCCCGGAACGTACGACAGTAATGAAGACATCTGTTAAAAATTCAATTTGACAAGCATAAACTGTTAGTGATAGTCATATTTTATGATAATGAACCGATAGCAGCAGCCATTGGAAAGCATATCGCATATCTACTCGTATCATGTCACAGACTTCGATCCAGGCTTTTATGTTCAGCCAAGCAACAACTAACTTCTTCAAGGAAATAAATTACATATCTCATTTCTCGAGATGGAGCACGTCTATCCTAAGATTTTTTGCTGCTTGTCTAATTAATATAATATCTTGAAAAATTCACAATATCCTAGTCTAGCCAGGATAATTATGAATCCTAACAAAAGAACAACGCGGCTGACCGCAACTCTACTTATAATGAGCAATGTCAGTAGAACTGCGCCGCTTGAAATACACAAAGAACGTTCATGAGGATTCGTTATATGAACAAATGTCATCTTGAAACTGAAAACTTCCGGTGAAAAAATAAATGCACAGTCATCGTATGATATACGAAGTAAATTTGTGATAGTCTCAAATTTTTCAACCACAAAACAGAAAATAAAAAATCACACGTTTATCGAAACACGGCCTAAAACGAGCCCAATACGTCAAAAGCAACATAGAATTATAAAAAGAAAATCTGAAAACCGATTATATATGAGAAAAAAAAACAGAAAATAAACATGCAGGCACTTCCAGACTCACACTTCAAAACAATTAACTTCTTGTTTACACGTTCATTGGAGTCAGACTTGGCAGTCAAGAAAAATCAATCTTTACTTGCATTTCGTTTCGAATCGCGCCAACAAGAACAGTTCACGCATCGAGTTTCAGACATCGCGTCCGGTGATTTCATTAAACCAAAGTAAAATTGTAACTCGGGATTCGTTCCTCGTGGTACGACTGTACAGCTATTCTACGTCGAAAATAATCGAGACAACCTTAAGCTAATTATACATGCTCAAGAATGAGACCAGACGCGAAAGGAGCACTATGACTGAATCCAATATGAAAATAATGAAGCCTCTCAATCCCGGAAATTTTAATAATCGAGGTAGGGTATCATTCAATTAAGGTAGTGTATCATTCAATAATCAAGGTAGTGTATCATTCAATTATCAAGGTAGTGTCAACCCGACAATTAGTTAACCAAGTTGTTTTTGTTCTTACCCGTTCGGACACTTGATAGGTTCCGGAGATAGAGTCAAATTGTTTCCGCCCAAAGGGTCGCTGCAGACGTAGAACTCGAAGCAGTTGGCCGGGTTGGGAACGCGGCTGCCTTCAGTGATGTTAACCGTCGAGTCTTTACATGTCGGGACGCACGACGCACGCGTTCCAACGAGCATCTGAACTCAAATAAAATATTTTAATTGTTAAGTTCTGCCACCAGATTAATTAAAAATTATTTTGAATATAAAATCACTTCTTTCCCATATGTTTTTTTAAATTTTATAAATATTTAATGTAAATTTGTGTTCCTTTAAAGTATTTTTAAACCTTCAGCAATTCAAATAAAATGTTATAATTATATTTACCATCCAAATAAGTAAAATTGAAGCCAGTCTTAGTTCCATATCGGCCTTCCCGTACGTTATCTTGTACCTGGAAAAACAACAGTTATATCACAAGTTCTGACCAATGGCAGAATTAATTATCGTGGCATTTATAAATCAGCAAAGTTATTCAGTAGCAAGCTTGTTCAGTTTTACTAAAGAAATTTTGGTGCTAATTGTGCGCAATGCACGGTCTTAATTAGTCTATTTTACGTACGGATTTACGATACTAAAATGATTCAAGTGAGGGAGTAATATTCAAATTGGATGAGTTGTACCTAAACATTTCTAATGAGCTGTTAATTTTACTCATAACAAGACATATTAACCAAAAAATGAAACTAGTTGGGTAAATAATTTTTAAAAATATGCAAAAAAACTCCATACCCACCAAACTGCAAGGCTTGTTGTGACTGATGGCTTCGTGCAACTGTGGACCAGTGATACAGATTCTTAACCAGATTACAAGGGACGGCTGACCATGAGAAACAACACATGCTCTAGCATTATTGTGAAAAATCAACACACTTCTTTCACCAACATAGTACGTCTTTATGACAATGACCAACTTCAGCCTCGGAAAAAGCGCCAAATAGTGGTAATTAGAATTTGATCACTGGTCAAGATTTGAATGTAACTAACAGACGCTGTAGACCATTAGATACGGAAAGAGACTCACTAGTTGTAAACTATTGATTAGAGTTAGTCACTAAAATAAGTTAAGCTTAATCATAGTTTAGTTATACTGTATATGATTGCGTCTAAGGAAATGTAAAAATTTCAATCTAAAATCTCAAACAAATTTGAATACAACGTGATTAAACTTTAACTTGCAAGACAACCTTGTTTTTACAACACTTCTCTTTAACTTCACTTCTTGTCTGTTTGTTTTTTTGTCTGTCTGCTACAAATCTTATAATCAATATTTAATACACTTCTACCTGTCCAATTGATCTAAAATTTGGCACACTTACGCAAAGTTGAAGACAATGCATGAATCAATTAACAGAATATATAATTTTAAAATAAAAAAAAAATTTTTTTAATTTGAAAAATTGAAAAAATAATTTTGTCTTCTACAGATCTTATAATCGATATTCAACACACTTCTACCTGTCCAATCAATCTGAAATTTTGCGCACTTGTGCAAAGTTGAAGACAAGGCATGAATCAATTGACAGAATAAATAATTTTGAAAATTTATTTTATTTTTTCATATATTAATATTTAAAAAAATAAAAATGAATTTTTACTAATATATGAAAATAAAATTAGAAATTCATTGTAGATGTGTAACATAGGAGACACTGTATTCTTTAGAAGTGTTGTCTTCAAAAAGTAATTTTTAAGCGCATAGTATTATTACGCAGCATCTTCGTTAATGAAGTCGGGGCTGCATATCAAACTTGTGAACTCTTCAATAAACCACAGAAGACAAAATCGAATAGACGTAAAAATTAAATTTTCAATTTGAGGTAGACATTACATTAGGAATAATCTAATTAACACACACTATGTGCAGAATGCCAATTTTCTTTCCCTTTCTACTTGTGAGAAACTTTTAATGAATATCAATAGGTTGATGGGAATAAAAACGAACATGATGTCTCATATCAGTGTCGCAGGTACCTTTAAACGCTCCCATTCCCATCGTTTACCATGATTCACGTATAATGAATTATTAGAGAGTTATTGTTATATTATTTATTGTTATTATTATTATTATTATTATCATTATTATTATTATTATTATTATTATTATTATTATTATTATTATTATTATTATTATTATTATTATTATTTTTATTATTGTTATTAGAGAGTTACATAGTTATGCTCTATTGAGATGAGTAGCACTGTCATTATATTTTGCAGTAATGTGGGTACAAAACCAATGTGCCATTCCATTTATTAGAATTTTTCGTGTTAGGTCTTTAATCTTGTTTTTATATTGAAATATATCATTAGTTTTGCACTAAAAAAGCAAAAAATGTCAAGTCTTAGCTGAAAACTTGAAAGAAAACTATTTATTCGAAAATTTAAGTAAGAAAACACTTCTTGGACGTGGTGACTGAGGTAAAATGTGTTTCGAAATGTCGAGTTACAGATCAATGTTTTGTAAATTATTCTTACTTATGATTTTGGTAGAGATGGCCAGATATCTTCATCGAATATTTTCACCAAATATATGATTATGCACATCGAGCAATTTCACGAATACTCCGCCGGACCGTAAGTTGCGAACCTTTTAGATGTCTACAGATTATACGAGTGCATAAAAATTAAATGTGAGGATCTGCAGTTCTACATTGTCATCATTTGCAGTGGTTTTTTCGAAACACTATTCTATTCCTCAACTTAAGATTGATAGTAATAGGTTATTAAAGTATTTTAACGAAGCTTAATATTGACGGGCTTTTCATGTCCTTTTCTTTGCATGAAGAAAACACCGTCATAACATAACATAACCTCGGCGACAGGTCTACGGCCTAATAAACGCTGAAACCGCTATTATTATTATTATTTTTTTTAATAAAACATAACATAGGGATCTCGGCGCTGAAGTGTAGGCCTGATGTGGCCTGTCGCCGATTCTTTTCCTTTTCGTGCCTTGTTCACAAAGATCTAATATCGTTTCATTTGACCGGATCTTTTCATGACTGACGATAGTTTGAAATAGCTACTCGACTTCCACCGGGTTCGATATGGTGCTAGGCATTTCAAATCTGAACATATATTTTTCCGTGAGTCTTTAAGAACCCTCAGCATTGCTGCTGACCATTTTCAAAAAGTTTAATTTTAATCCATCTTATATGCCTATTCCTTTTTGTTTTGTTACGATGAAATAGTGTCGAGCATTCATATTTGACTATTGGACGGTAAAAGATAAACATTTGAAAAAATTTTAAAATTCACCGAAAATCTTTAGTCAAAAAATAAGTTGTATTGACAAAGCTAACTAATTATATTGACTTGATATTGACTTAATATGGACGGTATTGATATTAACATTAATTTATATATATTTTTGCGTAATATATTATATTATTACGCAGAAATATTGATCTCTTATAGCGTGTGACAGCTCTATTGTAAAGGCAGCTGGCGTGACCTTCTTATGGTCGATGTAACCGATAACTGATTATATTTCGTCACATGTAATTCATGGAAAATCTTAGTCAGAATTTCTTCGACTACGTAATCTAGTTTACAGGTATTCAGGTGTATGTTCTCATGTAAATGGTACTTATTCTTTATTAAATTATGAGAAATTCGCATGATTTCTGAGTACCTTTATCCACTCGCCTCTAGTCAGTAACGATTAGATCTAGTACGAGTCATGTTCAGGTTTGTTGTGTGCAGCTACTTCATCATTTTGAGCCTTGTAAGTAACAAAATATAGCATACACTCAAATGTATAGCCCTGTCTTTTATTACAGAATTGTTCTCTTTATAGAAAAATGTTGAAGACCGTCCAATCGGAAAATTTTCTAGGATTTTTTTAACGTCGATCATTCGATTAACTTTAAAATTGGGAACATATGTCATAAAACAATGTCTTGATTTATCAATGCCAACATTATTTTTTCCATGTACCTTTACAATAAAATATATTTCACAATATCTTGGTAGCATTGCAAGGCATTTTTTTAATTGTATTTGTAGATGATCAAATCTAGACCGTAGTGACTGTCAATCCGATCTAATTCGGAGCAGCGTTTATTCCTAAGGAATCCAATCGCATTAAAGACTATAAAATGCATATTGCGTTTTAATTCATTCCCATAAATGTGAACATATCTAGAAGACTGATCACAGCTGTAATCTGTCGATATCTTTTGCTATGAATTGACGGTAAATTTCAGCCCGTGGCGCTGAGCCAGAAGTCCAAATGCGCGCCTACGTGTAGCGGCGTGACCGAGTCCGGCACTCTGGTGCCAGACCCCAGCAACTGCCTCGGCTACTACACCTGCGTGGACGTCTTCGGAGACGGTAAGAGCGCAAGGACAGTTATGATAAATCTGTACAACACACAAGCTAAAGTGGTGGAAAAATTGCTTTCTTGGGCGACACGCCCAAGATAAATATGACTCAGTTTGAGACACTATCGAAACCATTTTTGCTGATCTAGTAATGAATCCACGGGCCAAAATATTCGTAGATAAAATCATTGAGATTGTTGTAATAATTGTCCGTCATTGACATCATTGACTCTTGTAACAGAGACTTGCGCGGGAATTTCAAAATGAGATAAAACATTTACTTCACCGGTCCTCCCAGCAAGACCCTAACGCTACCCTGACATTTTCAGGTAATTTTGTGCTCTCGTCCCGAGAAGTGTGCCCAGACGGCTACTTCTTTAACACCTTCCAGAATCCTGCCCACTGCTCCCTCATCTCCGACGCTCATGTCGATTACTGCACGGGCTTCTGCAACCCCTGCGAGATTCAGTGCTCTGTAGCTGGCACCCTAAGACCTGACCCAAATTCTTGCACGACATATTACCTTTGTTTAGTCGGAGGAGGTCATCAGAAATTTGAATGCGATGCCGGCACTTACTTCGATTATATTGCTGAAACTTGCATCTCATCTACTGGAAACTGCTACCCATACTGTGACGAATGTAACCCGTACTGTGTCGAACCAGGTAACATTGTCGATCCCTACGATTGTCACAGTTTCTATTCATGTGATCCACCCTTCATTACGCAGTTCACTTGCCCAAATGGCGAAGTATTTAACGCTGACACTGGTTCTTGTAATGCTGCAGAATGTGTCATTCAATGCAGGCCATAATGTTTCAAATAACCTTGGGAAATCGGCATCAAACTCAACGGTAAATAATTTGAGGAATTATCTCTGACCACAATACATCAGAAACTTTGATCATTGTTTTTTTCACCTGATATATTCATAGTTACTGTGTCGTAATTTGATCTTGGCCTTTTTGTGAACTGACCTATTTTTGTAAGTTATCGGAAGTTAGATTAATCCACCATTTTATTATCCAACTATATGGGCATCATTTAAATAAAAAAGCCGTTTGGAGGATGCTTTATCAACCCAATTTTCTAGTTTGCTTTGGCTGCGTTTTTACATATTTTTCGTGTGGGGATCAGGCTGGAAAATTATGTATTTCTGATTTAAAGCTTCATTTCAATCGCTTTTCATAATGTAGATCAAACTCCTGTTACATGATTCAAAATTAGCTGTCAAAAATTGCGATATTATTATTGACAAAAATTAGAAGAAGATGGTTGGCGGTACATCTACAATAATAGAATACATCAAAGAGATTCTTAATTACTGCTGAAGTGCATGGCCAAGAATTGTGCCACAGCAGGATCACTTTTACTAGGTATGGTAACATGGGGCAGCGAGCCCACTGCGGGTCACGGGCCCATAGCGGGTTTCTCGCTAAGTATGGCAGATATTGGTCCGTGTTCTCTACCGCTTGGGCCCATTGCCCCAGGGGTGGGGCAATGGGCCCATTTTGACACTTTTTACAAAATAGTGTTTCATTAAAAATTGAATAACTCTATAGGCGTCTAATTCACATCATACATTCCTCATTAGTTGTACCTTTAAACAAAACAAAGAACCACCTCGTATCAATTAAAACTTCATCACAAATTTAGTTTAAAAAAAGTGGGGGGCGCGCTGCCCCACGTTACCCTACTTAAAGAAAAGTCGTTGGCGAAACAAAAATATAAAAAATATAACTCAGTACTCACTGCAGTGAGTGACAGAGAGCACATTTTCTCGTCGACGAAAACGTGAAGTCACGGACGGACGGACAGACGGACATGGCGAGCACAATAGTTCATTTTTTCCATAAATGAGAAAATGCGCTAAAAATAGAAAATGTTTAAGCTCAAGAGTTCTGCATTAACTACTACCTTCCAAACATCAAATCAAACGCCTTAAAACATTTCCATCGTTTGATTCTCGCTGCAAGGACGTTGGAAAGTCCCCACTCAAAAGCAGGTAAACGCTTCAACGTGTACAGGACATGAATCACAAGTCTATTATATAGTACTTGATGCTGAACATGCTCTTATATATACTAGCTAGAGATTCCCGCAGTAATATTTGCCATGTATGCTCATGGCTTGGAGTAAATATCTTAAACCATTTACGAACATTTACCAGTAATTCTTATTCAGTAAAATAATATTAACATTTTCCGGATGACCCAAAACTCGTTAAATTAAGCAACTATTCATAGTATAGTAGTATTGGTTTGATTTCCTAATTCGTTCCGAAAAAGCTGTCAAAGAATTGGATGAATTTTTTTGCAAACTGTAGTGAAGGTAGTACTCATATTATCTAGCGACATTACCTAAAAATTAACATCAAATTAATAAATTAGTTTATTCCTGATAATTGTTAGGCCCTGACGTTATTAACCCTTTTATGAGCATAGGCATATTTTGCATTTGCTTTTTTTAAAAATTTATGAGATAAATTTTTCATTTATTTACTTACACCGAAATGTAAGACATACCACAAACAACTAATTTCATTTTATCTCTAACATCATAGAATGAATTAAGATAAATTGCCTGCACGTTCGTCCGAACTTTGAATAGAATTTTGAAACTGTTAAAAACTTACATTGTCTTGAAACACTTTCTCGTGAGAGTGAAGGTGAAATGTTAAGATATCCAAAAAAAGAATAATTACGGCTCGAATTTTTAACGTGAAATTCATTAATTGAATATTCTACTGCGTGCCCGTAATAGTAGAGACTCGCCACAACTTTAGGTTTATTTAGCAAATGAAAATTAATTAGAAACTAACATGTGTTTCGCCAGCAGTAAGTCTCCCACCTTGCATTCAGAATTAAGTGGATACGTGGAGGCATAGGATACATAGTGGATACATGAAGTTTCAATACGTGGAGGCATAGGATACATAGTGGATACATGAAGTTTTAATACGTGGAGGCATAGGATACATAGTGGATACATGAAGTTTTAATACGTGGAGGCATAGGTCGCGTACGTAAACAGATGTGGACTCAAAGGATGGTTCTGTATTGACGTCTGTGGTTTCCCAACATATGTTGCTCCACGGCCACAGCGCTGAGGTGACGTAATCTAAAAACTGTATTTTCTCTAAAAACGCGTTTCATATTGCACTATAAATTGCATGTTGATAAAATTCTTTCATATCATTATGTTATGAAAGTCAATTAGATTGTTGTAGAATGTCGATTTTTTTACATCTAGAAGAGAATTACTCTCAATTAATTAAAATTCAAGATAAAGTTCATCTCCATTACGTTGTCACTTTCCAAGCAGGACATTGCCATTATGATCATTGTAATACCTCGAATGAATAATCTCACCATCTTGAAATAATTATCGTTTCTGTTCTTGTTTGTCGAAAAACAAAATGGTTATCTTTTTTTCCTTATTCGTTGATGAGCAGCTTAAGTTTTCGCTTACGACCCTTCACGGGAGATCAAGGTTCAAAAATTAACCAGAAAGATGGCAACATATGTTCTTGGAAATCTCTTCTCCGTCACATGGTCAACTTTCCGCATATCACTTCAGATGTACAGATAACATATAAAACCCACCACTATACTGCACACGATAGTACCACCTCAGTTCATCAACAGCATTTGGGTCAGAACCTCACACCTCTCATTATGATTATTCTTGGTGCTTTCTTAACTTTTCTACTTGTGGTAAGTAAGCGTAGCAGATTTAATTTTTGTTATCTCGCTTCGAGCTTCTTACTGTATAATTAGTTTTACTTGATTGATAAACTTTTAAATAACAAAGTTAGGGCGCTGGACAGCGTTCGCTTCAATTTCAATAATTTCATTTCGATGTTTGTAACAATATTTAGTATTAACCCGTCGAAGTCATTTATTGGTTACTATAAGTAACCATATCCGTTTGACCTTATCACGGATCTCTGAAGAGATAGGAGAAATTTTTCGCCGTTGTTATTAGTCAAGATCTTATTTTGAAATTTACGGTAAATTTCAGCCCGTGGCGCTGAGCCAGAAGTCCAAATGCGCGCCTACGTGTAGCGGCGTGACCGAGTCCGGCACTCTGGTGCCAGACCCCAGCAACTGCCTCGGCTACTACACCTGCGTGGACGTCTTCGGAGACGGTAAGAACGCAAGCACAATAATTACTATAAATCTAGACAACACACAAGCTAAAATCGCAAAAAATTGCATTCTGACTTATATGCGACACATCCAAGGAAAATATGATTCAGTTTTAGAAACTTGCTCTTATCACTACGATAGCTCATATGAGTCATATCACTACGTCACAGTAAAAAGAATACGCATAGCACAGATGAAACGAAATAGTCCTTTTTGATAGTAAGAGCGAACATTAAACACCAGTCGTGGTAATACTGAGTGAAATACTTGCCATCAGGTTCTAATCTAGTTTAATTATTTACAATGCACTCAAGTCTCAGTGCAATCAAAAACTTTTAGTCATTAATTACTCTAAAATAGATGTTAATGTGAATTTTGCTCTATTTTATTATATTCAGCTGCACAATACATGGCTGTCATCACTTTGCCCAAGATGAAAGTGAAAAAAAAATTCCCTGGAATATATGACAATATTTCTTGCACCATTACCATTTTCTACAAAACAAGAATGAAGCTCAAACTTTGAACAACTGAAAAATTAATTCTCAATGGCAAAAACTTAAATGTAATACGTAATAAAGGTTATCAGTACTCATTAGCAATAATATTATTTTACAGAAAACCATTGTCTATGAACTCCGGACATCCATCCAGTACGCCCCTAACGCTACTCCTTCATCACTTGCAGGTAATTTTGTGCTCTCGTCCCGAGAAGTGTGCCCAGACGGCTACTTCTTCAACACCTTCCAGACTCCCGCCCGCTGTTCCCTCATCTCCGACGCTCATGTCGATTACTGCACGGGCTTCTGCAACCCCTGCGAGATTCAGTGCTCTGTAGCTGGCACCCTGAGACCTGACCCATATGATTGCAGGGCCTATTACCTTTGTTTGAGCGGCGGAGGACATCAGAAATTCGAATGCCCCGGAGGTTCAGATGGGGCCTATTTCGACTTCGAGGCTGAAACTTGCGTCGATTATAATGATAAATGTTACCAATTCTGCGACAAATGTGAGACTTATTGTGTCAAGCCGGGTAATATTGTTGATCCATATAACTGTCAAGGCTTCTATGTGTGTGATCCACCCTCCATGACCCACTTCGATTGTCCCAATGACGGCTATTTCGATGCTGACACCCAGTTATGTTCAGAAGTAAAAGTTAATTCTACCTGTACCTCAATTTGCCATGAATGAAATCCTGATACTTAAAAGAACTTCATCTTTTCATTTCTACCTGAATTCAGCGTGAATCGTTGGAACACATGCATGTAGATAATTTGTTTCAAAACAGAGCCAAGCGGGTAAAAATCATAGAACACTAATCGCAGTATAACGTTTCACTCAAACAATCCGTAGTGGTACAAGCAAACAGTAGAGCAAAATCTGATTTTCCTGTGATATGAATGCACTCAATGGAGAATCCGTGCTCACAGTTCAAATGAAGTGCAATATTCACCTGACGACTGCGTTATGGGCCGTTAGTTTCATGTTCTGAATTTATTTTTGAATCACTTTATGCTCCAGCATCGGGAGCTTTCGTATTTTTTGTACTTCGATAAACCAGAATCCCTTTATTCCTAGTATCAAATCATTACTAAGCTAGAAATGCACAACTAAAACAGTTCCAAACTTAAAAATGTTAGAAATTTGAAATTGTACAAGTCAGTTTTCCTGTATTTTGTTCATTTCATTAACTGCGCTCGAGCAACTCAGCGCCCGCTTAAGATCGCTCTTTTCAGAGCATCGCTGTCACCGTCTAATCTCAAGAACAGTCAAAACGAATATCTTGCTGAGATCTAACACTGGCTCATTCAGGAGTGTTATTTACTTTCAATGGAACAAAACCATTGAAATAGGATAATTAAACAGTTAAATGAAAATCATTTTTTTATTTATAATTGTTACTGATTATCACAAGCAACTTTCAGAAAATTTTGTTCACTAAATAGATAAATAGCACTAATGATTTCATTTAATTAGATAAAGGTGGTATTCAATTTGTTTTCCAATTCTAACACTTTTTTGTGAATTGATTGATATATATTTAGACGCTATCGAAATTTTATTACAACTGACTCTAAGGAACTTTTTTGCAGACGCGCGGAAAGTTTTTCACTCATTTAGAAATTTAGGATCAAAAATCTAAAAAATACAAAGAATTCTACGTAGTCCTATTCTCCGGTGTCCGTCATGAACCGAGGCACCATTGCCACATTTCTCCAGTTGTCTATCACAAGATAAACAATATTTACAACATGTTTCTCACTCAGATATTCTTATCAGAGCAAACCATCGACAGCTGTTTGTTCTTAGATTGTGTCAAGAAAAATGTCCTACTGCAACACTGTGGCCCCCGTAGAATTTCTGAAATAAATTCGTGGTATTTCATATGTTAGTGGGTATTAAATTAATTTTTAGGAGGTATAGTTATTTTGAATATGTAATCAATCGATGAGACAAATTTAAAATGAAGGAAATACTATAAAAAATATTTCAGTTACTCTCCATAAATTATCTCTATTCATAAAGAGGGTTAAGGAACGGAAATTAAGTTGTCATATTAGGAATTTTATAGTTGAAATTATTGGAAAGTTTTAAATTAAAATTAAATTAACTCTCGAATTTTTGCTTCGTCTATTGTTCTTTGTATTTATTTTTCCACTAAGACATATGTCAGCAGGAAATTGCTAAGTATGATTTATCTGTATTAAGTTTTACGGTGACCGGGAGCAGCTGAGCCCAGTAATGTGCTAAATATTTGATGGTATTTGCATGTCAATATGTTAACGCAATAGCTGCTTCATTAATTTTATTTTAATCAAACGATTTTAAACCTACCGTTCGTGGAAAATATTTGATCAAAAGGCCAGTCTTTGAGATCTGCGAACTAGTCAAGAAAAGTACAAGAATCGGCAACAGGCCGATTCTTCAGTGCCAAATTACTATACTATACTAATATGTTCAAAGATATTACGCTTTAATACGTTCAAAATCGCTCCTACAGATGACGTTTTAATACGTTCAAACTCGCTCAAAGACATAACGCTTTAATGCGTTTAAATTCGCTCAAACATACAACGCGCTTTAATGCGTTAAAACTCGCTCAAAGATACAACGCTATCATGCATTTAAACTCGCACAAAGATATAACACTTTAATGCGTTTAAACTCGCTCAAACATACAACGCTTTAATGCGTTTAAACTCGCTCAAAGATATAACGCTTTAATGCGTTTAAATTCGCTCAAACATACAACGCTTTAATGCGTTTAAACTCGCTCAAAGATACAACGCTGTCATGCATTTAAATTCGCACAGATATATACACTTTAATGCGTTTAAACTCGCTCAAAGATATAACGCTTTCATGCATTTAAACTCGCTCAAAGATATAATGCTTTAATGCGTTTAAACTCGATCGAATATATAACACTTTGATGCGTTTAAACTCGCTCAAATATACAATACTTCGATGCGTTCAAACGCGCTCAAGGAGATAAAGCTTAAATGTATTCAAATTCGTTCAAAGCGATTACTACGCTCTAATGCCTTATCTTTGCACAATTGCACAGGGTTTTCTTTGCCAATAAAATCCATTATGTTCTTAATGTCTTTTTTAATTTATATATTCCAGTCTTACCTATATTTCACTCACAGCACAAATAAACACCATCTTTGGTCATTAAAATTTAACTACTTTTTTCTATTTGTTCTCTAACACTATATGAGTAAATATTTGTAAGTTTCCTTTAAAATTATTTCTTTTTAAATTCTACAATAATTAATTTGTTCTAACATTATCTCAGCAACGTTGGGGATAAATTATAAAAATATGAGATTTTATACAAGTTTTACTTACTTTTAAGTTACTTTTTAAACCACCTCTCTGATAAAATCAAGTTATCGTCAGGTCGACAAACTTTCTTCATTCATTATATAACCGACAGAACGCCCCATCACGTCCGGTTTCCGATAAGTCTTCCTTGCAGCGGATTTGAGTGGCACCAATAATCCTCTCTTCTTCGGAAGCCCAGCTCTTTTCGACACCGGAAGGCAAAACTTCAAATATCGGGGACATTTTTCAACATTGCACGACAGACATGTCAAAATTCTCAGAAATAAGTAAACGTTAATTTATCATAAACATTATTGAAATCCATACTGCTTTCTTCTGCGATATTGTCGTGTGTGTGAATGAATTTGTGTGCAACATGCTCTCTATTACTCTTTTCAGCGCCGTTTCCAGTGCATATGTACACAGATGTCCGTTGGCCGCCAGAGTTGCTAGCAAGAACACCTGCACGATCGTCTCCCCCTCACACCTGCTCCTCATTAAAATCTGTGTCTGTCTCTGTGAGATATTCCATCGGACGGCAGCTGCCCCCTCGTGGCAAACACTCGCTTCTTCATACTCCATCCAGCTGGAAATTATCAGTTTAACTTTGGCTCTTGTGTTGAAGTGAAGCCCGTCTTAGTTGGTGACAATTCGAAAAATTTCTGCTTGTCATGCATTTATAAGTGCTGAGGTGGCCGCTGTTGTTTCATTGTTAATGGCGTGGCTCATCATTCGGTGAGCTAGAAAATTTCATGCTAACTTTTCGAGCGTCTGCAAAATTTTGTGCAAGAAAGATGTGGAACCCACTGGATCCCAATCACAACTGATCGCTTCAGCCGACTTTACTCGCATCTGTAGAAAGTGTGTGCCATGTCGGCAAGTGTTGTGATTTAAAAACAGGTGCAGTAAAGAAGTCAAGTGTTTAGGATAATATAATTTGAAACAGATGCTGCTCTTCATCTCACACTTGTACAACTACCCAGCTCAGTATACTCTGTCACACGTGCAAAATTTTCAAAGCTGGCCTATGTGGTCTAGACAAGTTAATGTGTCGGGTCTTTGATGCCTGGACTTTAGCGATCCTTGGTATGGAAGAATCCAAATATAATCTTTGATTTCAAATTGAGAGCCTTCAAAGTTCCCAAAAATTTCACAGTTTATTATTTATACATTTTTTCTGTAAGTAGCAAATATTCATTTATTTGATTTTGTACAGTGATTATATATAGTATAATATTTTATATTATGTTATATTATATTATATGATACTATATTATATTATATCATATTATACTGCATCATTTTATTTTATAATATAATCAATATTATATTTTACACTAGTACACTCAGCTTGTATAGATAAAAAATTCAGCAATAATTGTGAAAGCGGATCAATGAGAGCCTTATTTTAATATACGAGCATATATATTTTTTTTATTATTTATGATGAACTCGAAAGTTCGTTTAGCGAATATTATACGTGCAGCATGTTTGTGCAGCGAATATTAAACTTATCACATAACTGCCAAAAACCATAAGTATAAAATGCAGTGCTTACTGAATTTCTGACACACTGACGAGTGCAGTGATTTATCTGCTTAAATTCTCGACAATTATTGTTTTTAAATTCTTTAGGAGCTTACGTTGTTGACTTTTATTTTCAAATCTTTCTAATATGAAATCTACGCAAAACGATCATATTGTTTATTAAACCACATTTGTTATAGATAGCGAGTGCAAATAATGGCGTATTGCAAAATTCGAGCTGTCATCCCAAAATACGACTAAACTTATTCATTTTATCAGATGCGGTCAATGTTATTTTTGCTCACACGCTCAAAAATTTTGCGGAATATCACTGATGATGGTGAAATAAGTGATTTAGAATTAGTCAACTGATCATCAATTTTACACATAAGAAATTTGTTCAAGCGACCATCGATCTATTTCTATTCCAACGACATGTCACACAAAATGGCGTATGCCAGATGTCGGATAGCCACTATTCAGTTCGTGCGTTACTCATGCTAGCACAAAGGCCCAGTTACTAATTATCAAATCAACATCATTAATCTAACTTACATTTTAGATTTTCTCTATATTTATTCTGATGGGTAATTGCAAAATATTTATAAGATTAATATCATCGTTTTTGCCCCCATTTGCAACTTGTCAATTTTTTCAGCATGCCACGACCTGGGAAAGTCGCAAAGAGCACTTACTCGGCTCCGATCCAAAGGAAAGATCAGGCGAACATTCGAGAAATGACTGAAGCAGTTTTAGATTGCACGACCAGCAAGGCACAAACTCCTGAATCAAAACAGACTGGAACGCTTAAGCAAACAAACACCATAAAAGTTCTCCAAATAAACCCCAAAAGAATCCTTACAGGACCCAGAGCTTCAATACCGAATAAACTTGCAAAAACTTCAACTGATAGCGCGCCATTAAGCATAGAAAATGAATATAAAGTTCAAGTCAAGTCTGATTTGGATCGTTACGATTTGGCTAAGACGAAAGTTATTCCATACAACAAAGAGGAATCGCATCGCACCGATTACGAAAAAGTGGTGAAAATAACTCAGAGTAAATTGCTCATTGAAGATAAAACTGCAAGTGTCATCAAGCGGCCTGTTGGAGTCAGTAAACATTTGGAAGTTTTCGCAAAACGAACAATTTCGAGTGAACCTGATATTTCAGCAACTAGTAATCCTATTAAAGTCATCCGGGCTCCTGGCAATGTAAGCAAAGACGCGACTGCATCCAACGTAACTTGTTTCCAAATTTCTTCTTCAAAAACCCCTGCTATTGACAGAGAAAATAAAATTTACACAACCGTATTATCAGACAATCAGGCCTCTAGTTCTCAAAATTCAACAGAAACCGAAAAGAAACCAGTAGTGAAAACCGAACTACCGACTCCCTCGGAGTCAATCTCCAGTCACCTGCTGCCACAAACATCTTCGACTTCAGTCATTACTCACAACACGGCACTTCAGAACGAGAATTCCGCATCTGATCAAACATATGCACTTCGTTCGTCACCGTCGAATTCCGATTCCGGTGCCAAATCCCCAGTGGCGGATTTCAAAGGGTTCAAAACCTGCAACGTTTTCATGGGAGCTCCTAGTGCCTCGTCAGTAACCTTCAGCAATGTGTCATCTTTCATACAACGAAACGAGGCTCAGGAGTCACCACAAATCGTCCCTGTTGACTACAGTAGTCTAACAGCAAGATCGGAGGCAATAGAAGACAGATTATCAGAGACCAGTGGTTTGGAGAATGCCATGAATTCAAGTTCATCTTCCTTCTCCTCTACGCTAACTTGCAGTCACTTGGGCATAAAAATTGGGGATTATGAAGCTAACGTTTCCATCGGGAACGGCCACAGCGATGGAGGGAGTCTGGCTGACGGCGGAAGCAACATGTCGACTTCCGTTGATGGGTCATCAGCAAAGCTTCCGAGTATCGAATCGGCTTTCAGTCGAGTTGCAGATTCCTTCAGATACCCGAAAGATCCTGCACCTTCGTATGCGACTCTTAAGTAAGAAATTTAAGACTTTAGCAATAGATATTTTTGAAACATTAAACAAGTGCATTTCTATATGAATAATGAACCAATAAAATAATAATATTATGCATGCTCGTACATATTCGTTTATTTTATAAATCGGTTTATTTGCATTGTTTTTTTCCAAAAGGATTACTAGTTCTTCATCGAAATCTTAATTTTACGTACTAGTAATTTTCTTAGCTACTTTTCCTCGAAGCCTTACATGCATTTCAAATCATTATGTTGATACACATTGAGTCATTTGAGTCATTCAAAATTGAGTTAATTTACTTGTTAGCACTTCTTTATTATTTCATAATAAATTTCAATATTATTGAGTCAAATAAGTTGAGTCAAATTTCGACCCTTCAAGCATTGCCCCCAGGAGTTAACGTAGCCGCAATGCAGGGACCCGTTCTCTATACAAACGTGAATAAAATTTGGCTGTCGCATTGATTTATCACAACTTTCAGGCCGCTGGCTCTAGGCACTCCCCAACACTACGTTTCGTACGCGGAAGAAGAATTTCGAGACCGAGACGAAAGCTGCCAAGCTCACATGCGTGCCCTCTCATCGACCACAGATCCGCACTTGCAATCTTACGACACTTCGAACGGCGTGAGCCACAATTCTTTGCTGTATGGCTTCAACGGAACCGACATGAACATCACTGGTGGCTTGACTGTACGAAATGAAAATGAGTTAGCCTACCAAGTTCCGTCGTACCCCACTCATGATGGGTACTATCCCAGGCACGTGTGCATGAGGAAGCTGGATGAGTTACTTCCGTTATGTTTGTTTCATTCATTTGAACATAAATAAATCAGGTAGTTTCAGATTAATTTTTGGTCGATGAAATCTGAGTTGTGTTTCTAAATCTGCGATTTTTTTTGTTACTTAGCTACCATAACCGCTTCTATAAATTATTTAAGTAAATTGACAAATAATTAATACCGTTTCTACTACAGATTCCCAATGGATCTGGGAAGCCAAAACTACTGCAGCAACTACTCCCCTTCCTCCTTCACCCTTGCGGGCGCATATGCAACGGGTGAGTCGCAGGATCCCCACCAGGCCGTCTCCGCCTTCGTGTCCAAGCACAGCTCGAGTTCCGTGGTCACACGCAGAGCATCAGCAGCTTTCCAGGCGTCCCTTCCTTCAGGTGTCTCCAACTCATCGGCCGCTACGACGTCATCCGTTTCTACTTTGTCTTTATCTTCGCCTTGGGGCAAGAAAACAAATCCCAAAGGCGGACTTGGATCTCGAGGAGGAAAAGGAAAAAGTGCAAAGGTCCAAGAAAAACTCTCGCGTGACGGTAAGATTTTGGAATATAGAATTCACATCTTTTTTAACGTAATATTAAAAAACCTTTTTTAACAGACACAGAATGAATACTTTCTTAAATATGACATTGTTAAAATTTAAAAAATAAGAGACCTCATATTTTTGTGCGTTTAAATGGCGAAAGATCATTGAAAGGTTGAAAAGTTGTTTATTGTGAGTGTTAAATAACTGCATCACAGAGCAGATACTGCTTTCTGTGATGCCATTAATCAATTCCACCTCTCGAAAACAACGAATTTGTATTGATGATCCTACATGGAGCTGGAAATTTCGTGCTAAGTAATTGGCTACTGTAAAAATATGTTTCTTACGAAAACACTTGTTTATGATCAATGTCTGAGAAAGTTTTCCCGATCCCTAACTGTTGACAGAAGAGAATAAAATTATATAATGCATGAATGAGATGTTCACAATATACTCTGCCAGCAGAGTACAAGAAGTCAGCCTGCGATCGCGAACGCACGCGAATGCGCGACATGAACTACGCGTTCGACCAGCTGAGAGACCGCTTGCCTGTCTGCCGCCCGCCTGGCAAGAAGCCTTCTAAGATGGACAATATCAGGTAAAATTTGCTTGTGTAACCAAAGAATTGGGTGTATTTAATCAACAGCCTTCAGTTTACACTATCAATTAATAAAATTAGTGTCTGTTACAGCCTCAACGAAACCGACAATTGTTTCAATACGCGAATAAGCATATAGGTTGACAATGCTTTGAATATGTTTGCAGTGTAAATAAAACCTAAATCATCTAATTATTTATATTGTTGTTGAATTGGATCATAGTGACGTTTCTTAATAAATAAATGAATTTATTGATGTAAGTATGTAATTTTCATATTAGGTTGTGATTCTCAAGCTCTAAAACACTTTTTATTTTTCAGCGGAAGAGATAGATTTCCTTCCAAGCTGGAAACTTTGAGGTAAGCCATTCTCCCCATAATTTTAATTTTAGAATACTTTATTGCGTGAAAACATTATGATTTTTCTAATAAGATAGACAATAGCACAAGGAGCGCTATTTTACTATGGTGTACGTATGTTAAGCTCGATTACAGTCGATTTGCCTAGAAGGTTCCAGATGTAGCCAATGAATGAATGCCGTTTAGCATAATGTATACATTTTACGGTTATGCACGCACTTGAAGATGGAACATGCATTTCACGCTGTGTACTCATGAGACGTTGTTCATGGGAAATTTGACGGGTTGATCAATGAAGAGTCGTGACGCAGTCCAGGGCGAGTGTGCACAAGTGTTGAGCACATCTGTGCTGCCTTCCATCGAGCTGAGTAACCTCAGTAAAACAGGGGGAGTGAAGAGGAGAAAACCAACAAAATCGAAATATACTCTCTTTTGTCTCTTAAAAGTAGAGGAATTTTCTTTACAATGATCATCAATCTTTACTGCCGATTTCAGCGTAAAAGTTGTCTAGCTTATGTTCTATCATTCCTTTGCTTTTCGATTATACTTTAGCTTCAGATTCAAATTTGAACAAGTGTTCAACGGCTAGTTTACATTCCATAGTTAGCGTATAGGTACCAAGTGTTGTGTCGAAGATTTTCCTTTGGTTTTACACATGTCGAAAAGTGCAAGACGTAATTGGAAAAATAATTTGATTAAGTTAAAGAATTATTTGTTCCTCTAATGACCCGTGATAATTTCAATTCAAAATTATTCATATGTTTTAAATATTTTCTTAAAAATTCTGTATTATTCTACATCATTAGAAGGGAAATGATTGTAGAGAGTAATGTTTCCTCTGCCGTGTATTGCTGGAGGTATTGTATCATTCACACGCAAGACCGACTTCGCTCCACTCATGCGACCTGCGCTGCTACAGATGGGAATCGCACATTTTTACTTCTAAAATCATAGAAATGGTTTAGAATTAGTCATGATCTGCACGTTCAAATGGTTTTTATAGCTGTCATGATATTGTGTGTCTTCTTCATTGAAGGACACTTTCTGGGAGTATGAGTTGAAGTTTTTTCAGAGGAGTTCATGACTACAAAAATCGTTTCGTTCTAACCTTCGTTAGAAAAGAGCGTTCAGATTTTTCTAACCTATTTCTGTAATTTGTATCTCCCCTCACAAAGTGTCTTCTTCTTAACGGTCTGAATTATCTTCCGCTGAATACTTCCCCAAAAATTACGAGAAGTTACAAATGTCGTTAAAATTGCTTTGGCACATAATTCATTACGCTTCCTAAAAGTGGACAACAGTATCAATAGGACCAATGGAAGAAATTCAATAACAAAGTAGCTTCTAAAAGCTTTTAACTTAGAAATTATTCACTTCCTGATATTTATAGAGTTGATTGTGCTTGACCCCGGCTGCGATGTTGCTACACTGACCGCTAATTGCTAAACATCGAGCAGTTACACTAGTAACTAGGGTAAAAATATTTTTTCAACACCTTTAAATGATTCTGTGCTATTGGATTCCAAAGCTAAGAATATTTTTCAATATATCTTTGACGTGTTCATTATAGAAGTGATTTTTTATTCTGTTAAACGCTGCTTTCATTCAATAATCCTAATTTAAAGAAAAAAAACAAGTTTACGACACAGATATTCTTGTCTTGGACTCATAAACTTGAGCTACCTTTTCATTCTCGACATATTCAAGGCAGGTAATGAACCTAAAATGTCAACAGAGATGCGGCAAAGCAAACCTGAGGTATCGAACTCTCATACTTTGAATCCGTTTAAAAATCTGCAATCAATTCAATCAATTTTTTTCAGAATCTCGGAGGTAAAATAACCTAGAAAAAATGAAAATCCGACGATAAAAAACAATTCTTGAATTGTGTTCTTGGTTCTCAGAAAGCAATTTTTTAACCTCATTCCTTTTTTGGCGCCACAGATGGTGGAGCATTCCTGAATAGATTGTTGTCAAAAAACAGCAGTCGGCAATTTTTTTCCTCGTGTAGGGAACGCTCAAATTTAAATGAAATTCTGACTTATTTTTTATAATAACAAAAAACACTCTTTACCTTCATTTATCATTATTAAAAATTTTTTCTCATTAAATTCCACTATGGGTTCTTTTAATATTTGTCTTGCATCTGTTCAACGCCATTTTTATGTGCCTGAGGTTCGGTCTATTCTCTCATTAGTTACACGACAGTTGAGTCTGACAGTATTACTTTTATGAAAAAATCCTCTCATTAAATTATTTAATTGAACCTTTTTTATGCCTCGAATATTGTCAGTAATCACGATGGAATAGACACCCAACAGACATAACTTATCACCACCTGCCCCAGAGCGCCTCGCACGCGCACGCGTCTTGCAAGCCACGCCTTCCATAAACCAAAAAAAAAAACTCGTCGGCAGCTGCCAAATAATCTGCTGCATACTTCCTTCTAGCACTTAAGTCCCGTGTAGTTAGAGACCTCTACGAGCTAATAACAAGAACCATAGAGTTCAGAAAAAAACTTGTATTGCAGCAATTTTGGAGTGGCGCGTGCAAGACTCAAATAAGCTCCTCCCATGTTTCTATTTATAAATTGGCATCCCCTGTTAAATTTTGATCACTAACTTCTCATTTTGTGATGTATCTAACGCTATGAATTCAAAATTTATCCGATTTTATCGATTACAGACATGAAGTCTCTGAATTCATTTATCTATTTGGTTTGATACTTTTTTGCGACCACTGTTGTATACAAGTTTATACCAGATCTGTACTGCCTAATGTTTTTACTGCTTCCCATACGCTTGAGATTCACTGAAAAAGTATTAAAATGTATATAATTAAGTAGTTACCTGCCGTTTTGCATTTTTGTTCAACATTCTCAATTTTTCTCGTTTGAGAATTTCTAAACGACAACAATTTTAATTGCACATTTTTTACACGACGAACCACGGAAATACTCTTCCGGTATTGGCTTCTTCAACCATTCACGCTCACCGTCGTTAATACTTCCTTTGTTCTTACCAAAGTTAATCGTTTCCAGAAAATTTATATTATTATAGTAATAAAAGAATACCAATTTATTGCAGGGCATTTAATCCTCTGATATTTCAATGATAACATAAATGAATAATTATCTACCCAAGCCATCTTCCCTAAAGTCAATGACAAGCGACAAAGCTCACCATCATACATTTCAGTGTAATGATCATTGGATTAATGTGCAATGTAACTTACATAAACTTCATGGAATCCCTAGGTTAACATTAAGCCAGAAAGTTGATATATAATTAAATAATAATAATTGTTCCTAATTAATAATTCTAGGTTGGCCATTCGTTACATCCGCCATCTAGCGAACACGTTGGCTGTGCCGCAGGGCGCTTGCTACGCTAACTACGACCCCCCTCCCTACAACGTCACTGCGATGCCGCCCCCACTCCGGTACTGACTACCTCAATTTTATACTTTGTTCTAAGTGATGGCCTGCTGTTGTTATTATAAAATCGTTTATTGTCCTGTGAGTCTGCCTTGCACTTCGTCAATTAGAAATAACAAGTAAATAATTCAGTTATTTGTCCCTCCGGCAATCTGTTGTCAAAATAAAATCATTTGTTTCCTGTAAGCCTATCCTGGTTAACCTCTTGGTTAATAAAAAAACAACACGCAAATAATCGGGAATTCAATAGCCTCTTACTAACTTATTTTCCATGAATAAAACAGCTGATATTTGTTTGATAAATTTTTCTCCAGTTACTACGCGAGTTGCTCGTCCAGCAGTCCAGGCCTGTACGGCCACCCTATGACAGGATCCAGCTCGTCTCTGTCACCCCAGATGGATTCTCTGGACTACTCCTCCAGCCATCAGTACGTCCCTCAGGGCATGACGTCTGTCATGGAGTATGGCAGAGACCCTTTTTGGCATGGCGACATTTCTGCCCAGCCTGACTACTCTTTCTAAAATTCCTAGTCGCTAAAAGTCTCATAAAATATTTATTTTTATCACTCAACTATCGCTATGGCATTATATTTTACTCATCAGCTTCAGCGCACGAAAATTTCGCTAAAGCCATCCACTTGTCATCAGCCACACAAAATTAAAGCCCTTCAACTTAAAATTGAAAAGTGAATAGTCGCTCATCGGCCGTTTCCGTACGACGAAAACCTACTTTTTTACTTAAAATTACTTTGATCAGCTGATAGATTATTTTGGAGCTCAGTTTAGCGAAAGCTTGAGACTGGAGGAGAAATCTGAACTTCTTATGTGTAATTTCAACTCTTTCACAATGGTCCGACTGGAAATTTGCATCGCGAAAACATTATCTCAAATTCGAAGTTTGTGAAACTATTGTTTTATTTACTCATTCTGTAATGGAATGACACAAGAAACTATGGCAGTAAGTTACGCTCGTATAAAAATTTAATTACAACCTTGAACATTTTTCGTATTAATTGATTTCTCTTTCCATTACACGGGCTTTAATGCTATACCCTTTAAGTGGTCTTTACAGTATTATTGACTCGATCTAATGGGAGTATCCCATTCTAGTCTATACCTACACTAATTGTATACTCTGAATATAGATTTTGGTAATATTCACTAAGAGACTAGTCATTGTTAACGTAGCAGTTAGTAGATGAAGAGGTAAATTATTGTAGCTTCAAAACATTACACTTATTTACTACTCTTATTTCCATCGATCAAGCAGTCATGAACTACACCTAAAATCCATGTGTATTTCTGGTCATTGCCTTGTAAGTTTAGTAATATGGTCTTTTTTTTTTTGGCTGAACATTTTAATGATTATTAGGAAATATTGATCTGAAATTCTCTACCGATTGAGTATTATTTATGAAAGGACAGTTTTCATTCAAGTGTTCGTAATTTTATCTACACTACCAGCACGTTGCGGCTTCATATAAACTTGATTAAAGTATGATTTTCGATCGAAAATGTGCATTTTAGCTTTGAAATTATTGAAATACTGCTTGCTAGCATCACTAAACTTGTATGCATGAATAGAAGTAACACGCACGGCAATGTATTCTCTTTTGCATGCGTTATGAGAACTGAATTTACTTTCTCACTTGGATACACTGTATACGATTAGTCATAATTAAATTGAATTAACTTACACTAAGCCTCGCACTTTGATTGCTGAAAAGAAATATTTGTATGAAATAATAAAATGCATCCATGACACCAATTTTAGTATATTCGCCCAAATGAAATCTGAATAAACGATACACTAGAACGATACAATAGATCCGATTCCATTCGTGGAAAGATCAAATTTTCTTTAGTGATTTAAATTCCATAAATTAGGTAAGTTTGTTCTTTCAAAACATCGTCCTCGTGTAATTTTCTTCACTGAACGTGTTTTTTGCAACTCATGGATTTAAAGATATACACGATAAAGGTAATAAATGAACATGACAGTTGTTTTTAAGTGAACACATTTACTTGTTTAGCTTCACCTCGCCATTGATTGCTTGGATATGTGTAAAGTTATTCCTACAAAATCCGGTGGTAAAAGAAGTTGAAATTCTATGCGTAGCTACTGTATATCTGCACTATTGGCTGAAGTCGAACAAACATTAACAAAATGTTTTCTAAAAATCTGGTCTTCTTCAGTACATAGCATGTTTTTATGCAATTTTTATTTTCCTTGCTTATAGCGGCGCTCGCATCCAACTGATCTAAGTCATAGCATCGCGTGGCCCAAGTTTGTTTACTCGTCAATGATTTATGTGATAAGAAAATTATATCCATTTAAGAACCTCACATGTGAACAATACATGATGATGTTTCTATTAGCTTTATCTCTGCAGTAGCCAGTAGTGCATCTCTACTTTATATGGTGATTCAAAAGACTTCACGTCAAATAAATTTATTATTAAACTATGTTGCTGAAATTTGGGAGTTTCTTAGCAGCAAAATTTTCACATAAACGAGTAAGTCATTAAAATAATTTTTATATCGAAAAGTGGCTCAGTGGATGCTTATTTCTATTTACAAACTAAATAATCATAATTTTATTAGAGATCACTCATGCTATAATTCAGATTATACCGACGAGATTGTTCAGCGAGTTGTGAAATCTAGCGTCAACATAATTTTTGAAACAAGACCTTCTCTTTCGCACGATGGCTCATCTACGAGTAAATGGCTTCCTCGTGCAGACTTCTTCCCTGCAAGCTGCCGGTTCACCCGGCACGCAAATAAAGTAGATATTTCGCTTCCTACTATTTTTCTCATCAGTAACTGTGGTTCAACTAAAAGTTCTTGGCTGTCATAAAAATAGCGATCGTAAGCAAAAACTTCAAGAAGATTAGTTATGCAATATCTTGGATATTTATTTATGTTTTAGTACAGCTTAAATCAGCACAATACGCCAATAGAAATGTGCTTCTATTGGTGAGTGATTCTCAGCAAATCTATTCTGTCTGTATACATATAATAAATTTACCCTTCAGTCTTTATTTGTTTGACGTAGTGAGATAAGCAGGCGATGCCGATTTCCTAATCGTACTTAAATCTTCAATTAGAATACTTGGCATAATTAAAGAAATATCAGAACTGTAGAAACACGATGGTCTATAAGAAAACTTTCATTCGCGTAACACAGTCGCGGAAAAGTGACGTGTCAAAGGTGATCTTCTCGCCTTCTTCAATATTTTTATTTCAGTAGAAACCAAAGACAGCCTACATGTTACATCAAAGTCGCCCTTGTGCTCATTACATCGACCTCGTGCAATTTCAGCTGCAAATTGCGTTTTAATGCTTATCTTTTGGGTTTTTGTATTGTGTAATGTTGGACGAATTTCATTATTTTTCAACGCATGTTGGAAGGTGATTGTACGTGTATGCGAATTACTTGATCAATTTGCTTGTATTTCGTTTCGTTCGTATGGACAGAAACATGTTGCATATCCTTTATGATGGAACTAAGGTGAGCCAAAGAAGATAAAAATCCTCTCGTGTAAATTTAAATGAGTACACACGTGAATCCCCAGCAAAAACTATTGAATTCTCGTTGGTCTTTCCAAATGTTCCCATTAATTTTCAATCACGTCCCATGAAGAGCAAAAAATTGTGTGATTAGCCGGGAAGTTGTCCAACATTCTCTTCTTTCGCTCAAATAATAGTGAAAATGGGTATGCAAACTTGTCTTCTTTAAAGCTCATGCATAACATAGATTTACTGTGCAAATCGAGGGGTTGAATTTAACTTACTCTAACCTAGGACAGGTTAGGCTTATTTCTCCAGAACTTTTACGGCTCGTGAATTTTCAGAATTTCTATCCGCCTAACTGATATGAAATGAAGGTGTATTCATTTTATTCACCGGTTATTAGGAAATATCCGAGTTAAGATTGTCAAGAAAGAAAGATAGTGGTTTGTAGCTTTTCGAAGTCACTTTTCAGTCGCAGTGCGCAGATTTTATACGTATTCCTACCTAGAGCCATTTATTGTTATTTGAATCTCGATCTTAATTGGAGTTATCTAATTAAGCCTCCATTTTCAGAAATTCTCACTGTATTCTTAACAAAATTGTGCCAAGTATGGACAATCAGGTGATATACCCCATGAGTTATGTCTTGAATTTGTGCGAATATTTTATGGAAGGTGCGTGTTTAAAGTCATGAGACCAAATTCGGGAAAGTAATCACGTAAATGAAAGTACAATTCTGATTACAAGTTTTCCGGTCATGAAAAGGAGTTTTGGAGGCCTTTTTCCGAAATACTTTGCCAACATCGCGTTGAAGGTGTTCAGAACTCAAACTATCGCCAAAAACTGTACAAATTAGGGAGAGGGAGATGGAAAAATCTTAAAAATCTTAACAAGCCACAACAGCACTGCCCGAGTTGTGAAGCGCTGCGTTAGCGTTCAGGTCCAAGCAGTCGTCGAACAAGTGAGGAAACTTCCGATTGGCAGCAATGATTGTTCTCACTCGGTTAACCTTTCCCTTAAATCTGCTCTGTATTCTCAATTGGACAGTACTTCTAGCTACTGCACGCTGGAATTTCGTCGGTTTCTTTGAGATGGTTTTAACAAGTTGTCCCCAACCCGAGGTAAGGTGTTGCATGCGTACCCGGTGCCTGTGCTCGTAGAAGGGCTCTCTGCCTGTGTTCACCTATGTGATTGCACAACAGCAGCTCTGGACAGGCTGTGCCGTCCGAACACGTGCGGGATCATACCCAGCATCACCAGTTCAGACTTTCCCCAGCAGGTCCATTCATAATTTTATGGGATATCACTCCTTATGGGAGCGATTGAGTGACACTCTTTTTTAGCTACGACCAGGTCCACGGTTGAGGCTACACTTCAAAGAGAAGACGAACCACGTGGGAGCTAGTAGGTAGAAAAGGACTGATTCGTCTTGATGAGTTAGTTAGTTTAGTTGCCACATGTTTACTAGCGCTTCAGCTATTTAGCTATCTCGCACCGACAGTGAAGATTAACATCACCAAAGAGGTGGAAGGTCTCAATTATCAAAAGTTTCTTAAGTCAAAAATCATTCATCACCCACAAGGGGCGGAAGGTCTCAATTGTCCAGCCCGCTAAAGCTGGCTGGAAAGAAGCAGCGTTAGCATCTCAAAGAGACGAAGTGACTTGAGGGACAGGTGAAAAGAAACAGAAACGAAGACACTCGAACAAGAGGTCGCTTACACGGGACGTCGGCCGCCCACACGAGAGAAACAGAGAAGGGAAATGCAAGAAATCCTACCAACATAATAACTTAATGTAAGGAATCCTACCTACATGAAAACTTAACCCTACAACTGGGACCCGTCGCAGTCAGACACCGCGAGCTTAGCGGTTGGGGCGCTCAGGAACAATCCCCCAGGAGCTCGTCGTTATGAAGAGGATTGGTTCTTTTACCTCCGTTGGACTGGCTGTCTTGTCGCGTAAGTAAATATTTTACTATAATTTTAGCATTGCTTATTTTAGTTTTGATTCACACCCGTTAGTATACTTAACCCAAGTGCTAATGTGGATTCAGAACTCGAAAAAATGCTGCAGTTCTGAAATCTTCCACTAAATGTTTTAAAGGAAATTACAGAGCGCAAATGGTTTACGGTCAAAAATCAACTTGGCGATCAATACTTTAACATTTCGTTTCATAAAAAAATTATGTGACTAAGATGCATAAACTTCAGACTAAATCCAGTCATCTGAACCACCAAATAAACCATTGCAGGCCCAGTACCATTTTGTTTTACGAACGTTGTTCAGGTTAAAGCTAGTTAGCATGACAGATCCGGAGATCCGCGAGTGACACGCATGCGTCAGCGACGCGAACTTATACCTAAGTAATGGTGTATACCTAAGTAATGGTGTTCATTATCTGATGACTGAGAACTGGATTTTATTTGCAAGAAATTGAACATTGGGCTTAAGTCAAACAAACTTGTGAGGCTCTATTGGACTTGAAGTACTATTTCCTTTTCGTTCTGTTGCCTTTTTCATTCGCAAAATCCGAATTTTTTTATCTAATTCAAATAGCCTCTTGCTTAGAGTTAGTTTATTGCAGATCCTCAAAATAAGATTCGAAACTTGATAATTTTTTATTAAATCAGGATCATTTTGTTTGCATGTGTTGCATATCTTCATAATTTTTACAGTGTTTGTAGCTGAATAAGAGTATATCATAGGGAATTTCTTGAATATTTCATTAGGTTGATATTTTTGTTCTGAACGGAAATAATGTCATTCGATTTTGAAATTAAATTCACCCCTGCGGCGAGATAAAACGTTTACATAAAATTTATGTATTCAAATTTATCTATTCTTCTCATGTCACAACTTATTAATTTCACGGCTCGTTTTTTTGTCACTTAAATTAAGAATTTATTTGTACCCATCCATTCACAATGACTGTACAGGTGTTGAAGTTATGATAAACCAAATTCTATCAAAACCTCTTGAGTTCGACTTGGTCAACTGCATGAAGAGAAGTCAATTTTTACTTTTTAGCGCATTTTCTCATTTATGTAAAAATGCACTATTGTGCTCGCCATGTCCGTCTGTCTGTCTGTCCGTCCGTGACCTCAAGTTTTCGTCGACGAGAAAATGCGCTCTCTGTCACTCACTGCAGTGGGTACTGAGTTATATTTTTTTAACATTGTAGCTCGTTATATTAGTTACTATCGTCAATGTTCCCCATTGTTATTGATAATTTATATTTTATATGATACTCTTTGTAGCAGTAATTATTGATCAAAGGTGCATCCATTTACTTAAACACGAATTTAAATCAAGTTTCAGCACATTTTATATACGAAGCGTCACACATTTTTTAAATGTAACCGCAAGGTGAATAAAAAATCTTATGATTTTATGTTCATTCTAGGAATCAATGACATAACAAATTGCTGCAAAAATAAATAATTACACATAGAAATTCGACTACTTTAATCCAATTTCAAATCTTCCTAATAAATTTACCGCAGCAAGCATTGACGTAAACAAATGTTTCTTTGGGGTATTACTTGGAATTTCAAACGTGTGATAAGCTTCCGTCTTTAGCTTAGATATACGAACGGTTTCCTTTCAATTTTCTCCGGTGACGGACGTGTGCCGCCATAATTATGAAAATTGTGGTTAATCAGGAAGACCCATTCTAAAAAACTTTACCGTTGTTATGGATTTTGATTAGTAGCATTATTTACGAGTTTAAACATTGTTAAGTGTTCAAATCTGAGCTGGTTTTAGAATGAAGGCGATAGGTTAAGTAAGAGATGAACTCTGATAAGAGATAAATTACAGATGGGTGAACTCTAATGGTTATTTCACTTGGTTTTCGGTTACAAATTAATTATCTTAGACAATTTCTGTATTATTTGGAGAAACGTTGACATTCATTCAGTGCATTTCATGCGAACCCATCCATTGAATGTTGTATTAGTTGTCCGCTGAATGATGTAGATAAAAGCGAGATGAAGTCGTTTACATGCAATTTTGTTGGCAAATGTAATGTAATATTATTTTTAAGAATGTCCCTATGTGTCATCACCTTAGTCGATATCAGCACTAGGCCAATAGAAAAGAGATTGTTTGCTCGTAACACGCGTGGTCAACGTAGCGCACTTTGCCCCGATTCGTTGGATCGTTTGGTGGTCACGGACTTAAGTTCAGCTGTAATATATAATTATTGAAGTTATAAAGCTAATGTATCCAAAATGTATATATTGAGGGTATAGTAGGAACAAAATGTATGTCAGTTTTAATGTGAGGTTGGCGGGCTGATGAATTGGGGCCACGTTCACAATTGACCAACATGAGTGCACATGCCAACCAATACAATTAAGGCCTCAACGATTGCCATTACGAATGCAAGAAGCAATCAAGCATGTGATTAATTTCACTGATAAATATCACTCGTCTCATCGGCGCCAAAAATCTTGTACCAATCAAAAATGATTACCTCTAGTGAAGCATATTTTTAGCTGAAAAGTTTCATTTATTCAAGTCAGGAGAATTTTGAAACGATTGCCAACAGTATCACGAATAAAAAAAAATAGCTTGATCACTTGATCTGTTAAGAGTTGAGGTCTGTAGAGAAATTTTACGAATGGAAGAAACTATTTCCAATAGTGTCTTCCATTCCTGAAGTATTAAATCTCAATAAATATTTTAAAGCTTTCATGTCATTCAAACACGCAGGGCGCCCGTGAAAACCGTGCGATGAGCCGTGAAATGTTGCCAGACTCGTCGAACTCTTGTGAATTTTACGTCTCAATATTGGAAGCTACCTCGAGCAGTCCTCCACTGGTTTTCTTGGTCAAGCATAACCAAGAATTTCCGTCATCATCGATTTATACTTCAAATTCATCATTGGAAAATTTTGGTAAGCATTGAATGAAAATTAAATTTTTGCTTCACCTTAACTTGATTCTCTTATTTGCACATAAAATGCGATAATAAATCTTTTTCGTCGCCTGGAGTCTAAAATCTATACAAGACAAGTTCCCTTATTTTCTTCACGCAGATGGCTTTTCCCTCAACAAAAGAAATGAAGCAGCTTCAGACGAAAAAACTAATCCTGCAGGTACAACTCAATCTCAGAGTAATGTTACGATTCACTCTTCGAATTCCGGTGTCCAAAACCCTTTTTCCAATAATCTAAATACAGAAATGCATGCAAATAGTATTTCATCCAAAAATTTTGTGATTCCAAAACCTTGTCTGAAAGGCAACAATGGATATTATCAGTTAAATTCAAAATCAAGCTCCGTCTGTGATGCTAAAGACACGCCGACAGCAACAAAAACGTCGCAGCGGCTTATTTCTCTGCCCAGGACAAATGGGATACATTTTAAGATTGCACAAACGAGTTCTTCTACTACAAACTCTCTTCCTATGACAAAAATGGCTGCTTCAGCCTTCCAAAATTATTTACCAGTCCAACAAAATGGGCAGGCGCTCGACTCTTCTGGAAATTTTACGGAAACAACTCGGAGTTCAACCGATGCTGAAGATGTCAATATAACGAAATTATTTATTGAAAATACAAGTCCTATTCACGGCGAAGAGTTGACCACAGTTACTAGAATTAGCAATCTAAAACCGAAAAACTCCTACTTGAAAGCGAAAGAAATTAAATGCTTGTCAAAAAAATTTCTAAACGATGATCGTAAAAAGGCTTCTGTTGTCCATCGAGATCATTATTTTCATTCAAGTGGGAGATTCCAAACTAATTTCATCAGTGCCTCGTGTGACGCTTCAAAAACGCAGAAAAAAACGAGGCCGGGGCTTCACTGTTGCCATTTCTGTCCCTTCAAAGCAATTAATGAGTCTATTATGAGACAACACAGCTTCTTGCATTCTGTTGATCATCCTACCAGAGAACCGGAACCTAGAGAACGAGCAAATTCCTTACCCAAATCACATGCTGCTGTTCTAAAATCGGCGAGTCCTCCTCCTTCCAATAAAGTTCTATCAAAGTTGACAGGGCGTGAAAATTTTTCGAGTATTTCCCAAAGCACACAAATGAAGGCACCTAATTTGAAGCGAAAATTTATCGAGCAGAACATTGGGGTGTTAATGAATCCTGAAGCACCTCTGTCTTCAATCGCAGGAAACCAAATGAAGATGAAGACATCTGAAGAGCCATCGGCGCATCGCAGTGCGACTGCGATGATTGGAAGAGCCGTGTCTTTAGCTCGCTCATCTTCTAGTCGTTTAGCAGCTGTACTAAATGAAGAAAGCAAACAATTCATAACATACAAGCAAGCATATTTAAATTCTCACGCCGACCACCCTGTATCCTTTTCTACCAGTCGTTCGCACAAGAAAGCCTCTGAACCAGAAGAAAGCACACGGTTGATGAATGATCCAACTGCAGATTGCTCTTCAATAACTGGAAAAATTCCTGGAAATCGAGCATTTAACAGCGAAATAACTCCAATTACTAAATTTAGAACCAAGATCAATAATAGAGTTCTGAAGAAATCTACAAATACTGGAAAAATTTACGAGCACATCCAAGCCCAACAAACAGAACAACAGGTCCGTCATACCTCTGGAGAAGATAAGCAAGCTCCTTCAATTATAGATTCCATCCCCGACCTCACGTCTGATCTTCAGGAGTCGATACATAGAAAAGAGTCTGTTTTTCCTTCTCGGATACCATACAAAAAGTATGCAAAGCCCTTCACATGTTCTCTTTGTACGTTTTCAGCAACAAAGAACAAAGAAATCTGTTATCACTCGACACATGACCAAACACAAGGTCAAAGTCACTCGTAGAAAGCGAGCTGCTAACAAAATCGTCTGAGTTGTGAATTTGAATAACATTATCTTGTTGTCTTGAAATTACTTTTGTTTGTTTGATCATTGCAGCTTTTTGACGCTTTGTGTTCGTTGGTTTACCTCATTTCTTTTGATCATGCACGCTTCGACGCCAGATAAAAGTATTATTCTTATAAAGTAGGCATTATAATCATAGGTGCTGCATCACGTTTCCATTCATTCTTCGGAGGATCCAATCGAAAGTATTTCTAATGCAAGACATTTATATTGTATATCCAGATAATGCTGTATCTAATATTTACATGTATACGCGTAGTACAGCATGGCAGATTTCTGGCTCATGTCCGCTTGTATTTTATATTACTGTCAAAATACAAAAAGGAAACTTCTTCAGATCGATTAAAAAATTAGTACCTTATAGTATTTCCTTGAGTTTACAACGGCAGCTATGTTGTCCCTGAATTTGATGAATTCAAATATATTAAACTTGTTTATATATGGATTCTGCAAACCAAATTTTCATTTACGTACATGAAATTGTTTTGTTATAACTAATAATTTGATAAGTCAGGCATGGCAACGCATGAAATGGAACACGGAAATAACCCTTAAATCAGGCATCGGTTTATTTATTTATTTCGGATTCATATTAATCTCAATTTAAGCCCAGTTGTGTGGCAGGAATATCAATGAATTTTATTTCAATTGATAATTTTTTCTTTTATCAAGTTTTTTACTTAAATGAGAGTAGTTAATACAATAGTGTCCTATTCTAGGGCACTACCAATATATAATATTCGACAGGATTTCACAATTAATGGAGTTTGAAGTAACTCACTTTTATTGTGAGTACTAATCCACTCAATCATTTTTTTATCATTAAATCACTGGAATTAATGCTAGACAATTAAAATTGGCATATATTGTTTGTTTGGATTAATAAGTCTACGGACATGCTCCTGAATTTAATAAGCTCAACGCTGAAATTTGGCTTTTGACACGATGCGCCAGAATTCGGGGCTCCACAAGAAGTTAATAAATCATAAAGTAATTCTTCTGATAATCAATAAAAGTCCTTACAATACAAAGTTCTCATAAATAAATAGCGAGTCCTCCTAAATAAATAAGCTGGAGATGCGACAACTTCTTTTCTGAATTCCTCGGCGAACTAATCCATGTTTATACTAATAATAATAAAAATAATAATAATAATAATAGCGGTTTCGGCGTTTAGTAGGCCGTAGGCCTGTCGCCGATTCTTAACATCGCAGAACATTCACAGCATTTTGCGGTCTCGAACTCGCAACTCACTGCTACAATCCTGGCACTCTGAACTGTAACCACTTTTCAACCCTGCCCTTATTGTTTGGCTCAAAGTTAACCCAAAAATCATTCGTATTGTACGATATACGTTTGCTGCAAGATGGACTTTATTTGGATCATTAAAGATTGAATTTTAATTCATCGCTGGATTCTCTCACTCCTCTAAATAATACTAAATTTCGAAAATGGCATCGTATACAAAATATAAGATCAGCTCCACTTCAAATAGAAGGTAGTCGGGAGTAGTGTGTGGTGAAGGAGTCGCGGTGCTCGTGTGCTACGTGCATGTCAAGCTCTGTCGAGATTGGACTCTCGTCCTCAATCGCTGCTCTGAACATACGACGCAACCGCAACGAAAAAGGCTCGCTGCTCCCGTTGTTCCTGTACAAATAAGAATATTTTTAAATGTGACGAGACAATTGCAACTTGAACATATTGTATTACTCCCAACCTAAATGTCATACGTTAGCCTTCTTATGCACGCACGACAACGTTATAACTTTTATAGTTTTGACAGCAGAAATGACAATTATCATAGCGTCAACAGCCCTGCGGCGCAAAAATATGTTCGGCAGGAACAAGATTAAATTTGAGGTACTTCTACCTATGACAGAATAATGAAAAGGCTGTATGCATTAATGCGCCGTATAAAAATGCAATTGCACATTTTGGAGAAGGTGATGTCACGAATGACGGTTTCGAAACAAACGGTTCACACACAAAGTATCATTTTGACTACTGTATTTAACAATTTGGAGGCTGCGAGCAATTAAACAAAACGATAAATTGACATTCCTGTTTATAGTCGCCGCATTACGACTGGAGCTTAAAAAATCATTCAGTAAAAATTACTTAGATGTTGCATAGAACAGCGTTTTGTCTTCACCTGACGACGACGGCCAAAGAAATTGCAATGAGAACCACCACCAATGCCAGGAAGATGGACGCTCCAGCGGTTGCCCATTTGATCCACGGCTGGACCTCCGGAACTCCTGGAGAATCTGGCGACAGTTGAGCGTCGGTGACTGAAGCTTTGACGGCTTCAGATACAACTTTGTGAGGACCTTCTGTACTTCTCGGGGTCGAAACGCTCAAAGGAGTAGTCAAGATTGGTGTAGGTTGCTGAGAGTCTGTTTTAGCAGGTTCAGAAGTCTTAGATTCTTCTCGGTTGATCTTGAGTTGGACATGTTTTTCGAGAATTAGAGGAGCTCCAAACAGTGTGACGTTTATTAGATCCAATGATCCAGAAGACAGATCAATGGAATCTATATACCCCTTTTCAATAATGACGTTTTTTAGAGAAAGTCGACCACCAACCCCGAAAGTTATGGCTTTGACATCTAGATCCTTGATAGTTACATTCTCAAATATTAAATCTCCATCAACGTAGATTCCCGGATATGATACTCTATCAATTTTTGTATTGATTATCGACCCAAATTTTAAGACTTGAATGGACGTGACGGATCCAATCGACGAATCGTTCATTGTCAGCGATCGATAACAGATTAGCATATCAACGGAAGAAATGTTTGCATTCAAGACTTCCGTAGTCATAGGAGATGCTGTCAGAGAGTGCACTATTGATCGATTAATAACTAATTGATCTAGTGGAAAAATCGCTTCAATTTCTCCCACCATGCTGTCCAGTGTCTGGATCGTAACGGGTTCATTAACAATGTTCGCGACGCTAGAGTTGGAAATTTTGAGCTGATAGTGACAGTGATGAGCGACGTAATCCATCGTGGCATTTCTCACGTTATCCAGGTCTATCTGAAAACAGTAAAAATAAGTCAGTTCTCATATATCTATTCACTGCGAATGAGTTTTAAATTTACATCAACTTATTTGTTCAGGCTTTTCTACACGAAATTACTCACCGTATAGGTGCAGATGCTCGCAAGTCTGAGAAACTTGGCGCCTATGATGTACACTGAAGTCGGGAAAGGCTTTGGTTTAAGGTCGACCGCAACCTCCACTTCTTCCTGCACCCTCACAATATCAATTACATTTTATGCATCAGTATACCCTTTAATTTATCAATCATATATTTTTCGAACTTAATATAGTTACCACTCTACTTTAACTGCCGAAAGAACTGACATCACTGTTCTGTCACCATATCAGTAGTTTTTTTTTAACTTAGACGTTTAATTTCATTAACTTGTAAACTGAACTTTGATTTTCCCTTCTTTCGCTAATTCTTAATAAGGGCTGCGTGTAGAGGAAATAGAATGAAATATTTCATTTCAGCAAATTTAAATTTAGCAATTCATTTCAGAAGACATTATTTTTAAGTGTTTATCATGGAGCAAATCAAATGGAAAGAAGGCAAGCGGATGACGCTCATCAACACAGAATTGAATTCTGATTCGTTAGTAAGTGCGTTGCACGATACAAACGTATAAATTTAATGCAGGCCTCGCTAAACGATATCGCGGGGTTTACCTCAACATCTGTGTAGTTGCAGATTAAGGGTTGATCGAAACGAAATGCCGGTGAAAACATAAATCGCTTTTGTTCACAGTGCAGCTTATTCTTGCCAACCAGCAGCACGTTTTCTTTCTGGAGCGGCTGTCTGATAGTGATGAAGTGTTCTATATCATCACTCTGCCAATTCACCTGCAAATTTAAATTATAACTTTAGGTTGATATATGTCATTAAAGCCTTTAACGTGATTTTTCGTATTGCATGTTGTTTTCAGCGTAGCTCCTCGGTCAAATTCAGTCTCAAGACATGCTCGTATATGTTGAATGAGCGAATTTATTTTTATTTGAGCTGATACTTGGTACATCTCACGAGACTTGATTGCTTTCTATTATCACAGTTTCGCAAAATTGATAGAAATTTGTGCATTCAACTGATTTTGATAAATTTCGGAGTCGTCATAAGTTTAAAAAACTATTTTGAGAATTTTATTGATAAAACTTCGTAATTTGTTTTTAACGTTGTAATGCCTAAAATATCGTCATTCTAATTACTGAGGTAGCTCTAATCTGGAATGAGCTAAGTCGTTCTTGAAAAATTCATTCACACTTGATAATGTATATATATATATTATCAAGTATAGGAATGTGTATTATGCATATCGAAACCGTTGGAAGTCTAGTAGCTATCTCAAACTATCGTTAGTCCTGAAAAGATTCGGTCAAATGACACGATTTTAGATCTTCTGTGAACAAGTCACGAAAAGGAAAAGAATCGGCGGCAGGCCACATCAGGCCTACACTGCAGCGCCGAGATCAATATATTATGTTATGTTATATTATGTTATGTTATGTTATGTTATGTTATGTTATGTTATGTTATGTTATGTTATGTTATGTTATGTTATGTTATGTTATGTTACGTTATACATAAAAATAGTATAATAAACACATTCGCATACTGTTATACATAACACGCATTGCATGATAACCATAGGAAGGGATATTCCATAGAAAATGAAACTCAACTTCACGTTTTTCACGAAGTACCAACCTGTTTCCTGTCGACGACTGAAACGAAATGCCAGACTTTCTTGGGCCAAACATTAACGAGCTCCAGACTGCCTCCTTCAGCCACGTAGATTGGCAAATACTCATAGTCCTCGAAAGTAACATTACTTAAACTTAGGTTCCCGGAGACGGTGATGCTATGGATGCTCAGTTGTTTGAATATGCAGTTGAAGATCTTCGCGTCGCCCAGAATGTGGAGAGTTGAGATCTGGATTAGAATGAAAAATAAATATGAACGATGATAGGAGTGGCTTCAAATCATGAACCATTGCGAAATATTTCCATGTATATTATATTCATGAATTGTGATTGCTGAATACACTATAATTGAATGAAGTGACATTAAAATTCACCGATTGTAAACATACGTTGCCAAAGACCGTAAAATTCGCAAGGAGAGAGCCATCTATGTTTGCATTTAATATGCTGATCTCCGAATTGCTGAATTCCGCCTCCTCAGAAACGTTCAGTCGCCTGACTTGCAATGCCGAGTTTTGCGACGTCACTCTTTCTATCGTGCCCGCGTGTATTTGCGTGAGTTTTGAGTCGAGAGCCGTTAGTTGCCGTAGATTTCCAGCTTGAACTATTCCGAACGTTGAATTATAGCTTGTCAGAGAACCACCAGCATCAAATGAACTTTCGTTTTTCAATAATTCTTTTGTCAGTTCAGTGTAAATGGCGTGTGAATTGTAAACGATGACGTCCAAGGCACTTGCTCCAACGATGTGCAATTCCATTGAATTACTGATATTGTATTGCTTGACGGTCATTTGATCGGTCGGAGTCAGAGTCACCGTCTGAAAGAAGCGCAAGTTGTGAATAAAAATTACAATTGAACGTATAGGAATAAATGAACATCCTTTATGATCTAGATCAGAGATGCCATTGTCAAGACGAGAAGCTTCTTCACAGTCATTTTAAGCGTGAATGTTTTCTAACTTAACACTTTGGCCGCGATTGCTGATTTGGCCCGTATGCCGTACGGGCGATAGGTTCAAACTTGTATATCTTCAGTTACCCGGCAGATAGCAAGGAGAAAAGTTGTGTGCAGCTCTGCAGGGGTATGTTCTGTCATTGTGTCACGTAAAATTTGTGGCCGCATTTGGTGCACATCGCTCAGGGTTGAATTGAAAGAGTAATAAGATTTTAGAAAAATATGTATTTTTCATATGAATGTACCACATGTGTACACATCGCGATTCTGAGAAGTACAGCGTGTACATATATGGCGCACATCGCGGCCAACGTGTTAATAGTTTCAGAAAATAGAATTTTTTAATTGAAATGAATGATTCGTTTCAAAATAAACTCGTACCAGCTGTAACTTCCAATTTCACATTAAATTAATTTAAGAATTCGATTTCAGTTTACTCTCAAGATTTAAAATTTCAAAACAAAGAGCAACTACCAATAGTTAAAAACTGTACAAGTTTGGAAACAACAAATGTTACCAATGGAAACAATGTATTTGGAAGTCAACAAATGTTACCGCGTAAATAAACGTCATAAATTATTGCTCTAAATTATTTTCATCGCTTCCTTTATTGACTTTTTATTCACGCCAACGAACAACTTACCTCATTTGTATAATTGAAGTCACACGACAAACCCTCGCTCTCTCCCCGGCAATGTTCATCGGAATCGAGCGATTTTACTTCAGCAGAAAGTTCCTCCCAAGCAAAGTTAACGACATCGGCATCCTCCTCGAATGGTTTCCCGTTCACCTCAAAATTTTTATGTTCAAAATACCGCATATTATAAATCTGCACGCAAGGCTTCTGGCATTTTTCAATCGTCACGTTTTTCATTATGACTCTGACGTCCTGGCCTAGGATAATTCCATCTTTTTTGACATCCTGAAGTATGGTGTTTTCGATTTTGATCACTCCGCTGTTAAGCCAAATGCCATTGTAATCGACTTCATTGAAGATGGTTTGGTTGATGATCATTTCACGCCCATTAAAAACGAATCCATTTTGAGCTATTTTACCAATGTGCGATTCACCGATTGTTAAATTGTCGTTGCTTTCGATTCGGAATATTGTGCTGATGTTGGATAAGGCAATCATTCCTCTGTACCCTCGCCAGTCTAAATGTTCAATAACTGAAAGGTTTGAGGACATTGCCATAAAGTCTCGAAGGTTTGCCAGGTTTATCGTGTCGACTGATGAGTTTATCAAACTGACGTCGTGGATTCCCGACTTCAGAGTCGAGACGTGGGAATCAATGACGCGAAGCCAAGTTCGACAATTTCTTTCCTTTGCGGTTTCTGCTGACTGTAAAATTCACTGATTTAGTGAGATGTTTCGTTAAATTTTCGTTTATTCCTGATTACATTAAGCTGTAATAATAAATTTTAAAACCACTACACTCTAAGATAATGTTGTCTAGTCAAGAAAAGTACAAGAATCGACGACAGGCGTATCCTAGCCTATTCTTCAATGCCGAAGATACTATACTACTACTATACTAATGTTAGAAACGCTACATGTACTGTTACATTTTACGCGACTGCTTGGAGTCAAATTGTAATTCTTTTGATCGATTCAAAAGCTCAGAACGAACAAAAAAGTTCTTTTTTCTTACCTTGTGCCAAATAGTTGTGAAGTCTTGTACCTCGTAAGCCTTGATCCACGGCACACATACAGGATTCATGACAACCATGTCAGCTTTTGTAACGGAAATCTCGAGCGCATCGGGCAATTGCAAGCCAGAATCAATCATTAGGATCTGAAAAATTGTTTATAACTTTCATCGGGGCATGGATACGTTTATTATCCTCTAACAAAAGGAGCGTTTATTCGATTCTCCGACAGAAATATCAATAATTTATTAATTTTCCGACTGAAATATCAATTAATAATAATAAAGTATATCGTAGAAATATTTGAACTTATCTCTTAGAAACTTGTCTGCTCATCATCCCAGACCATTCTGATTCTTATTCCACAACTGCATTCTCCCGGTTCCAAACATTGGAAGTTACTGAACATCATGCGCTTTAACCGCAGCATATGAGTCATACCATTGCATTCCATTTAACCAGTACATGCATTGAGGCATTTATTACAGTAGTTCTCACCCCGCTGAATCCAGTCATATTGCAGACAGGTCCGAACATGCGTCTGAAGTTGCAGTAAGGGTTCGATGTTTCTACTTTGAGAATCGGAACTCCGAGCGCTGGTTGCTGAAAAAGGCCAGTTTCATCATATTCTCCACTAACGGCAAGTCCCAATGCAGTGAAAGTTGCAATGAATATGAATATTAACTGCTTCATGATTTCCGCTCAAATAAACCCTGTCAGGGAGAGACACGAGCTTAAAGTGTTGGTTTTATTTTTTTAAATTTCAGAATCAATTATTTCATTAAAGAAACATTGCTTACAGTTACGCTTTCAAAATATTGTTTGTTGTACTCAAAATTACATTAGTCTAAAGTAAACTTGATCAAAAATGTCGCCAGATTAGTTACAAAATAAAAAGTTTTCACCAATTACTGTTAGATAACAAATTCGTGAAATTATTCATATCCTCAACTCTTCGTTTATGCGCACTAATAACTTGCAAAAATACTTCAATAATCCTCCGAAGTGGACAGCAGTTTTTTCTGCATCATGTAGCTACATAACCATCAAATTCATCCGCAACAACTCGGCAATCCGAATACAATGACCGTTGGCCATCGCGCCAACAAAGCGTTATATACGATGAATGCACTGCATGCGTGGCACATTGATAACAGACCTCGTCCTTCGACGGAGTACTTTGATTACATTTTTCTTTCTACTTGGTCTCTAGCCTTCATTACCTATAATATAATTAAAACACATTGATGACATTTACAATTTGTTCGGAATTTGCATCGTCTTAGTCCAAATTTCCATGAATGTGTAGCTTCCTATTCGAACAATAGATGAGATGCTCAGTAAACAGTTGTAACAGCAAGACTAATCACAGCTACTCAACAAATCAGTCGACACTGTCTTGCTGATATACATTGTCCATGGTGCAGCTCTAGAGTGTGCGATTGCAAGTTTGTCTTATTTTCCCCTCTTGAAATATAAAAAAATTTCAAACCATTTAGATCTTACGCTAACACAGAACCTTCAATATCGACAGCTGGCAACGTAACTGTGAGGAATATCCAATCAATCCAGCGTCAGAGATAAGGCAGCCTTGTCTCTGACGCTAAGATAAAGCTGCCTTATCTTTTGTCTTGTGTGAACTACCACTGGTATCAAGTGAGTGGTCAATATTCTTTTTCAATATATGGCATGGTAGCTTCATATTAGCATTTACTGAGTTTTTATTCTCGGAATTCAATACCATTTTGATTGCTGAATGACGTATTGAGTTTAAGGGAAGTGACGATCGTTGGCCGCTAATAAATTGGAGCATGCACAATTGCACACAGTGCAACTTACTTCGAATTTACCGTTCTTGTCATCGATCAACCCATCTCGGTGACTGTACTCTCATGGTAGCTTAAGCCAAATTACAATTAAACTTAACATCTGAGCAATGTTTATTTTGTTAAATTCAAGTGAATCTTGTTTGATTCTGCACACACTATTTACCGAGATTTTTGCATGGTGAAAATTTTTTAAATTGAAATATTATGAAACAAAAACCTTAACACGACCAAAAACAAGTCCTCCAAAGGATTAACAAGAAATATCGAGGCGCATTTCTCCAATTTTATAAGATGATCAAACGTATTCATAATTACACGAATTTCAGAAAACGTTATCTCGCTATAGAACTGGTCTAAAAATGTATTGCTTGAAAGACGCTAATGCAATGTAAATAAGGCTTAATGGATACTAATTTCTGCTGTACCGTTTCCTTTACAATAGTTCGAGAAAACCATTTTCATTTAATTTAGTTAAAAATAAATGCGCACATATGTCATCACGAATGCAACTGATGTCAATCGATAATTCGTCGTCAGAAAATAACCTGGCACGATTATGACCCAAGCAAATAATGAGACGTGGTACCTTAGATACAGCTTCATCTGGAAGCAATATCAGCAATTTGATGATCTGCGTATCTTCGTTCCATTAAATTCGGAAAGCTGTCAGATTTTATCTTTTGAAGTTGATATAAAAGCTAACAGATTTAATTTTAATAAAATCCAATAACTTTTAAATGATCATTCAGCTTCTTCGACTAACAATTCATCAGAATCTCTACCGAAACAAACAAGCAGAGCTATAGAGCAGTAATGCCATTCATATAAACGTTTCTGGTCTTTCATGTTAAACGAGGGTATCGCTAATTCAATCACTAGATTACACATGTTTAATACTAAAATTTAAACTATTCCTTTCTGCCATACATTTTTATTGTTCTAATGTCATTCAATACCAAACTTGAATTCATTTTCGCCGTATAAGACCTTAAATGCATCCTTCTAGATAAAAATATTAATAGGTTATTCTTTTTTATATTCGTTATTTAGTAGAAGATACTTCTGTTTTCTTCGAAGACATGAGGCTGCAGCCCGTGCGAGACTTACTGAATTATGGACTCAAAATAAACTGTCTCAGCGAATTCTCGAGTCTCGCGTCAGCGTCTGTATCGCCTGCATTGCTCATCAGAAAAGCGAAATTTCCTTCAACAGCATCGGTAATCCGTCAACTTTGACAGCGTTGTTTACCGTTTCCAATGTACTGCTTGGTCTGGGCAAGCATTTCTTTTTATCCGAGTTCATTCAGCAAGGAAAAGTTCGACAAATTAATGGATGAATTCTAAGTATACTTTCAACTACAAAAATATTGCAGGAACTAATTAAAAATCTACAACTATAACGATTCATTAACACGTTTTTATTAAAACGTTTTTCTTAGCTTAGCTTCGCGTTTGTTTGTTTGTTTGTTTGTTTATTTGTTTGTTTGTTTGTTGTTAACATTGACAACGAAAATTAGCCCACTTCTGATTGTTCTAGAGATCTGAAATTCGGCATGCAGGCTATTTTCGCCTAACAATTTCAGATACAATCATAAAAACTAGTAATTAGAGACCGAAATTAATTTAATTGAGTAAAGTATATATATAGTATATATATATAGTATGACGTGCGGGCGCTCACGTTATAGACGAGCAGGCGCTAACGCTGCGTATCATCGATACGTACGTCAAGGCAAGTAAATTGGCTCGCAACAACGTTTTTCATGTGTAGCAACGGACTAAAAAAAAGGAGAAAATAAAATACTTAAAAAAAAACTTTTTAAAAAAACCACGTTTTTCTTGTGGACTAAAAAGTAGAAAATAAATTATGTCTCGCCCCAAAAAACGTGGGTTGGGCTGTACGTTCACCATCAAATTTCCAAAATTCGTGTGTTGTGTGCTTTTCGCTTTAATCATAAATCTGCCCGACACACGTTTTTTTGGGCAAGCCATAATTTATTTTCTACTTTTTAGTCCACAAGAAAAACGTGGTTTTTTAAAAAGTTTTTTTTAAGTATTTTATTCTTAGCTTAGCTTCGCGTTTGTTTGTTTGTTTGTTTATTTGTTTGTTTGTGGTTAACATTGACAACGAAAATTAGCCCACTTCTGATTGCTCTAGAGATCTGAAATTCGGCATGCAGGCTATTTTCGCCTAACAATTTCAGATACAATCATAAAAACTAGCAATTAGAGACCTAAATTGGCTTAATTGAGTAAAGTATATATAAATAGTATATATATAGTATGACGTGTGGGCGCTTACGTTATAGACGAGCAGGCGCTTACGCTGCGTATCATCGATACGTACGTCAAGGCAAGTAAATTGGCTCGCAAGTCGCAACAACGTTTTTCATGTGTAGCAACGGACTAAAAAGGAGAAAATAAAATACTTAAAAAAAACTTTTTAAAAAACCACGTTTTTCTTGTGGACTTTTCACCATCAAATTTCCAAAATTCGTGTGTTGTGTGCTTTTCGCTTTAATCATAAATCTGCCCGACACACGTTTTTTTGGGCAAGCCATAATTTATTTTCTACTTTTTAGTCCACAAGAAAAACGTGGTTTTTTAAAAAGTTTTTTTTAAGTATTTTATTTTGTACATGTGTTTAATATCTTAACAGAGCCTCAAAACCGCGGCATCTTGCTGACTGGAGAGTCTGGACTGCGCAGGCTCTAGATCGTGCTTTGACATGAACATCACCGAAATCGGAATTGGCTTGATTCTTTGATAAACAGTTTAATTTCTATAAAGTTTATTTTCACTTACATCTTAAGAAAGAAGTTGAAGGTTAGCACTGATGAAATGTTCAACAGAAAAAAAAATTCTTTACTCAAACACATACGAAACAAGCACTCGCCGTCAGTAAGGAATAAATTGCTACTGTTAATCGGTGTGAATATTGAAGCGTAATTATGAACAGTTAAATTATGTTATAGGAAACTTTCAGTTAATTTGAAGTTCAGAGCTTTTCATAGTTTAAATTGTGCCGTGCGCTCGATGGGAAGCACAAGTCCTATAAAGAGCCATGGTAAGTGCGGTGAGCTATTACATGAGTAAACAAAGTTCGGCAGATGCACAGGTTTTGCCGCGACCCTTCGTTCCTTCCTCATCACGCAAGGTCACGTGACCCATGCCGAGTTTAAAAGCGCATTTCAATCGTTGTCATAACTAGAACGTAACTTTATTGATTAAAAACAAAAACTTCACACCGCTCTTCGTAAGTTTCATCTGATGTTCCACTATGAAATGAACATGACTGCTCTGCTTCACGCACGGCACTGCAGTGGCGCCCCTCCAACAAGGCACTGCAAGCATAGATGATGTCAGGCGGTTGCACCGTTTACATCGGCACCTCATCCGCACGTACATCAATGGCCTCATACAGAATGCATGGCCATTTGATGCCTATGTAGTAAGGTGCACACGTGCCCCCAACAGTTAATCTCTCGTTCATAGTGCACAACTACCGTTCATACAAGCATAAATTACGATTAGTTTAAGATTTTGCCAGTATTTATTAACACAAATGATTTTCAATTTGTGTACGACAATTTCACCCTAATTGATTTGTTACTATTCATGACTAGCGTGGGTAAATTCTTATCCGATCAGGAAGATTAATTATATAAATTATTGAATGCTAAAACTTCCAATAGAATCATACACTCCCTGAGCTTGGCACGGAACTAGCATTGTCTTGAGTTTTTTCTGATCATATTTTGTCTGTCCCTAACTCTCTTGCATGAAAATTTAAAATGTTAGTAGCTCGGAGTGATCGGCAAAAAAATTAGTGAGTGAAATCGAATATTAATTTTACTTGAGGCGATTTGGAACAAAGCATCTCTAGACATTTTTAATCCCTTCCACAACTTAACATGTGAAAAAAGAACGTAACCAAATAACACCATCAGTATAATGCAATCGGTTTTTACAACCAGTATGAAGTAGGTTTAACTGTGACGGGGACTGATAGGCATGTGACAGCCAGCATAAATCTAAGAATGCAGTACTATTTCAGATTCAATCGTTAAACAGCGATTGAATCTGATACCAACTTCATGGATCCCCAAATTTAATTTTTAACTCAATCAATTTTTCATAACCGTGATCTCCCTAAATAACCCCCGAAGCTTTACTCCCTGAAACATTAGTTCCCAGACAATCACGAGGTATTTAAAATTGAGATGTGAAAAACGTATGTTCTAAGAATTGTGAGAATCATAGATTGTTTACCACCTGCTTGAGTTGGTGAAGAGTAAACATACCGTAAGCATTCTCAGCGAAGGATTTCGTAAAATATCTCATGAACGTTAGAAGCGCGTTTGATCGTGTACACCATCGAGGAAGCTCAAGTTTAACTTGAGTTTAAATCTTTAGTTAAGGGTAAGAGTACAAGTTCGTTGAATTCCTAAAATAAATTATAATTTATTACTGCTTTTTTTTAATTTATTTTTTAAAATAATTTTAATTTATAATAATGTTGAAATAATAATGATAATTGTTGTATTTCGAATTGCTCAACTCATTGTTATAAGTTGACTTTAAAGTTCTTTATATAAATTAATAAATTTTCCGCTTGTTGATTATGTGTCGTATGCAACTTAGTTATAGTCGATTTTAAGCTACGTGTTGGATTTAGTTCGATGCTGTCTCGTGACTTGATTAGTTGATGGGAATATATGGAACGTATTTTTGTTTGGAATTATGTTCAGAGAATATACAGTCGTTTTAGGTCCTTGATGTGTTCATACTCGCAACAAAGTGTTTTAATTAGTTTTATAATACCGTGTGCAATATTAATTTGTAAGCAATTATTTTTACCATTATATGTTTGTTTTACAGAAATCGATTTTAATAAGAAGTGACCCGAAATGCACTTATTTAAACCCTTCGAAGCGAATAAAATTAATAGACAGATTATCCCAAGGGTTCTGAGTTGGGGTCCTGATAATGAAAATAATATAAAACGAAATTTAAATTCAATCTTCTGATTTGTTGCAAATCAATTGAAATAAAATGTTTTCCTATCACAATATCAACTTTCAACCTCAAGTCTTGAATTTTAACCTATCTTCCGCTAGTCGGAAGATGTAAAATGCCGAGTAAAAATGATCAAAAAGGTTAAGATATATGACTTTCAGAACTAGCATCAGCAAATGCGCCACTAAAATAGGGTTGCCTATCGGTGACCAATGCTGCCCAGCTCAGCGTGGACAAAAACGATACCTCCCACCAATTACGAAGCTTCCAATAATTAGTGTTAATACGACAATTCGTGTCTTAGCAGCCGCAAGCCTCTGAAGACAATACATCCATTGAATAGAAAATATAGTCTTTCACGGCTACATTCCATTTGCTATTCATTTTTTGTACTATTTGGCTCATTTGCCTACGGCTCGTGGCAACAGTTTTACTCTAGACCATCCTATCGTGGGGCTGCATTGAAGAAATCTCTGAGGCTTAAATAAAATGATACCAGTTATTTTCACCACGTGTGCAAGAGATTCACTACGCGTTAAGTAAAAGGTTGTTCAACACCTGAATAACTGCCATCTAGATTTCTACTTTACCGATTGTTTGCTTGCGCTATGTTTCTTCTTAAGCGTTTCCATATGAATGATAAATTTGTCTCACTAAATGATTTATATATTCTATAGAACGCTTGGAGCTGCGGAGAAGCCAGAAAAATTTGTTTCATAAATGACCTCGTCTGTCCAAGAATCCGATGTAATACACGTAAATACTGGAAATACCGAAGTGCAATACATGTGGCGTGCAAAGATCCATCGAATGCTGCAGAGAATCCGGATGTTTTCATATTTTTAGTAACTAAAGAATATCACTATAAATCACTGGTACGAAAATAACCCCAAGCTTTAATATTCTATTAGCTCAAGATGCTTGATTCACCGCGTTTGAAACAGACCTATCTATTGTCTCGTTTTACAAGTTCGACTGTCATATCTCCAGGAGCACATAAAACCCTGAGTGCAATGTGATTAAATATTCAAAATATTAAGCTTTTTCCAATGAGCATCATCACTAGACAAAAAAATAGAATTCGCTATAATAGCGGTTTCAGCGTTTAGTAGGCCGTAGGCCTGTCGCCGATTTTTGACATCGCAGAACATTCACAGCATTTTGCGGCCTTGAACTTGCAACTCACTGCTACAATTCTGCTTCGCTTAACCCCCCGGCCTCCTTGCCGATTCTTACCAGAAACTGGCGCACAGAGCTGGGATCGAACCCACAGCTATCTGCTCCAATCCTGGTACTCTGAACTTTAACCACTGGGCAACCCTGCCTAGTGGTTGAATATTGTTTATAATATTATTATTACAAAATATTATTATATATATTATATTATCAATATTATTATATATAATAATAATATTAATATTATTAATATTATGAAATATTGTTCATAATAATATTAATATTATGAGCAGTATTAGGCTACCCCCTAATACTGCTCAAGGCTGCAATGACTGCGACCGCGTCACGTTTCGGAGGTTCAGCGCTTATATCTCAACAAATACTTAAAACAGACAAAGCGGAATTATAAAATAAGGTACAAATATCACTTATTCAATGTAAATCATCACTATGCACGCGACGTAAACACTTACCGTAGCCCTTGTCAATAGTGCATGCATATATTAGGACACAATGACCGCATCAGATTTTGGAGGTTAAATAATATATATTTTGGAAATTATCCGGAACAAAGAAGGCGAAGTTATAGAATATGATGCATCAATCACGAATGTAATCTAAATCTTGACCCTACACTCAACACAAACAGTTTGAACTCGTTAATAATATAGCAATAAGATCTGTAGGCTTTGGAGGTTTAACGCACATATCTCCCAGAGTATACAGCACAGTGAGTGTGGAGTGATGAAATATTGCAAATTAATCACTTATTCGATGTATCTCACCAATCCACATTCAATAAAAATACTTTACTATCACTAATAGTGCTTAGAGATAAAATGACAGCGACCGCGTCGACTTTCGGGCAACCATGATTCACTTCTTGATCACATAAGTAAAATTTATTTGGGTTAATAAACATAAAACTGGTGTAACTTTTTACTATTCCATTGTTCTCAAATGCAAATCCAAAATCCGTTTAACATTCGATCAATTGTATGATAGATCGCACATTTATTTATCAATAGTTAATTAACAAATAGGTCCAGAATGCCGTTACATTATTTTTCCCGTGCCTGTCCTAATAGACAGAGGCGCATTATGCACTACCACTACTACTACTACTACTGGAATTGGAATTGGAATTGGGGTGCGTGGTGACCTACGGTCACGACCTTTAAATCGGTCATACACGCTGCCTAAAAACTTTTACTAGCATCAAAAAAAATTAAAAGTTCACACTCTTATGTTAACAAAAAAGTTCAAATATACCATATTCACAGCTGTCCTAAGAAAAAATATAAAAATTTGACAATCGCAAAAAAGTAAAACCACGTACTAAAACAATTCGGCACGTTCACACGTCTTCCCACCCTCCCCTCTCTCAACCCTCCATTCCTCAAGACCCCACTCATAACATCCTCCTCCTCTCCCTCATCATCCACACGTTTTCCAAATATCTCTT